>NC_140255.1:19335317-19360317 GCF_949987555.1 Borostomias antarcticus
AGGATGACGATGACTGGGAAAGAAAATACCTACAGTACAGGAAACTATCTGTCACACAGAAATATCCATCTTTATGAGCTGGAAAACAAGTGGTGGTTTTCCTGTGTCATTTCATCTAGTTAACATAGATCCAGTTCAGACTGACAGAGAGAGAGAGAGAGAGAGAGAGAGAGAGAGAGAGAGAGGTGTGTGTGTGTGTGTTGAGACAGTGCATTCATGCCAAGACCCAGCAGGTGAGGTGACCTTCAGTCCCGAGGTTTACAGTATAAGAGATATGAAAAATGTAAGAGAGAGACTGTTACTGACTACTGACATCCAAGGCCGGTGAGCCTGGGTTTAGATTGACTTGTCAGTCAAGGAAGCGATTTCAAATTGAAAATTGACCTCATTTCAATCTCAAAGCACGTATCATCAATCTGTGGCAAAATAATTTGATTCGATTTTCTTAATGTCATTCATCAATTTAGTGTGGAGTGCTGCCCGGATTGATTTCTGAATTGACTGATATCAAATTGACCCCTACCCTGTAGGATATGCTTACAATTACTTATAATTACTTTGACTTAATTTGTCAAAGTCAAAAGAAGCCTACGAAGATGAATAACCATATATGTGCCATTTACATTTACAGTTGTGTTACTGTTTTGTAATCTCAGTGTCTTATGAATTGGACATCAGAAGAGGGTTAAATGCACAGCACTACATATATGATGTGTACTTGCAAGTGATGTATCATTCACACAAAATATCAGGATTGTCTGTACATCTGTTACTGATCAAGCTCTCCCCCAAAATCCAAATGCACATATATGGTTATTAGGGGTGTAACGATACACTTATCTCACGATACGATACACGATATTGGGTTGACGATAACAATACGATACGATACACTAAGGGCAGGTGGGAAGCGTTGCAGTAGCGCTGCTGTTCACACCAATAGTGCATTTCTCCACATTTCTACTCCACTACACTTTGTGAATTTAGAGCTTAACTGTTGTAATATCATGGATAGGCCTAGAGACAAAAGACGTGTTTGTTACCAGCGTTGTGTAGCCAGCGTTCACTGATATACAATAAACATATCACCATATTGTTTTCAGCTTGACGATACCTTTATTTTGCTAGGCAAGTTAATTAAGAGCAACTCTTATTTACAATAACGGCCTAATACGATACGTATTGTGACATTTCTGTATCACGATATATTGTTACACCCCTAATGGTTATTCATCTATAGGCTTCATACTGTCAAAGTCAGTCTGTTCATTAACATACAGTAAACGTCATCGCTCTGTATCTGTACAACAACAAACAAACATCTTTATTAGTCATGCAGTGAGAGGCGGCACGTCACGGTGTAGGTGGCAAAACACACACACACACACACACACACACACACACACACACACACAAAATGTCTGGACCATCCACCGGTGAAATTCCTCCTCTGCTCTTAACCCATCCCATCGTCCTTCCCCCTAGGGCAGCTGGGAGCAGACAGTAGGCAGCGTGCATGCTGGGACGCGCCCGGGGGACAACCAAGCGCTCCTGTCCGTCTTCCCCAGGGACAGACAGCATTAGCTATCTGTTCTTCTGCGTGTTTTTCATATTGGGTTCTTTATGGGGGAACCCTTGCGAACACGGGGAGAACATGCAAACTCTGCACAGAAAGGCCTGAAGACGTTCTTGCTGTGAGAACACAGCAGAGGTACTGTACTGCGCCACTGTGCCACACCTGTAGTTAGCCCTGGGGCCCTTGAGTGTCCTGTAGAGACCTGGGGCCCTTGAGTGTCCTGTAGAGACCTGCGGCCCTTGAGTGTCCTGTAGAGACCTGGGGCCCTTGAGTGTCCTGTAGAGACCTGGGGCCCTTGAGTGTCCTGTAGAGACCTGGGGCCCTTGAGTGTCCTGTAGAGACCTGGGGCCCTTGAGTGTCCTGTAGAGACCTGGGGCCCTTGAGTGTCCTGTAGAGACCTGGGGCCCTTGAGTGTCCTGTAGAGACCTGGGGCCCTTGAGTGTCCTGTAGAGACCTGGGGTCCTTGAGTGTCCTGTAGAGACCTGGGGCCCTTGAGTGTCCTGTAGAGACCTGGGGCCCTTGAGTGTCCTGTAGAGACCTGGGGCCCTTGAGTGTCCTGTAGAGACCTGGGGCCCTTGAGTGTCCTGTAGAGACCTGGGGCCCTTGAGTGTCCTGTAGAGACCTGGGGCCCTTGAGTGTCCTGTAGAGACCTGGGGCCCTTGAGTGTCCTGTAGAGACGGTAGAGAGGATATGCAGCTGTAATGACACAGAGAGACAGGTTTGGAGGATAAAGGGATGGATGATAAAGGGATGAGGGATAAAGGGATGGAGGATAAAGGGATGGATGATAGAGGGATAAAGGGATGGATGATAAAGGGATGAGGGATAAAGGGATGGATGATAAAGGGATGAGGGATAAAGGGATGGAGGATAAAGGGATGAGGGATAAAGGGATGGATGATAAAGGGATGAGGGATAAAGGGATGGAGGATAAAGGGATGGAGGATAAAGGGATGGATGATAAAGGGATGGAGGATAAAGGGATGGATGATAAAGGGATGAGGGATAAAGGGATGGAGGATAAAGGGATGGATGATAAAGGGATGGAGGATAAAGGGATGGAGGATAAAGGGATGGAGGATAAAGGGATGAGGGATAAAGGGATGGAGGATAAAGGGATGAGGGATAAAGGGATGGATGATAAAGGGATGAGGGATAAAGGGATGGAGGATAAAGGGATGGAGGATAAAGGGATGGAGGATAAAGGGATGAGGGATAAAGGGATGAGGGATAAAGGGATGGAGGATAAAGGGATGGGGGATAAAGGGATGAGGGATAAAGGGATGAGGGATAAAGGGATGGAGGATAAAGGGATGAGGGATAAAGGGATGGATGATAAAGGGATGAGGGATAAAGGGATGGAGGATAAAGGGATGGAGGATAAAGGGATGAGGGATAAGGGGATGGAGGATAAAGGGATGAGGGATAAAGGGATGGAGGATAAAGGGATGAGGGATAAAGGGATGGCTGATAAAGGGATGAGGGATAAAGGGATGGAGGATAGAGGGATGAGGGATAAAGGGATGGCTGATAAAGGGATGGAGGATAAAGGGATGGATGATAAAGGGATGAGGGATAAAGGGATGGAGGATAAAGGGATGGAGGATAAAGGGATGAGGGATAAGGGGATGGAGGATAAAGGGATGAGGGATAAAGGGATGGAGGATAAAGGGATGAGGGATAAAGGGATGGCTGATAAAGGGATGAGGGATAAAGGGATGGCTGATAAAGGGATGGAGGATAAAGGGATGGATGATAAAGGGATGGGGGATAAAGGGATGGAGGATAAAGGGATGGGGGATAAAGGGATGGAGGATAAAGGGATGGATGATAAAGGGATGAGGGATAAAGGGATGGAGGATAAAGGGATGGGGAATAAAGGGATGGATGATAAAGGGATGAGGGATAAAGGGATGGATGATAGAGGGATAAAGGGATGAATGATAAAGGGATGGAGGATAAAGGGATGGATGATAAAGGGATGAGGTATAAAGGGATGGATGATAGAGGGATAAAGGGATGGATGATAGAGGGATAAAGGGATGGATGATAAAGGGATAAAGGGATGAGGGATAAAGGGATGGATGATAAAGGGATGGGGGATAAAGGGATGGATGATAGAGGGATGAGGGATAAAGGGATGGATGATAAAGGGATGGAGGATAAAGGGATGGGGATAAAGGGATGGATGATAGAGGGATGAGGGATAAAGGGATGGATGATAGAGGGATAAAGGGATGGATGATAAAGGGATGGGGGATAAAGGGATGGATGATAAAGGGATGGAGGATAAAGGGATGGAGGATAAAGGGATGAGGGATAAAGGGATGAGGGATAAAGGGATGAGGGATAAGGAGTAGTTCTGAAAGGAGAATAGTATATTACCCAGTGTAGCCGGTGTGGCAGCCCAATACATCACCCAAGCCTTGTGAAATGGAAATGGACGGCAAGGCTGCAATGACATGTACTGTAGGCTGCCCGAAAAAATACATGAAGCGAGATTTTTGAGATATACAGTCAATTGAATTGCCTCCGCCCACAGACTCCCACGGCAACGATATCAGAATTCTGTTTGATGAAGAGACTTGATAGTCAGGATACAGCCGTGAGGAGAAGATTGGCTAAGCTTGACTCAGCAGGTGTGTGGCTACGTGTGCATTCTACATCCAAGGCTGTAGGAAAAGATCTGAAGATCTATGCTACAAGTCTGTGCACTCGAACTCTACAGAACCACTCATAACAATTGTGGAACCCTCTGAAAAAACAGAATACATAATATTCCATATAGAACAGAAAGAACCATTTAGCGTTCCAAACAGCACCCTATAGACCTGAAAATAATTCTATTTGGAACCTTTTTTCTGAGGGTTTAACTGAGGGTTCTACTGTATTCTATTCTGTTTGATCATAAGATGGCTCAGGAAAAAAGGGGACGTATTCGTGCTGGAGATATCTGCTGGGAGCTGGTGACTATCCCACATGGAAGAAAGGAGGGATTGAAAGGAGAGAGAGAGAGAGATAGAGAGGGAGGGAGAGAGAGGGAGAGAGAGAGGGAGGGAGAGAGAGAGAGAGGTCATCAGATGAAAGATGCAACGATGGTATCTCCCCAGCGGTGAGGGGAGCTGGCTGCGCTGCAGGTGACCGACTGGATGATTCCACTGACGGTACCTGGAGGCAGAGGGATGACGGGGAACTCAGAAGCTTGTAATGTGAGCAGCGAGGATACCCGGTTCGACCTCTCTTTGAAGTCAAACTCTCTTCAGCTCAGCTTCGGTATGGATGGATGTCTGTGAAACTCCAAACTCCACCCGGCCTCTGAAGTTCTTTGCGTTTGCGTCTGTGTGCGATATAAATATTCAAGACCAGGTGTGTGGACTGCCAAACCAATCAATATCTCTCATATTGTAGATCCACTCTGATATCTGAAGTGGGAGCCTGCATCCAGGGCTGTGGACTGGAGACAGAAACATGCTGTTGCTTCACAATTGAATTTGTTGGCTTTGGATGTGTAGCACGAAAGGTTGAACTCGTCAATTTTACAATGTGATTTGTACAATTTGACTGGACACTTCCAACTCCCAACATCACTTTGCTTCAAAACATTGATATAACGGTACGCGCTGTCCGTGATGTGTCATGTGACAAAAGCGTCTATGAACACAACCCAAAATACCACGCCTCAAAGAAAACAAACCAGTCAGATCGAAATCCAGTACGACCGCTGTCACAGGGGCGGTTACACCAAAACAGGAAGTGGCACTTTTTCAAAGTTGGAATGGAGGGACAGCTGCCATCTTCTGGGTTTTGTTGTTGTTGTTTGTTTGTTGTTGTTGGCACATTTGGCGCCCGACAGATGCCACCGTTCCGTCATGTTCGTAACCTCTGAGCGTGACGCGTTTTGACACGTACCCACTAAGAAGCTGACAAACTCTTGTGAAGGTGATGACTTAATCACACTGAGCCATGTGTACCAAGATATTTGGTCCATCTTGGTATTTTAGTGACTGTACGCTTCCAGCAAATCCCTCTCTGGCACTCAGATGATGTGGTTGTTTTTTAGTCTAGCAGGACAAGCAGAGAGAGTGAGAAAGAGAGAGGGAGAGATGGAGGAGGGGATGAATGAGTGGGTGAGTGAGAAAGGGAGAGAGAGAGAGAGCAGGAGAGAAAGAGAGATGGAGGGGTGAATGTGAGAGTGAAGGAGAGAGAGAGAGAGAGGTAGTGACTGAGACAAAAGACGAAGAGATGTTTCCTGGTATATTATTTGGGGGAAAAATGGATGCTAACGTAAATCATCCATGATGGATCTGTCGACCTGAACAAAACAACCTCGGGTGTGTGTGTGTGTGTGTGTGTGTGTGTGTGTGTGTGTGTGTGTGTGTGGGCGAGTGGGAGAGCTCGAAGAGCAAGAGAGAAAGTGCTTGCTGATTAGATCGCATACGCACACACACACACACACACACACACACACACACACACACACACACACACACACACACACAGACACATCAGAATCTCATTCCTCATAACACCCTTCCATTGCAGCCACCAAAGTGATTTCATTTCATTGGCACGACAAGTGTTCCCCTCCCTCCATGGTCCAGCCCCCCCGTTTCCAGCCTGGATCCAAACAAGCCCGGAGTATTAAGCACTATTCCCCCGCTCCTCACGTCGATGGAATCGAATCTTAGCCTTGCTGAAAGTAGCTGTCTCCTGCTATCACAGCGAGGGGGGATCCTACCTCTCCCCTCTGAGTTCTGGCCCGTCAGCAGAACGTGATGCGTTGCTGTTATGTATTGTAATCGGTTTTGCGTAATTGAACTAGCTTGGCTGTAATATGCTCACGATTGACGTGGTGCGAATATGTCAGCGAGGCCTCAGCCTCACCGGGTGTGTCTATGTGGGCGTGTTCCCAACACTGGACTGAGCCGGTCTGGTAGCGTCTCATCTTTCTGTGGTAGAAATGAGCTGTGGGGGTTTTGGTCATTCAGATAGTCATACAACATCATAACAAATTCATATTTTCACATGATAAGTGAATATGTGCAAAATACAGTATTATAACAACACACACATGGCACAGGTGTGTTTATACAGTACAGTACCACCATGAAGTGTATTTCTAAAGATGAATGTACACATAGGCTAATAAAGACATACAAATGACCATTATACTGTAAATGGTATAGGACTCTCTCTCTCTCTCTCTCTCTCTCTTTCTCTCTCTCTTTCTGTAAACACATGCGTGAATACACATCATTACACATAAACATCACAGTGAGCGACCACACAAACCAGAGTGAACACGACCACTTACTGTAAACATGACCACGTACTGTAACACCAAACATGACCACATAGCAGAGTTGTTTACCCCCCCCCCCCCTCAGGTGACTGGGTAAACATGCATGTGTCACCGACACGAGAGCGGCCGTCTGATTGCGAGCGAGCGTCGTCGTGGCGTGAACGGGCGCCGCGGCGTCGGAGCCGAGCCTCCTGACTGGAAGGAGTCTGTCTGTCTGTCCTCAACGAGAGACTGAGTCAGTTCTCCACATCCCAGCCCTTATCTATGGAAAGGTGGAGGCTTGGGAAAGGATAATTCTGCTCTGAGAGAGAGAGAGAGAGAGAGAGAGGGGAGAGAGAGAGGGAGAGAGAGAGAGAGAGAGGAGAGAGAGGAGAGAGAGAGAAGGGGAGAGAGAGAGAGAGAGAGAGAGAGAGGAGAGAGAGACAGAGAGAGAGAGAGAGGAGAGAGAGAGAGAGAGGGAGAGGAGGCTGGCTTATTTGCAGCTCGTCCCTGTAGACTGAGGAAAGGATTATACTCTCACTGAGAGAGACAAGGAGAGAGAGAGAGAGAGAGGGAGAGAGAGAGAGGAGAAAGAGAGAGAGAGAGAGAGAGGAGAAAGAGAGACAAGGAGAGAGAGACAAGGAGAGAGGAGAGAGGGAGGGAGAGGAGAGAGTAGAGAGAGAGAGAGAGGGAGAGATAGAGAGAGAGAAAGAGGCAAACAGACTCAGCACACAGAGATCTCAGCCTTCCAATCTCCAGCACTGCACTGTGCACTCCTCCTTGCTCCACTCGATACACGCACACACACACACGCACACACACACACACACACACACACACACACACACACACACACACACACACACACACACACACACACACACACACACACAGACGCACACACACTTACACACTCACTCCACTGCCAGGTAGAGCCTCCGCAAAAGGATTCACCATCACAGGACTATAGACAGGTACGGTCAATTGATTCCTGCTCAAATGACACATTGTGCATCGCTTGGTTGTGAATGGCTGCTGTAATGAGTTGAGCAGAGAGCGGCTGCAGTGTTCTTGCAGGCTGCATGCACCAAGATTAGCTGGCTTTGCAGCAGGCGACCCAGGAGGAGGAAGAGGGAGTGGGGGATGCTGAAGGAGGAGAGAGGGAGAGTGTGTGTGTGTGTGTGTGTGTGTGTGTGTGTGTGTGTGTGTGGGGCTCAAATCCTTTTCCCTAGGACAGAGTGGCATGCAGCAGGTCATGGCTTTAGACCCCCAACTGGACTGACCTTGAGTTGCAGGCACTATTGAACGAGCACTATTAAAGTCCTTATGGCTTATTGAACGGGACTATTAAAGTCATGTGGGGCAGTAGCCCCCGAGCCTCTGACCTCCTTGGGCGTCTCAGTTGCCCCCCCCCCCCCTTCGTGGCTGGGAGGAGTCATCAATATGTATGAGGTTTTAGGAGACAAGTTGAAATGTGAATGGATATGTAGTGGAGTGATGTAGTAGTGATCTTGGGTAACGGACTGTCTGAATCGCGGTGCAGGGTTTCGAGGGAGAAGCACTCTGATGACGGAAGAGCAAAACTGAAGTGTCCTTTCTTGCTGACGGGTGAAAACATCCTACTTTCTATTGAACGTGTTTCCAGGGTTTGGAATCCTACGTCTGAAGGAACGTCTGCTTTAAGGAACTTAAGGTTTGCTTTCCTCTCCTCGTGGAGAACACATCTGGTGCTTTTTCTGTGTTGGCATGTTTTGGGGGAATCTGCGACTTGCAGAATTCACGACTTGCAGAATCGGTGACTTCAGGGTCTCATTGATGCCAGGGTGATAACAGGCTACGTCCCCTGTGATGGACTTGAGAACAGGTTCGAATGAAGTCACGCCCCTGCAGCAGAGTGACACCGTTCCAGACCGACATTTAAAGGAGCGCAGTCACTCTGGTTTCGGTTGATGGTATTTGGATTAAATGCTTAAATTGTGCGTGTCGGCCATTATAGAACCACCGTCACTGTAGCCGTTTCCTACATGTGGGAAATACCGCGGCAAAACTTCAAAGGGCGAACACATCCATCTGATCCTCTTTTCAAGGAGCACTTCTGTCACGTTTTTGGATGTGACGTCTGATTTTCTATCTCTGATCAGCCTGTTAAATCATTGTTACCTTGGATTCAGTTAGAATACTCCATAATATGAATAACTGACATGTTGCTGCAATGATGATCTTACATTCGTCAAGGATGATATATATATATATATATATATATGTTATTATTAGGGATACACAATATATCGGCAATCATATCGGTATCGGCCGATGTTAGTCATTTTTTAATATATATCGGTATCGTTCCGATGTGCAAAACAGGGCCGGTGTGAACGCCAATAATTATTTCTAGTTGCTGTTGTGTGTGTTTGAGAGGAAACAATGACAGTAAATCTATGATTTATCGGCTTTTCCAAATGTTTTTGAAATAGAGACTGTGTTTCCATCTATAACAGTATTTCAGTATGTATAACATTTGATTATCATAGAAACTTGTTTTTATACGGATCATATCGACATTGGTAAATATCAACTATCGACCATGATGACAGCAATGGTAATATCTGTTACCGGTATCGGACAAAAATGTCATATCGGTGCATCTGTAGTCATTGTGTCACTCAGTAAAGAGTTGTGGTTTTGATATGTCACAGTAGGCCTACTGTACAATAGTTTATGTGATGTAACCTACAGTGATATCTACAACATAGTTTGAACAGTACACTATAGGTCAGTGATAAAGGAACATGGTGCTGGTATTGGTCAGTGATAAAGGAAGGGGTGCTGGTATTGGTCAGTGATAAAGGAAGGGGTGCTGGTATTGGTCAGTGATAAAGGAATGGGGTGCTGGTATTGGTCAGTGATAAAGGAAGGGGTGTTGGTATTGGTCAGTGATAAAGGAAGGGGTGCTGGTATTGGTCAGTGATAAAGGAAGGGGTGCTGGTATTGGTCAGTGATAAAGTAGTACGGTCGTCCGGTCTGTCTGTGTGGCCACTGCAGCCGGTGTGTGACTGAACCTGTGGGTGTCTGACCTGGCTGACTGCGTCATTAGTCACGGCCCCCGGCGCGTCCACCCCTGCGGCTCTTCACTGTCTAACTGTCTGGAGCGGGAGGACCAGGGCCACATGGATCTGGCTCTGCAGAGAGACTATCCCCGAACCAGCAGCTTGAGGCGTCCTGCTCATTCTGTCATTCACAATGGAATAAAACATCATTATTGTCTGTTGTGAAAGTGAAATTATGGAAAAATGAAGAGATATGATTGGGTATTTCTAAAGAGCAACTAACAAGGGCGTGACTCAACCTTGTACTTGACCTTATATTATCATTTCATAGAACTTTTAAGATTCGAGATTTCTTTATTTATCACATGTAACATACGTGTAAGCCATTTTTACGTCTTGCATTGATTGGGGAATATGGAAAAATTATATGTGTGTGTGTGTGTGTGTGTGTGTGTGTGTGTGTGTGTGTGTGTGTGTGTGTGTGTGTGTGTGTGTGTGTGTGTGTTGTGTGTGTGTGTGTGCAAATGTGTACTGAATTTGTATGTGATAGGAATTCCATTGTCGGTATAGAGCTCAAATCTTCTGACTCTCTCTCCCCCTCTCCCTCTCTCCCTCTCTCTCTCTCCCCCTCTCCCTCTCTCCCTCTCTCTCTCTCCCCCTCTCCCTCTCTCCCTCTCTCTTTCTCCCCCTCTCTCTCTCCTTCCATTTAACTCTCCTTGACTAAATCAATTTCCCATAGTCTTTCCTGTTCCTTTCAGCGCATCAGTCCTGTTAATTGCTTAGCATACTTCATTTTCCGTGTAGCACTTGACTTATGGCCATTATTGAACATTTACGTAAAATGTTGCCCGCTATGAATCAGTTGCCATGTTAATCACCTCAGCACATCGCATTTGCAGGCGAAGCACATTCTGACGACGAAGTCAGGGTTTGTGAAATCAGCAGATTACTTTGATTAAGTACAACTAGCTTCAGAGCACTAGGAGCTGGCCTCTCTAAACTGCTCTTTAATGTTGACAAAAACACTACATTTGTTCTGGAGTGTCCACACTCCACTCCAGCAGCACTCTTTTTTGAGGGTGAGTGTTCTCCTTCTTGACCTCCATACCAACCACTCCATCTTGTTTTAGTACTTTTATTTAGGGACACAAAGCAACAGCAGACAAATATGATCATTATTATCTTTCAGCCTCACAGATTTCCCCTTCCAGACATTTGGATACCGTCCACTTCCACTCACAGGTGGCGCCATCTCGATCACGAGCTGAGCACGGCGCCCCGCGGCTGCCAGCGGGCTCCCTGGGCATCGTCCAGCCCAACTTCATGTTCTGTATGTATGTCATATTCTGTATGTATGTCTTTTGGGGCCACCCCTCATTCCTCTAGTTCAGGGCCCCTCATAGCCTAGGGCCGGCCCTGCACACAGGGTTTAAACGCACATCACAGATTCATGACGGTGCCCTTTCCTTGCGCCATAGACATATAGAATGCGCATTCTGCCCCCCCACCCCATCGAGCTGACCCGCCCTCGCGAGCCAAGCCCAGCCACTGATGAGTCAACACTGATAGATCACCCCCTTATGGGACTGGATTGGATGTCTGTAGTGTGTACGCTCAATGGCGCCAATTACTCACCGTGACTTTGGGATTGCACGGCGCAGGTGGACGTCTCCGCGAAGCACACATCTGTGATCCGCTTGATCAGGCTGATTATACACTAATGGTTGTGGATAGGGAGTGAGTGAGAGAGAAAGAGAGAGAGAGAGAGAGATACACAATATAAAACCACTAATTCATACTGTTCACTGGCTAGAATAGTAATTTAACACCTCTCCTCTATCAAACTGCCACAAATAAGCAAATTAGAGATCTGACATTATCAATTGAGATTCTGTACTTTCCGAAATCCAGAAATCCATCTGCAGAGTTCCTGTCACGCTCACATCTCATCAGGAACAGGAGCACTATGTTCCCCATTGTGATTACCGTGCCTCTAACGGCGCACTTAGGATGCTCTTACCAAGAGAACCTCAAATGGTGCTTTTTATATAAGATGTGGCACTCAGGTCGTTACACGAGATGTAGCAGCACTACCTTAGACCCTCTAGATGAAACAGCACTACCGCTACAGACGCTCTAGATTAACAGCACTACCGCTACAGACGCTCTAGATGTAACAGCACTACCTCAGACGCTCTAGATGTAACAGCACTACCGCTACAGACGCTCTAGATGTAACAGCACTACCGCTACAGACGCTCTAGATGAAATAGGACTACCTCAGACGCTCTAGATGTAACAGCACTACCGCTACAGACGCTCTAGATGAAATAGGACTACCTCAGACGCTCTAGATGTAACAGCACTACCGCTACAGACGCTCTAGATGTAACAGCACTACCGCTACAGACGCTCTAGATGTAACAGCACTACCTCAGACGCTCTAGATGTAACAGCACTGCCTCAGACGCTCTAGATGTAACAGCACTACCGCTACAGATGCTCTAGATGTAACAGCACTACCTCAGACGCTCTAGATGTAACAGCACTGCCTCAGACGCTCTAGATGTAACAGCACTACCTCAGACGCTCTAGATGTAACAGCACTGCCTCAGACGCTCTAGATGTAACAGCACTACTGCAGACGCTCTAGATGTAACAGCACTGCTGTTACAGGCGCTCTAGATTAACAGCACTACCGCTACAGACGCTCTAGATGTAACAGCACTACTGCTACAGACGCTCTAGATGTAACAGCACTACCTCCACAGACGCTCTAGATGAAACAGCACTACCGCTACAGACGCTCTAGATTAACAGCACTACCGCTACAGACGCTCTAGATGTAACAGCACTACCGCTACAGACGCTCTAGATGTAACAGCACTGTTAGATGTAGCAGCACTACAGCAGACTATCCTGCTGGTCATATCGCACTTACCTGATGTTTTTCAGTAGGGCCGCCGCCAAGAACAAGAAAGCTTTCCGTGTTTTAGGACTTATGGACGTCAATCAGGTCCTTATCAATAAGACACACACACACACACACACACACACACACACACACACACACACACACACACACACACACACACTTTCACTGTTCATTGTCCTTTTGTCTTCCACAGTGATACAGGCTGTTACAGTGGACTGGGTTTGTTTACTGTAAGACTATTATACAGTATCTGCCAAAAGACGCTATTTGAATATATATAGATAAAAGTGTCTCCAATTGAAATTCATGTTGAGAGGCGGTATTGAGGGAGTCTAGCAGAGGGCACAGAGAGTGGGTGGTCCGTGGTAGAGGGAAGAGAGGAAGAGGAGGAGGGAGGTAGGAGAGAGACCACAATGGAGAGAGGGAGAGAGGGAGAGGGAGAGACAGAGAGTGAGAGGGAGAGAGAGAGGGAAAGAGACAGAGAAAGGGAGAGAGAGACAGGTGGAGAGAGAGAGAGAGAGAGACGGAGAGAGAGGAGGAGGGAGTGGAGTAATGAGATGTGCTTCTTTCTCCAGAGGACATTGCCTTCTCCTGGTGAGATGTTTATCTCCAGCTGAACCAGGTCCTCTGGCTGTGAACACACCTCTCCCTGAGTGCTCCCAACATGTGGCAGAACTCTGCTTGGGGATCTTTCACAATTGTTGTCTTTCTGTGATACGCTTGGTAGTACAAATACATAGACACCCGCGCTACACACACACACACACACGCACGAGCACACACACACACACACACACACACGCACACACGCACAAGCACGCACACACACACACATGCACACACACACACACACACACACACGCACGAGCACGCACACACACACATGCACACACACAGAAGCCTATTTCTATAGCTTCGCATAACATTGTATGTGTTTGAACAGTGGAGGCGGTAGAGCTCCATTCAGCAGTCCTTCCACACACACACACACACACACACACACACACACACACACACACACACACACACTACTGTATGTCTATGGTGTTCTGTGCTATACAGAGGGATTTGCCGTTCTTTTCGCCAGGCCTCTGGCCAGCCTGTTGAGAAGCGTCATGTGAAGTGAGAGAATGAATGAATGAATGAATGAATGAATGAATGAATGAATGAATGAATGAATGAATGAATGAATGAATGAATGAGGTGAGAATGAACTGCCCACTGACGTCATCTTTTGCTGCAGACTCAAAACTCACCTCTTCAAGAAGTACTACCAGGATCCTCCCTCTTAAGCACCTATTATATTTATATTTTGCTACTCTTGCACTTTGGCTTTGGCACTTAAGCTCTTAGTCACTTGTTTAGAAAGGAGATGCACCTGTGAGTTCTGGTGAATAGTAGTACACTAACTACCTACGTTAAATGCACTTATTGTAAGTCGCTTGGGATAAAAGTGTCCGCTTAATGACTGTAATGTAATGAAGGTACTTCAACATTGTCTGCAGTGCAGCTGTTGGGTGTGAGTACGGAGTGTGTCCACGGTTCGTTATATCTTAGTTCGATCAGAGGAGGTTGCCAGAACGGGCCGCTGGCATGGAATGGCTTTCAAGCTGACCCGAGAATACTTCAACTTTGACCCGAGAATACTTCAACTTTGACCCGAAAATACTTCAACTTGAAATCAACATCCAGTTTTGGTTTGAACAATATGTACAGTCATACTGTAGTGTTTGTAAGTCTTAGAAAGACTAGTATCTGATCTAATGTCAGATTTGAAGTGGGTAGTATCTGATCTAATGTCAGATTTGAAGTGGGTAGTATCTGATCTAATGTGAGATTTGAAGTGGGTAGTATCTGATCTAATGTCAGATTTGAAGTGGGTAGTATCTGATCTAATGTCAGATTTGAAGTGGGTAGTATCTGATCTAATGTCAGATTTGAAGTGGGTAGTATCTGATCTAATGTCAGATTTGAAGTGGGTAGTATCTGATCTAATGTCAGATTTGAAGTGGGTAGTATCTGATCTAATGTCAGATTTGAAGTGGGTAGTATCTGATCTAATGTCAGATTTGAAGTGGGTAGTATCTGATCTAATGTGAGATTTGAAGTGGGTAGTATCTGATCTAATGTCAGATTTGAAGTGGGTAGTATCTGATCTAATGTCAGATTTGAAGTGGGTAGTATCTGATCTAATGTCAGATTTGAAGTGGGTAGTATCTGATCTAATGTCAGATTTGAAGTGGGTAGTATCTGATCTAATGTCAGATTTGAAGTGGGTAGTATCTGATCTAATGTCAGATTTGAAGTGGGTAGTATCTGATCTAATGTCAGATTTGAAGTGGGTAGTATCTGATCTAATGTCAGATTTGAAGTGGGTAGTATCTGATCTAATGTCAGATTTGAAGTGGGTAGTATCTGATCTAATGTCAGATTTGAAGTGGGTAATATCTGATCTAATGTCAGATGTGTGGATTATGTTGCTGTGTGTATTATTTTAACATAATAACTCTCATTTCAGCCTCACTCAGCAATCTGCTCCTTTTTCTCTTCTTGGAGATTACTGACATACAGTCGGTGGAGATTTGGTGGAGATTTCTGGGTAATTTGATATGTGGAAGGAAGGAAGGAAGGAAGGAAGGAAGGAAGGAAGGAAGGAAGGAAGGAAGGAAGGAAGGAAGGAAGGAAGGAAGGAAGGAAGGAAGGAAGGAATGGATTAGGGCCTGAATCGATGAAAGGAAGGAAGGAGGCAGCTGGAACTGAATTTGGCCAAGGCACACTCTTCCCCTCCTTCTTGGACAAGTACAAATTAAAATGGCTCACTGAGATGAAATCGTAAAACTAACAAACGGCCTCTGTCACACCCAGGCCGGTCATGACCAAGGCTGTGGTGCTCCCATAATGACATGTTTGATCCCAGCCTTGGTGCTGCTGTTTGGACGCTGTCCAGGTCAACTGAAATACGATGTCACCGGTGAACGACCTGCTCATTTTTAGGTTCCCCTTTAACTCAGTTTGATGAATCCTCTCCAGCATCCTGCAACCTGGGCTGCGATGGTTCCTTAAGAAAAGTGTGTGTATGTGTGTATGTGTGTGTGTATGTGTGTGTATGTGTGTGTGTGTGTGTGTGTGTGTGTTTGTGTGTGTGTGTGTGTGTGTGTGTGTGTGTGCTTGTGTGCACATACCATACGGTACTGTAGGTGTTTGGGGCACATGAGACTAATTAGTCATATCTAAGAGAGAGAGAGAGAAAATAATTGAAATGACTTTACTGTACTACAATGACAACCGTTTACATAAAAGATGCATGGGAGTGAATATAGGAGATATTAAAATGTTCATCTCCAGTGTTAATGGTGCAATTAGCGTTTCACGTTTTCACATGAATAGATGATGATGGGGGCAGGGGTGGAGGGGGTGATGATGGGGGTGGAGGGGGTGATGATGGGGGTGGTGGGGGTGATGATGGGGGTGGTGGGGGTGATGATGGGGCAGGGGTGGAGGGGGTGATGATGGGGGTGGAGGGGGTGATGATGGGGCAGGGGTGGAGGGGGTGATGATGGGGCAGGGGTGGAGGGGGTGATGATGGGGGTGGAGGGGGTGATGATGGGGGTGGAGGGGGTGATGATGGGGGTGGAGGGGGTGATGATGGGGGTGGAGGGGGTGATGATGGGGATGGGGGTGGAGGGGGTGATGATGGGGGTGGAGGGGGTGATGATGGGGGTGGAGGGGGTGATGATGGGGGTGGAGGGGGTGATGATGGGGGTGGAGGGGGTGATGATGGGGCAGGGGTGGAGGGGGTGATGATGGGGCAGGGGTGGAGGGGGTGATGATGGGGGTGGAGGGGGTGATGATGGGGGTGGAGGGGGTGATGATGGGGGTGGAGGGGGTGATGATGGGGGCAGGGGTGGAGGGGGTGATGATGGGGGTGGTGGGGGTGATGATGGGGGCAGGGGTGGAGGGGGTGATGATGGGGGTGGTGGGGGTGATGATGGGGGTGGCGGGGGTGATGATGGGGGTGGTGGGGGTGATGATGGGGGTGGCGGGGGTGATGATGGGGGTGGCGGGGGTGATGATGGGGGTGATGATGGGGCAGGGGTGGAGGGGGTGATGATGGGGGTGGAGGGGGTGATGATGGGGGTGGAGGGGGTGATGATGGGGCAGGGGTGGAGGGGGTGATGATGGGGGCAGGGGTGGAGGGGGTGATGATGGGGGTGGAGGGGGTGATGATGGGGGCAGGGGTGGCGGGGGTGATAAGGTGTCACACTGTAGGCGTAAGGAATTCCATGGTGGAGGTTCAAAAAGTCCAAAACATGTATGGCGGTGAATGGCCGGCCCTGACGGGTTTGGGTGGCTCATGGACCCACCTGGTGATTCTGATCCGCTCCAAAATTTGATGGGTTTTAAGGTGTCCCATGCTGCATCCCTCCACTGAGTTTCATGAAAATTGGTCAGGAAGTTTTTGCGTAATCCTGGTCCAAAAAATGAATGGAGGTGAATGGCCGGCCGTGTTTGGGTGGCTCGTGAACCCGCCCTGTAATTCGGATCCACTCCAAAATGTAATGGGTTCTAAGGTGGCCCATGCTTCACCCTTCCACCAAGTTACGTGAAAATCGGTGCAGTCGTTTTTGCGTAATCCTGCTGACGGACGGACGGACACATGCCACGGAAAACATGACCTCTGACCTAGCTGTCGCTGGGGCGGAGGTAATAAGAGTGAACAGGACAATGTGAATACAGTTCTGTAGATTGGAACAGAAAATAATTTAATTTAATAGATTGCAGTGGAATTGAGTTGGACATGCTATGAAGGGGAATCTCATGGTCACTAGCGTTGTCATCACCACATGCAGTACCAGCCATAGAAAACATATCCTTCGTATACCGTACCAGACACAAATTTGTAGAAAACATACCTTTTTACAATTGTTTATTAACAGTTATACATACATTACTATATGAAACAACACTGAAGCCATCTCTCAATGCAGGAAAGACCAAATACAGTATATTGTTCTTCTTCGCCGTACAATTACTTGTAGTACTGGCCAGTAGTACTCTTAATCCTCACATTTGCACCCTGACTGGGGCCCAAACTAAACATTTTCTAGATTTACAAATATTTGGGCATGTGGGTTGGTGAGATGTTATCCTTTAAAACACCTACATGTCATCTAACTACGACACCTAGAGCTGGAACCTGGATCCCTCCACAGAAACAAGTCCTGTTCCTCTTTTCATAGCATAAAAACAATTGTACAGTAGGGCTGGGATTAAAAAATCAATTCATCAATTCTGAATCAAATAATTCAGAATCGATTCATGAATCCCAAAATCGATCTTTTATTTAATGAATGAATGAATAAATGAAGGAATGAATAGTTCATTAATTCATTCAATGATTCATTCATTCATTCATTTTTGGAAATCAGTATCGATTCCCATCCTAGTATTGATGTGTTGCATAACTTGGCAGTCATTAAGGTTACAGCTAAAAAAACAGGTTTTAGTAACTCTAACCGAATCGATATTGAATTGAATGGAATCGAATCTAATTAAATCGTGATAATCGATTCTGAACCTTGTGAATCGGAATCGAATCGATTCTTGAAATTCGAATCGATACCCAGCCCTAGCCCACATTTTTACCGGCTATGCTTGTTACACACTACACGCTTGCGGCTTCCTCCACGTCAAAAACCCTCTGTACTCATCATCAGTGCACTTCACTTCGTTACTGGAGACTAATTTAGCAACTATCACTGAGCTTCATATCAAAATGTTGGCCAGCATTCTCTGCCTGGCAGAAGAACCATCATTGGTTTCTCTTCATTTAAAAGGCAATTCTTCAAAAACCTGCCTTTTGATGAAAGGTAATTCATTCCTGTACCCTTCATCAGAGTGGATCTGGAGACACTGCCAGCAAGACACCTTCCTGGCTGGAGACTCTGTCCTGACTGATTGGTTGAGAGGAAATTGCACTTGTTTGGTTGAGGAAGTTAGAGGATATTTTGGCACGGGGAACTGAAGAGTGCACTTGATTGGTTTGATTTTGTTTTGTATTATTTAGATTTCTCTCTTTCTCCTTTTTCATTTAGATTTATTTATATATACATATATACTTTTTTACCTTTTTCTTTTTTCTATTTGTACCCTGCATGGTCTCAGTTGTTAAAAAGACTTGTCTCAATATAACTCATAATAGTGAAGGATCATTAAATGATACAGTATACTGCCTCTGAACCACTGTATGAGGCTGATGCACAGATCACTCCCACAGCTCAGGTGGAGCTCGTCCACTCAGCCTTTCTACAGGGAAGATCTCAAACACATACAAGGGATCTGTGTGTATTTGACTATTACTGATTGTTTACAAATGTTAGTAGTTAGTCACTTATCTACAAATGTTTATATGCTGATTACCTGTCTCTGTCAGAGCACATATAGAGTATATTCATTATCCATCATTGGTCATGTTGTGGCTGATTGCCCATGGCTCCACCCCCGAGCCTCCTCAAGATGCCCCCTCTCTCCTCTGTGGCACATCTATAGTAACCATGGCTCCACTTGGGAACTCTGCATTCCTCTCTTGTCCCTGTGAGTAAATATCAGCGTGTCACTGTGAGCCCCAGAATGCTATCCTGTTTGTTTTACCACACAGGTCAATTATTTACGAGCACAGCATGGCAAGAGGCAAATGGATAAAAAAAAGACACTATGCACATAACCATGCATTTCAAAAGATGTTATAGTGTAACAGCATAATACAAAAGATGATACGGCCTCATACGGGCTCATACCTGTACATTCTAGCACCGACAACCCTTGGGGAAGAGATTCCCAGTCCAGATGTCTCTGTGGTCATCTCTGCAGAATAGCTCCAGCTCATTTCTATTAAGCACCGTGGGTCAGTAGCCTTGATGAGGTGATTACAGCCCAGGTTCCATGTTCACATGGACCTTCCCCGCCCCAGACAGCCTAATGCTCCTAACCAGCACAGATCAATATGGATGCCTGTATCAGCGCCGCCATGAGAGGTGTGATTTATCAGACGTATGGATTCAGTGCCGTCAGCTGTTTAGGGGCGTTAACAGCGGTCAATGGCTTACTGGATGTTGCGTTACGTACTGTATGTAGTATGGTCTGCTTATATATATATATATATATATAAGCAGACCAACACCTAAGGTGATGCTTTAGAGTTAGAGAGGCTTTGCTGCCCCCCCCACACACACATAGACACATCTTGAGGTGAAGAGATCGACTTGGGTTGAAAGGCATCCTCACACACTCAGTGTGTATACTGTACATTATATACACATCACACACCATTTTGTATTTTTGGTATTTTGTGATTGGCACCGTCCTGTCTTGTTCTTGCATCCTGTCTGATGTTGTCTACCCATCAGTGTACAGGTATGCACCAACGCACCAGGTTTCCCAGAAGCTTCTTTCGTTAAGAGGCTCTTTAGCCCATTCAGTTGACCAATCAGAGAGCTTGCCCAGACCAGTTGACCAATCAGAACGCACTAAATGAATGGCCCAAGAGCCTCTTAACGAAAGAAGCTTCTGGGAAACCTGGCGAACAAATTCCTAGTACGTGTAGAAACTACCTGGCAATAAAACGTATAACAATAAGGTGATGCCCTCAAATAACACACTTTCCGGAACAGTCCGCCCGTCCCAGTCTTAAAGAGGTCTGTCTGTCCCAGTCTTAAAGAGGTCTGCCCGTCCCAGTCTTAAAGAGGTCTGCCTGCCTGTCCCAGTCTTAAAGAGGTCTGTCCGTCCCAGTCTTAAAGAGGTCTGCCCGTCCCAGTCTTAAAGAGGTCCCCCCGTCCCAGTCTTAAAGAGGTCTGTCTGCCCGTCCCAGTCTTAAAGAGGTCTGCCCGTCCCAGTCTTAAAGAGGTCTGTCTGTCCCAGTCTTAAAGAGGTCTGTCTGCCCGTCCCAGTCTTAAAGAGGTCTGCCCGTCCCAGTCTTAAAGAGGTCTGTCTGTCCCAGTCTTAAAGAGGTCCCCCCGTCCCAGTCTTAAAGAGGTCCCCCCGTCCCAGTCTTAAAGAGGTCCGCCCGTCCCAGTCTTAAAGAGGTCTGCCCGTCCCAGTCTTAAAGAGGTCTGTCTGTCCGTCCCAGTCTTAAAGAGGTCTGCCCGTCCCAGTCTTAAAGAGGTCCCCCCCCCCCAGTCTTAAAGAGGTCCGCCCGTCCCAGTCTTAAAGAGGTCTGCCCGTCCCGGTCTTAAAGAGGTCTGCCCGTCCCGGTCTTAAAGAGGTCTGCCCGTCCCAGTCTTAAAGAGGTCCCCCCGTCCCAGTCTTAAAGAGGTCCGCCCGTCCCAGTCTTAAAGAGGCACAGTCACGCTTGTTTCAGTTGAAATCATGGAAAAAGCTAAAAGGGAAAAAACATGTCCAATGACGTCATGGACGCGTTTTCCCTTTGAGGTTTGTCCTCTATTTCTGCAATTCTGTCTTCCATGTAGTAGGGAAGCAATTACACCAACGGTGATTTAAAAAAAAAAAGGCGTACACAGAATTCAAGGATTTAATCCAGATAATATCAACTGGAACAAACGTGACTGTGCCCCCTTAAGGTTATCGGATACGAGAGTCGGACAAAAAATATTCAGAGAATATATCTGAACCCTTCCTGACGTACTACCGTCCACCACCAGGTGGCGCTTTAGTGTTCACCCCCACAGGAAGGGTGGATCACCTCTCATCAGTCTTGCTGACTCAGAGTGGTCTTCAGTCTGACGTGCACGGGTCAACATGTACTGTTGTATCTCTAAGATCTTCCTGTCACAGTTGAGTCCCCCTGCGGCCCAGTCTTAAAGAGGTCTGTCTGCCCCTCCCAGTCTTAAAGAGGTCTGCCCGTCCCAGTCTTAAAGAGGTCTGTCTGCCCCTCCCAGTCTTAAAGAGGTCTGCCCGTCCCAGTCTTAAAGAGGTCTGCCCGTCCCAGTCTTAAAGAGGTCCGCCCGTCCCAGTCTTAAAGAGGTCCGCCCGTCCCAGTCTTAAAGAGGTCCCCCCGTCCCAGTCTTAAAGAGGTCCCCCCGTCCCAGTCTTAAAGAGGTCCCCCCGTCCCAGTCTTAAAGAGGTCTGCCCGCCCGTCCCAGTCTTAAAGAGGTCTGTCCGCCCGTCCCAGTCTTAAAGAGGTCTGTCCGCCCGTCCCAGTCTTAAAGAGGTCTGTCCGCCCGTCCCAGTCTTAAAGAGGTCTGTCTGTCCCAGTCTTAAAGAGGTCTGGCCGTCCCAGTCTTAAAGAGGTCTGTCTGTCCCAGTCTTAAAGAGGTCTGCCCGTCCCAGTCTTAAAGAGGTCTGGCCGTCCCAGTCTTAAAGAGGTCCCCCCGTCCCAGTCTTAAAGAGGTCTGTCCGTCCCAGTCTTAAAGAGGTCTGCCCGTCCCAGTCTTAAAGAGGTCTGGCCGTCCCAGTCTTAAAGAGGTCCCCCCGTCCCAGTCTTAAAGAGGTCTGTCTGCCCGTCCCAGTCTTAAAGAGGTCTGCCTGCCCGTCCCAGTCTTAAAGAGGTCCCCCCGTCCCAGTCTTAAAGAGGTCTGCCTGCCCGTCCCAGTCTTAAAGAGGTCCCCCCGTCCCAGTCTTAAAGAGGTCTGCCTGCCCGTCCCAGTCTTAAAGAGGTCCGCCCGTCCCAGTCTTAAAGAGGTCTGTCCGTCCCAGTCTTAAAGAGGTCTGTCTGCCCGTCCCAGTCTTAAAGAGGCACAGTCATGCTTGTTTCAGTTGAAATCATGGAAAAAGCTAAAAGGGAAAAAACATGTCCAATGACGTCATGGACGTGTTTTCCCTTTGAGGTTTGTCCGCTATTTCTGCAATTCTGTCTTCCATGTAGTAGGGAAGCAATTACACCAACGGTGATTTTAAAAAAAAAAGGCGTACACAGAATTCAAGGATTTAATCCAGATAATATCAACTGGAACAAACGTGACTGTGCCCCCTTAAGGTTATCGGATACGAGAGTCGGACAAAAAATATTCAGAGAATATATCTGAACCCTTCCTGACGTACTACCGTCCACCACCTGGTGGCGCTTTAGTGTTCACCCCCAGAGGAAGAGGATCACCTCTCATCAGTCTTGCTGACTCAGAGTGGTCTTCAGTCTGACGTGCACGCATGACAAATGTACTGTTGTATCTCTAAGATCTTCCTGTCACAGTTGAGTCCCCTTGCGGTCCCCACAAGGAAGGTGGACGGCTGTTGCTTCTGGCAGACGCTGCTGCTGTTTGGGCTATGGATATACATTGTCTGTGTGTTTGTGTGTGTGTGTGTGTGTGTGTGTGTGTGTGTGTGTGTGTGTGTGTGTGTGTGCGTGTGTGAGAAAGAGTGAGTGTATGCGTGCTTGCATGTATGCTGTTGTGTATGTGTGACTTTGACTAAAGGCTGCTTAGTTTAGGTTAGAACTGTGTTTTATATCGGTCTGTCTTTGTTTTCGTTTTTTTGTTCTGTTTTTTTTTGCCGCCATTTTGGTCAAGTGTTGCTCGAAAGAGTTCTTTGATCTCAAGCTTCTTTACCTGGTTAAGTAACTGTTAAATAAATAAATACATAAATAAAAATACTATAGGAAAAACATTCACCCACAAGGATAGGATGAAATGTACCCAGGTTGCAGTAGTGTTAAGATATGTTGACCTCTCTACAGTATCTTCCAATCACACTTGACATGCTTCATTACTGGTCAGCTGTAACTTATTGGAATGAAAGCTTACAGTGTTTATCATTTTGTAATGTAATATTTGACTTCCAGAATTAAATCCTACCTTTACTATACTTACATTTACAATGTTCCCTGAAATGTATTTCATAGTTAGCTAATATGATAACACTTTATATTAATAATCGCTAGTTAATAGGTAATAAAGATAGAAGATGCGTATTAACATTAATATGTGTTAATAAGAGATTTATAAGTGTTAATACTAGAATTATAAACATGTTTATTGTTAGATTGTAAGACATTTATAAGAAACTTGTTAACAGTTTATAAACTGCTTAAGAATGTTAATAAAAGAACATTTGTTTCTTATACATACTGTACTTATAAGCCATTATTATGCAACATGCATAGTACCGTGCTTAATAAGTGCATAATAAATGGCCTATTAACTTTAATAAGGCCCTGTTCTCACTTTATATCCAGTAGCTGCAAAATGCATAGTAAAGGGCATAATAAGTGTATAATTAACAGTACAGTATGTATAAGAAACTAACAAGGCTTTTAATAACAGTCGTAAGCAGTTTAACAAGTTTCTTATAAATGTCTTATAATCTAACAATAACCATACTTATAATGCTTATTAACACATTAATGTTAATAAGCATTTAGAAGGACCTTATTAGCTCTAAACTAACGCCTATTACAAGGACAATAATATAAAATGTTACCTGAACCCTAACCCCGCCCCCTCACCTTTGACCCCTCCAGGTCGGGAAAAGAGAAAGGGTCACATGATCTCCACCGGCGATGCCGAGTTCCCGCGGGATTACCACACCCTGGGCGGCGGTGGCGGTGGCACCGCGCGTCGTTTCCCTGACAACAGCAACGGGGGGCTTCTGGCATCTTCCCTGGACCGCCGGCACGCCGCCATCGCCACCAAGAGCCTGGAGGCGCTCACCAACATCCACAAGGCCGACATAGAGCGCCAGCGGGAGGCCTTCATGGACCTGCAGAAGAACCAGTACCCCAACAGCCCCACTAGCGTGTCACAGCAGGGGTCCGCGTCGTGCGGCCGGCAGCAGGTACCGTTTAAACGTATCCCTCCCTCCCCCCTCTCTCGTGGGCTCTTTCCTCCCCCCTCTCTCGTGGGCTCTTTCCTCCCCCCTCTCTCGTGGGCTCTTTCCTCCCCCCTCTCTCGTGGGCTCTCTGTCAAGCTTTACCTCACGTGGTTGAACCAGAACCACCGAGACTTGGCTTGGCTGATGCTGAAAAACACCCGTTCTGCGTTTCTCATCTCAGCCTACCTTTGTCGTGTCAGCACTCCGGAAGGTGTGTCGATCGATTGGTCGGCTTCCAGGTGCATTGTGGGGCATGTTATCTATTGGAGAGGTCCTTGGAGGGGGAGGCGGCCTAGCTGTCCTGGCTGCTTATGCACTAACGCTGTGTGAGGCCGAGAGAGTGCCATCAGAGGCATCATCAGCAGGAGGTCCTGGAGATAGAAAGGGGTTATGGAGAAAGA
>NC_140255.1:19365317-19370317 GCF_949987555.1 Borostomias antarcticus
TTGTTAAAATGTCTAACTCTGTCCCTCTTCTCTCCCCTCTCCTCCGCCTCCCTCCCTCCCTCCCTCCCTCCCTCCCTCCCACCCTAGCAACAGACAAACTACTGGAGTTTCAAGGTCAGTGAGATATTTTGTGTGTTTTAGTGTGTAAATCTTTGTGATATTTTGTGTGTTTTAGTGTGTAAATCTTTGTGTCTCTGAGTGGATTTGTCTCCTAATAGGATAACCGTTCATGTGTGCTTGCTACAATAGCTTACTTCTCTGAGTGTGTGTGTGTGTGTGTGTGTGTGTATTTGTGTCCACCATATCCATTGATAACAGGGATCCAAAATAATAAAATGTGCATGTGTGTGTGTGTGTGTGTGTGTGTGTGTGTGTGTGTGTGTGTGTGTGTGTGTGTGTGTGTGTGTGGACCTTTGACCATCCTTTGAGAGGTAAAAAATCAAGCAAATACTCAACAGTTTTTATGTACTGTACAGTTATATAGGAGCTGTTTGTATATACTGTACAGTAGTTGTTTGTATATACTGTATATAGGAGCTGATTGTATATACTTTATATAGGAGTTGTTTTTATATACAGTACTGTATATAGGAGATGTTTGTATACTGTATATAGGAGCTATTTTTGTATATACTTTATATAGGAGCTGTTTTTGTATATACGTTATATAGGAGCTGTTTTTGTATATACTTTATATAGGAGCTGTTTTTTCTGTGGTCAGATTAGATGACAGAAGGGGTTTTTGAGTTATTCTACTACCAGAGCTCCACGCAGGTGAGCTGATTCAGATCACTGCATCTTTTCAGCTCAAGGGCGCGTGTTTTAAATAGGGTTCCTATTGTAGGAAGATCACAGCCGGTTTGCTATCATGCTAATGTGGAACTCATTAATTAAACTTAACACCAAAATGACAAACAGCGAAGTTTGATTTTGGGAACCACAGAAGCGTCTAGAGTAGCAACATGCATGATGCATCTTATGACAATACTCCGACCGGGGCCTTGCTTCTGCTACCTTAACATGGCTGTTGCCATGGCAACAGAGTAAACGCTGGGGCCGGTGCCATTTTCCCTGTCACTCACAAAAAACACTGAAATGATCTGAACCTGTCCCCTCAAGATATACTGTACAAAACCTTTGCTTCCACTATTACAACTACTACTACACTACTACTACAACAACTACTACTACACTACTACTACAACAACTACTACTACACTACTACTACAACAACTACTACTACACTACTACTACAACAACTACTACTACACTACTACTACAACAACTACTACTACTACTACTATTACTACTACTACTACTACTACTACTACTATTACAACAACTACTACTACTACTACTATTACAACTACTACTACACTACTACTACAACAACTACTACTACTACCACTACTACTACTACTACTACTACTACTACTACTACTACTACCACTACTACTACTACTACTACCACTACTACTACTACTACCACTACTACTACTACTACTACTACTACTACTACTACCACCACTACTACTACTACTACTACTACCACTACTACTACTACTACTACTACTACTACTACCACTACTACTACTACTACTACTACTACTACTACTACTACTTCTACTACTACTACTACTACACTACTACTACTACTACTACTACTACTACTACTACTACTACTACCACTACTACTACTACTACTACTACTACTACTACTACTACTACTACTACTACCACTACTACTACTACTACTACACTACTACTACTACTACTACTACTACTACTGCTACTGCCTCTACTACTGTACTACTATGGAAAGTAGTTAAATGAAGACAATGTAAACTATTGTCGATTCAAGCAAGCTCTAATAATACTGTGATGGCTTGTTTTCCCAAATGGGGTATCACCAGAACAGTTAGATAAATAGTATTTGATAAGCTGTTTGACACCCCAGTGTTACCCTAATAAGTACTTGATGATACAATTCATAATGGCCGATTTTGTGGTATACAGTATATCTATCTAAACACCCTAAATGCGATATCTGAATGCATATCATCAATAATCTGATAGGGGAGAATGAATATCTGCACAACCTATGTGAGTATTAGGATGTTGTCTTCAGAGTATGTAGATACAGATACAGTACGATACTGTAAGTATGCTTTTAGCCCACAAGAGGTATCACGGCAAATGCAAACATACACACTTCCAAATGCAATCTTTGAAAATCACTTATTATAGAGGATACTGTACACGTACAGTACAGTATCATTAAAGTGCACAAAAATAAATATCGGAGTTTCTCTGGCTCGTGACTAAAATATTTTCCGTAATTTAGTCTCAAATATACGTCGATTTCATTCATTTGAATTTACAAACATGGCTCCCGTTGGTATGTCAAACACAGCCTTCCTATCAGCCAGCGAGCTGCACACGTCTCTGTGGTTCCCTTCCTTCCCTTCCTCTCATCTTGTTCTCTGTCACCGAATCCTTGGTCTGCTGCCAGCCTGCAGCTCCAACACGATTGGTTCAGATGCGCCTTCCTCTCTGGGTGTCTGCTGCGCTTCTACTCTGATGCAATAGAAATCCCTGCAGCAGGGTGTGTGTGTGTGTGTGTGTGTGTGTGTGTGTGTGTGTGTGTGTGTGTGTGCGTGTGTGTGTGTGTGTGTGTGCGCACACGTGTGTGTGTAATGGCTTCTCACTGGTCCCCTTTGATGTTTCATTGGCTCGTTTTCTCTCAGAACACACACACACACACACATACGCACACACGCACACACACACACACACACACACACACACACACACGCACACACACACACACACACACTGTAGATTAGCATACTGACTATGTCCACATGCGCAGATCCAAGGGCGTGGAACCACATCATTATTCTCACTGTGCAGTGGGCAAGCAGCCCACGCAGACACACTGTCAATCTAACATACAGGCACGTACGTACCAGTGTGAAGCAGCACATGCACACACACACACACACACACACACACGCATAAACGCACGCGACTATCCGCGCTGCTGAGCGAGGGGCAGGGGCCAGTGGCCGTCCAATCCCCTCCCTGCCTCCGCTCCCAGCTCCACTAGTGCAAATATGAATACCACCAGTCTGCATCTCCCAGGCTCTCTCCTTCTTCTTCCTGTCTGGGGGTGGGGGGGAGCAATCAGGGTGTGTTGTCTCAACGTCCTGCCCCCCCCCCCCCCCCCCCCGCTGTTGAATCAGAGAGACGTGTCTGTCGGCCGGCTCCTGGTCTCGCATAGCCTAGTCTCTCTCCAGACTCAAATATCATGACAGGTCGTAGCATCAATGGAGAGACGCTAGCCCAGGTTAGATGGGCGGGGCATATCTATGGGTAGGAATGCCTGATTGCGAAAGTCGTTACTGATTGGTGTTTGATTGAAAAATCTGGTGTTAGCAATGAATTGGCAGGGTTTGAACACCAGATTTTTGCATGAAGCGTCCCAGACCCATAGAGAGATCTGCAGCATGCAGTAACATAGTTAGCATAGCTTACGTAGTATATCAGTGAAAGAACTCTTATGGGTCTGGCGTTAAGACTACACATAGACAGACCTTTCTCCACAACAGTTTGGCGCTGTTCTAGCACTGGGTCTGGCAACATCCCATTATCATTCTGAGATGGGGGGGAATGGTGTATTTCTTTGAACAAGTCTTGGCGGCTCTACTATTGTTGCTGTTTTTTCAACGGGGTCAAAATAGTGTTGGGGGATTGAATCTGATTGGCCGCCGCTGGAATTTAGTGGCGCCAATGAGAAGCTTATCTTAACAAACGTACATCTGTTGAACCAGACTAGCCTACTCTGGACTGTGGCCGTTGGAGTGGCCTTATAAAAAGAACCTTCTAGAAGGTTGACCCAGTATTCTAGAAGGTTGACCCAGTATTCACGCATGTAATTATTCACTCGTTAGACACATATTCTTCTTCTTCTTCTTCTTCTTCTTCTTCTTCTTCTTCTTCTTCTGCTGAGGGAATGATAATGTAGCCTTCGTGTATGGACTCGCTAAGCTTAGCTCCTTTGTCCTGGTTCACATGAAAATAGCATGATGGATGGCAGCAGGATCTCTCGCTGATGACTGCATAAAACGGTGTTCTTGCATGCCATAGAATTTGATAGAATTGAACGTAACATACTGGACAGTAAACGCTAACAGCGAAGTGCAATATGCTTTTAATGTGCAATTCATGGCAATTATCCTGCATTTTCTCCTGCTCAGGGGTTGTCCTGACGAGTGATTGTTCCTCCTGGTGCTTTACTGCCTCACTCGAATTAAAGGATACGTTCTGGGTCTGCTTTACATGAACCTGACACCTAGAGACTATCATTTCCCCGATGACCTCAGTATTGAGCTAGCTACAGACGTTTTGCAGGCGCGCACTCGGCTACAATGGAAGTCAATGGGGCAGTCGAGACGTTAACGTCAAGTTATTGTTAAACTCAATACTAAGGGGCTCAGGGAGATTATAGTCTTTGCGTGGGTGTGGTTCATGTAAGACAGACCAAGAATAGGCCCTGAAGTGCAAAATAGTGAACTTATCCTTTAAGTCAACTGTATTGTCGCTGTCAATGTCACTGTTTTGATGGACAGATATTATAATTGACTACTGTAGATGGGCCTGTCATTGGCTAGCCTAGGCATGCATATACTGTAGGCTTACTGTAGCAACAGCAAAAGGCTAAATCTGGCTGGTAAGGTAAGGTAGCTTGAAGATTTGTACGCTTGCTCTAAAATACAATTCATAGAATTAACTGACACAAGAACATCGCTAAAACATTTGAAAAGAATGACACTCACTTCAGAATGCCCGAGAGAGTGTGTGTGTGGTATCCCAAAGTCAGACATTGACACACACACACACACACACACACACACACACACACACACACACTCACACACACACACTCTCTCTCTCTCATTGCGTCGTAGCCCACCTGGGAGAGGGGATCCCCTGACTGC
>NC_140255.1:19375317-19380317 GCF_949987555.1 Borostomias antarcticus
CTTCAGTTTTGTCAGCAAGTGAAATGCATGCTCAACTGGATTCAGGTCAGGTGATTGACTTGGCCATTGCAGAACATTCCACTTCTTTGCCTTGAAAAACTCTGGTTGCTTTCGCAATTATGCTTCTCTCTCTCTCTCTCGTCCATCTGCGCTGTGAAGCGCCGTCCAATGAGTTCTGAAGTATTTGGCTGAATATGAGCAGATAATATTGCCTGAGACACTTCAGAATTCATCCTGCTGCTTTTGTCTGCATTCACATCATCAGTAAATACAAGGGAACCAGTTGCATTGGCAGCCATACACTGTACATGCCCACGCCATTACACTAAACCATCTTCACTGATGGGGTGTGTACACATTTTAGGCTTTTCAGAGATTATTGGCCTGGCATTTTGTCTGCAGCCTTCCCCTACTTGGCCTTTTGTTTGTAACCTATTGATGAGCTAAGACCCTTCCTCCTGTTTACAACCCCTACCTACCTTTGAGATCCAAGACCCCTCCCTGCCTGTGCTTTTCTTCATGTATGGCAGGATGACATCTCCGGGGGGGGGGGGGGACACACCCAGGCCTTGCTGTCTGAGCCTAGCGTCTCTAGGGGGGGACACACCCAGGCCTTGTGGTCTGAGCCTAGTGTCTCTAGGGGGACACACACCCAGGCCTTGTGGTCTGAGCCTAGTGTCTCTAGGGGGGGGACACACCCTGGCCTTGCTGTCTGAGCCTAGTGTCTCTAGGGGGACACACCCAGGCCTTGTGGTCTGAGCCTAGTGTCTCTAGGGGGGGACACACCCAGGCCTTGTGGTCTGAGCCTAGTGTCTCTAGGGGGGGACACACCCAGGCCTTGTGGTCTGAGCCTAGTGTCTCTAGGGGGGGACACACCCAGGACTTGTGGTCTGAGCCTAGTGTCTCTAGGGGGGGACACACCCAGGCCTTGTGGTCTGAGCCTAGTGTCTCTAGGGGGGGACACACCCAGGCCTTGTGGTCTGAGCCTAGTGTCTCTAGGGGGGACACACCCAGGCCTTGCTGTCTGAGCCTAGTGTCTCTAGGGGGGGACACACCCAGGCCTTGTGGTCAGAGCCTAGTGTCTCTAGGGGGGGACACACCCAGGCCTTGTGGTCTGAGCCTAGTGTCTCTAGGGGGACACACCCAGGCCTTGCTGTCTGAGCCTAGTGTCTCTAGGGGGGGACACACCCAGGCCTTGTGGTCTGAGCCTAGTGTCTCTAGGGGGGGACACACCCAGGTCTTGTGGTCAGAGCCTAGTGTTTGCTGATCTCCCATTGCTTCATTGTCTTTCCAGAACCATTTGATCATGTACCACGTGTTTGAACTCTCAACCTGTGTAGTTCGCCATTGTTGATGACGTTCCCCATTACTGATGACGTGTAAATGATGAGTTAGCCAATCGGATCTTAGAAACGTCATATCCGGGCCTAACCTTGAATATAAGACCGCGCAAAATAGAATTCTGGTTCTTCTTTGGGTGAAACACTGTTTTTGTGTTTCATTCTGAAATCCGGTTGCAACTGTATGTTTTCGGCTAATAAACCAGCTTGAACCTTTTGAGCGAACCTCTGCAAATCTTTTTACTCTTGATTCATGCTTTGATAGTTACATCAAATGTATCCATTACAGGTCGTATGTTTTGGATCATGAGCAGTTCCTTCCCTTCTCCGTACTCTTCTCTTCCCATCATTCTCGTATAAGTTGATCTTTGTCTCATCTGTCCATAGGATGTTGTTCCAGGACTGTTCAGGCTTTTAAGATGTGTTTGGCAAACTCTAATCTGATCTTCCTGTTTTTGAAGCTCACCAATGGTTCACCATCGTGTGGTGAACCCTCTGTATTTACTCTGGTGAAGTCTTGTCTTGATTGTTGACGTTGACACAGATACTCCTTCCTCCTGGGGAGAGTTCTTCATCTGGCCAGCTGGTGTGATGGGGTCTTTCTTCACAAAGGAAATAATTATTCTATCATCCACCACAGTTGTTTTCTGTGGTCTTCCAGGTTTTTAGGTGTTGCTGAGCTCACCAGTGTATTCTTTCTTTTTAAGAATGTACCAAACAGGTCATTTGGCCACACCTAACATGTTTGCTATCTCTGTGATGGGTTTGTTTTGATTTGTCAGCCTAATGATGGCTTGCTTTAATGATAGAGACAGCTCTTTGGATTTCATATTGAGAGTTGACAGCAACACATTCCAAATGCAAGTAGCACACTTGAAATTAACTCTTATCTGCTCCTTTTAAATGAAATAACAATGGAATGACATACAAATGACCATGGAACAGCTAAGCAGCCAATTGTCCCATTACTTTTGGTTCCTTAAATAGGGGAGAGGGGCACGTATACAATTTGTTGTAATTCCTACACCGTTTACCTGATTTGGATGTAAATACCATCAAATTAAAGCTGAAAGTCTGCACTCAAAGCACATTGTTTCATTTCATATCCATTGTGGTGGTGTGCAGAGCCAAAATGATGAAAATTGTGTCAATTGTCCGAATACTTACAGACCTACAGTAACTGTATTTGAGTTGAAATATTAAATATTTGTTTAAGTCTTACGTTAGCCTGTGTCCATTCTGCTTCAGGCCTGGTTTCTGACTGTCCGTTACATTGTGAAACTGAAGTGAGGTTGAGACTGAACTGTTTCTCCAGGGAATGGATTTTCACCAGCTTATTCCACATAAGCACTGCAGCAGCTGAGGAGAATGTGAAATGTTTGGTTTAACTGCAGCGCTATCTAGACACGGACGTGATCCTGCTTTTAATGTGACACTAATTGTTCAAAATGATTTGTGGGAAAGAGTCCCCGAGGACCGGCGTGATTATTGTAATAGTGTATTCTCCTCGCCCGCTAGGTTACTGTATGTTTACCAATGAGTGCACCGTGTGTGTGTGTGTGTGTGTGTGTGTGTGTGTGTGTGTGTGTGCGTGTGTGCGTGCGTGCATATACTCAATGGAATGACTTATCACCCTCTGTCTTTCTCCTACTCTCTCTCTCTCTCTCTCTCTCTCTCTCATTCTTACATTATCCTTCAGTTTCCTCTCAACCCATGAACTGTGTTTATTCAACAATGACTTCTTTCTCTTCATCTTTCCCCCCATAAACGTTCACCTCCCACCCTCCACCATCTCATTCACACCCGCCCCCCCCCCTCCCAATCCCCCTTTACCCCCCTTACCCCTCCTCACCCACAGGCATCTTGTTCCTGCAGCTGGGGGAGGAGACCCGGAGGGTGCACCTCACTCACGAGCTGACCAGCCTGGAGACTCTGAGGGCCCTCATCGTACACATGTTCCCCCAGAGACTCACCATGGCCATGCTCAGGTACTACTACCCCCTAGCCTAGAGACCCACCATGCTCAGGTACTACTACCCCCTAGCCTAGAGACCCACCATGGCCATGCTCAGGTACTACTACCCCCTAGCCTAGAGACCCACCATGGCCATGCTCAGGTACTACTACCCCCTAGCCTAGAGACGCACCATGGCCATGCTCAGGTACTACTACCCCCTAGCCTAGAGACTCACCATGGCCATGCTCAGGTACTTCTACCCCCTAGCCTAGAGACTCACCATGGCCATGCTCAGGTACTACTACCCCCTAGCCTAGAGACTCCCCATGGCCATGCTCAGGTACTACTACCCCCTAGCCTAGAGACCCACCATGCTCAGGTACTACTACCCCCTAGCCTAGAGACTCACCATGGCCATGCTCAGGTACTACTACCCCCTAGCCTAGAGACCCACCATGCTCAGGTACTACTACCCCCTAGCCTAGAGACTCACCATGGCCATGCTCAGGTACTACTACCCCCTAGCCTAGAGACTCACCATGGCCATGCTCAGGTACTACTACCCCCTAGCCTAGAGACCCACCATGCTCAGGTACTACTACCCCCTAGCCTAGAGACTCACCATGGCCATGCTCAGGTACTACTACCCCCTAGCCTAGAGACGCACCATGGTCATGCTCTACTACCCCCTAGCCTAGAGACTCACCATGCTCAGGTACTACTACCCCCTAGCCTAGAGACTCACCTTGCTCAGGTACTTCTACCCCCTAGCCTAGAGACCCACCATGGCCATGCTCAGGTACTACTACCCCCTAGCCTAGAGACTCACCATGGCCATGCTCAGGTACTTCTACCCCCTAGCCTAGAGACGCACCAGGGCCATGCTCAGGTACTACTACCCCCTAGCCTAGAGACTCACCTTGCTCAGGTACTTCTACCCCCTAGCCTAGAGACCCACCATGGCCATGCTCAGGTACTACTACCCCCTAGCCTAGAGACCCACCATGGCCATGCTCAGGTACTTCTACCCCCTAGCCTAGAGACGCACCATGGCCATGCTCAGGTACTACTGCCCCCTAGCCTAGAGACTCCCCATGGCCATGCTCAGGTACTACTACCCCCTAGCCTAGAGACCCACCATGGCCATGCTCAGGTACTTCTACCCCCTAGCCTAGAGACTCACCATGGCCATGCTCAGGTACTTCTACCCCCTAGCCTAGAGACGCACCATGGCCATGCTCAGGTACTACTGCCCCCTAGCCTAGAGACTCACCATGCTCAGGTACTACTACCCCCTAGCCTAGAGACCCACCATGGCCATGCTCAGGTACTACTACCCCCTAGCCTAGAGACTCCCCATGGCCATGCTCAGGTACTACTACCCCCTAGCCTAGACACTCACCATGCTCAGGTACTTCTACCCCCTAGCCCAGAGACTCACCATGCTCAGGTACTACTACCCCCTAGCCTAGAGACCCACCATGCTCAGGTACTACTACCCCCTAGCCTAGAGACTCACCATGGCCATGCTCAGGTACTACTACCCCCTAGCCTAGAGACCCACCATGGCCATGCTCAGGTACTACTACCCCCTAGCCTAGAGACTCACCATGCTCAGGTACTACTACCCCCTAGCCTAGAGACTCACCATGGCCATGCTCAGGTACTACTACCCCCTAGCCTAGACACTCACCATGGCCATG
>NC_140255.1:19387817-19390317 GCF_949987555.1 Borostomias antarcticus
GGGGTCTGAAAGCTGAGTGAGACAGACATTTTGCCTGTTTAATGTTTATTAGTCTATGCTACACATGTTTATCTCAGCTGTATTAAAACAGTCAGAGCTGACAGATTCAAACCATGCTGATGAACATTATCAAGGCATTTGTGCCTAATAATCATCGGTCTAGTATTTAGCTAGCATTGAGAGCTACACATTCCTCCTCCACTCTGGGTTTCAGGCCCGGAGAAGCCATGTGGATATGTTGATAACCAGTGTTTTTCAGGTAAAATCATGAAAAATGTGATTTCATCCTGTTCACCAACGCTCCAGGGAGCTGGGCAGTGTGACAGCCACCCAGAAACAAAGTCACATTCTTGAATTAGCTGTGGTCGGACACCTAAGCTCTCACTTCCGAATCTCTGTCTGCCCGTTTCTCCAGGGTATCAGATACCCTGATATAGTACAGAATGGTGGCTCCTTCCATCGTGTTTTTACACTCCACAGGAGCTTGTGTTCTCACCTCACTCTTTAAAGGGATAGTTCACCTAAGACAGCATTTGCTTCTTTACTGTTAAACAATGTTACACAACGTCAGTTAACTCTCATTCTATGGCCATACAAGCTCATACTGACCCATGTCAACTGCTGCTATCCATACAAGCTGTGGGTGTAAGTCATCATCCACTCCCATAGTGTAAGTCATCATCCACTCCCATAGTGTAAGTCATCATCCACTCCCATAGTGTAAGTCATCATCCACTCCCATAGTATAAGTCATCATCCACTCCCATAGTGTAAGTCATCATCCACTCCCATAGTGTAAGTAATCATCCACTCCCATAGTGTAAGTCATCGTCCACTCCCATAGTATAAGTCATCATCCACTCCCATAGTGTAAGTCATCATCCACTCCCATAGTGTAAGTCATCATCCACTCCCATAGTGTAAGTCATCATCCACTCCCATAGTGTAAGTCATCATCCACTCCCATAGTGTAAGTCATCATCCACTCCCATAGTGTAAGTCATCATCCACTCCCATAGTGTAAGTCATCATCCACTCCCATAGAATACTGAGGGGAAGAAAGATCTAATACATTTGATTGTTTTGGGTGAACTATATCTTTAATCAGGTTTGTGAGTTAGTCCCTAATTCAACCTAACGCAGAGAAAGGAAAACCAGTGTGGATTCACTCAGAGTGCTGTATCGAAGGGAACACAGCGCTCTAAATGGTCTTGGTCCTTGGGCATGAATCACTTTGTTGTTGTCCGTCGATGGAGAGGCCCATCATGTCCTTCAAATGAGGCACACATATTCCCGAGTGAACCAGCAGTGTGTTTTGCTTTTACCTGCAATTATTTGAATAGCAGCTCTTTGTGATCCGTGGCTCTGTGCTGCGCTGCATGGAGGTGACACAGACGCAAGGCTGTTTATACAGGGAATACAGCAAAACAGGCCTTTTCCTTTCAATGAATACTGATGCTTCTTCAGCTCTACCTTCACAACCTACTTTGTGCTTTGTTGCGGATGCTCAGCTGATACCCATTTGAATTTAAATGTATGTTCTGAAAAGGAATACAACTGTTACTATCACAAGACTATAATGTGTTTATTTATCCGTATAGGAAGCATTTGTTTAGCTCAAGTGCTAGTTTACCCTGAATCAGTGATGATATATCTATCTAATCCATCTAATCCATTCTACACCAACCATTAAGATGATAAAAAAATAGATGACCCTCTCTCCATCTTTCAACCTCAAGTAGCGGTCAGTCGAGCAACCGAAACTCTCGCTCTCTTATTAGCAGCTGTGACCCCATTGGCTCCTCTGGCCCTGATGCCTCCCCCGCCCACAGGGGCCACCCAGCCAATCACAGTGACGCGGCTGCAAATGCAACTCCACCTGCAAGGCCTCCAGCAGAACACCGCCGCGCTGCGCAGACAGCTGTCTCAGCTGCGAGACATTCAGGTGTGTGTGTAGAGTTTGTGTGTGTGTATTTTGAGATTCACACATTTTCCTATGCGTATCTTTAGCGTTGTGTGTGTACGGTCTCGCACACGTACTGTATGTGTGTGTACCAGGGATGAGTACCTATTCATTTCAAATGGCAAGTTTGGCAAAATATCAAAGATGACAATTTTTGATGAAATTTTATTTGTGAGATTGCTTCCATTTGCAGCAGGTGGGGGGTCATATACTGCCCGTCTTCCCTGACGTGCACAATCACACCTGTCTCTGTCTCTGTCTCTGTCTGTCTCTGTCTCTGTCTCTGTCTCTGTCTCTGTCTCCGTCTCCGTCTCCGTCTCCGTCTCCGTCTCTGTCTCTGTCTCTGTCTCTGTCTCTGTCTCTGTCTCTGTCTCTGTCTCTGTCTCTGTCTCTGTCTCTGTCTCTGTCTCTGTCTCTGTTGTCTCCCAGCTGGAGAACCAGGACTCGGTCCAGTCCCTACTGAGACAGACGGAGTCGGAGCTCAGTCTGATGATGCTGGACGTCATGCGCACTCAGGAGGACCCGCTCCAGAGACAG
>NC_140255.1:19392817-19425317 GCF_949987555.1 Borostomias antarcticus
CTGACCACACCCTGACCACACACTCACCACACACTCACCACACACTCACCACACACTGACCACACACTGACCACACTCTGACCACACACTGACCACACACTCACCACACACTGACCCATACTGACCCACACTCTGACCACACACTGACCACACCCTGACCACACACTGACCACACACTGACCACACACTCACCACACACTGACCACACACTGACCACACACTGACCCACACACTGACCACACACTGACCACACACTGACCACACACTGACCACACACTGAACACACTCTAACCACACACTGAACACACTCTGACCACACACTGACCACACACTGACCACACACTGACCAGAGGACGTAGGTTCAGTTCAATCACTGACCACAGTGCTGATCACCTTAAGAGGTACAGTTGTATTGCTACGGTTTAAATATACAGTACATCAAATACACTGAGCACACGTCGACTGGAGGAGAAGAGGGCCAGTCTGACCATCTCACGCTGGGCCCATGCTGACCACACGATAGAATAGCTGCATTCTATTATATTTTCTCTACATAATTAACCTTTATTACAAAAGCTATTTATAATTATGAGTGCCATAGGTTTGTTGAGACTTAATGTTTTGGATTTATCGGGATACTGTATGGTCACCAGGCTTGACTGCCTAGAGCGCTAACACTACGATGTGTGTTGTTAGTGTGTATCCCTCCTGACACTACGATGTGTGTTGTTAGTGTGTATCCCTCCTGACACTACGGTGTGTGTTGTTAGTGTGTATCCCTCCTGACACTACGATGTGTGTTGTTAGTGTGTATCCCTCCTGACACTACGGTGTGTGTTGTTAGTGTGTATCCCTCCTGACACTACGATGTGTGTTGTTAGTGTATTATATCCCACCTGTATGTACAGACAAGTGACCGAGGGCATGTGGAAGGGCCAGGAAGACCTCACCAGCCAATCGGCCAAGCGCGCAGAGGACTTGGGGCGGGGCTTGGACCTGGACATCCTATCCAGCCCGCCTCTCAGCCTTAACGACCTGGGGGGCAGTGCCGGCCTCGCCAACTGGATGCCCGTGTCTGGCAGTGACCCGGACGCCTCGGCTCCCGAGCAGGACCCCCAGCCCGCGGTGGGCTACAGGAGCCGGGCGCTGGACGAGCTGGCAGGCCGACGCGGAGCTGACAAGTCAGTGTCCGTGGAGGTCAGACTGGTAATGAGCAAGCTGTTCTGTGTATAGCGTGTAAATGTGTGTGTGCCTGTGCGTGTGTTTATGTGTGTGTACTGTATGCGTGTGTGTGTATGTGTGTGTGTGTGTGTGTGTGTGTGTAAGTGTGTGTGTGTGTGTGTGTGTGCGTGTGTGTGTGTGCGTGTGTGTGTGTGTGTGTGTGTTTGAGTACACATACGCGGCATTTTCATTTTCCATATGGGTGGTTCATGTTTACTTAAGACACATTTCAGACATCGAATCAAAGAGCGTGAGTCAATTTCATACACATTCACCCATAGGAAAGCACCTTTGTGCATAGTTTCACATTTTAAATCACCTTAGTCAGCAGAAAGTAGATGCAACCGTATGTTTTATGAGAACCAATCAATGTGTGTGTGTGTGTGTGTATGTGTGTGTGCGCGCATTCTTGCATGTGTTTGTGTGTATGCATGTGCATGTGTGCATGTGCGTGTGCATGTGTGTGTGTGTGTGTGTGTGTGTGCATGTGTGTGTGTGTGCGTGTGCATGTATGTGTCTGTGTGTGTGTGTGTGTGTGCGTGTGTGTGTGTGTGTGTGTGTGTGTGTGTGTGTGTGTGTGTGTGCGCGTGCACCACAGGCTGCCGAGCGCGACTGGGAGGAGAAGAGGGCCAGTCTGACCCAGTTCAGCGCCCAGGACATCAACCGTCTCCTGGAGGAGACCCAGGCCGAGCTCATGAAGGCTATCCCAGACCTGGACTTCGCCGCCAGGCAGATCAACAAGCCCGCGGTGCCCCCCAAGCCCCAGATCACCACCCCCATCGCCGCCTCCGCCACAACGACCGCCGCCGCCACTACTGCCGCCAGCAGCACCGTCTCGTCGTCCTCCCCCTCTGGCGTGGATCAGCAGCCTAGCAAGGTCCAGATCACCACCCAGAAGCTCAGCGGCATGGAGGGCGGCTCACGCCGTGGATCAGGTGAGAGGAACCGCACCGCTTTGTCCTGTTCAATTGCCATGTCATGATTGGGTTGCGTTGTGTGAGATTGCTAGGTTGCGATTGGGTTGCGTTGTGTGAGATTGCTAGGTCGCGATTGGGTTACGTTGTGTGAGATTGTTATGTCGCGATTTGGTTGCGTTGTGTGAGATTGCTAGGTTGCGATTGGGTTGCGTTGTGTGGCCTAGATGGCATACGGACTTAAGAATAATCCAGACTCAGAGGTTCTGTATGATTTCAAATAATCAACGGATGACTCCAAACAGTCAAACAGATTGAGCCGAGTTTTGTTGTTGTAATGGAGCGATTGTTGTTAATCACGTCAAGACCGTGTTGTTGTTGGCTTGTTTGTTGTATAGCAGAGCTGACTGTGGCGAGGTATCGTACAGAGAAGACCTCGAAGTCTCCGCCTCCCCCGCCACCTCGCCGTAGTTTCCCATCAGCCCATGGGCTGACCACCAACCGCACCGGGGAGGTCATCGTCACCACCAAGAGTTTAACGGTAAGAGAGATCAGAGAGTCATTCGCCTACTCATCCACGTATGAGGAATGCTCTCGCGTCTTCGTTGTTATACTCCTTGTACAATGATACCGGGATTTTTTAAGGTTCTGTTTTTTCTCGTATAAGGAAGATATTTTAGATGTGGCGTAGTTCAGACAATTCAGACATTTGTACAGACCACTCCTGAGTGTCGTGACAGAACCAAAGCCCGCTCTAGCCGCCAAAGTGTGCCCTAAGTGTGTGAAATTCCACGCGGGGAACGGCAGTGAACGACAGTTACCTCTGCTTCCCAGAAGCCAGAGCCCGAGGACGGAGAAACCTCAAAGACGCTGGTGAAGCTGAGACGGACGCCGTCCGACACCCCCCGGCCTGCCTCCACCCCCCCGGTCATCGCCGCCTCGGCCGTCAAAGACGAAGATGACGAGGAGAGGATCATCGCTGAACTGGAGGTAGGAGCTGGCTGGCATTCTTCTTTCTGTTGTATATCGTGTTACCTGTTTAGCGGATGCTCCATGGGCGCCCACCCAGTCACAGTTAAGAGCTGAGAGAGTGAAAAAGAACTACAAGTTCCAGGTGCAGAATTACAACCTTTGGAAGGGTCCCCAAAATTGTTCAGAAACAGCTAAAAAGTATCGGAAAGACACAATCACACAGTACCTTTTCTTTGAGTAGATCCATAGGTACGTATGTACTCATTTGGATTCAAGGATTCATGGATCTTTATATGTCATATGTACAAGACACGGTCACCATGTACAACGACATGCTGAATGCTTATGTGTTTCAGTGCTGCAGTCAGTAGCACAGTATGTGCCATGTGATCATTGTTTTTACAACACTCTCCCACACGATGGCAACCACCCACCAGGTATTTCAGAGAACCCCCGTCAAAGTATCCCCTTCCCACCCCCTGACCGGCTCACTACAGAGGCCCGTCTACATCCCCTCGTCAGGGTCCCTGAGACGACAGGTAAATGCTGTAACAACCCCCCTCCAAACAAAAACCCTGGATGGTCCTCTTCACCTGTGGACTTATTCCTCTCTAGATCTTCTTCTTTTCTCTTCCTTCACTCACTACTGCAGCACTTAGAAATCTGCTATCTAAAAAACAACTAACATGCCTGTGAGTGTCAAGTAAACTCCACCCGGGGGGACTCGCTGCCGTGCAAGATCAAACGCACCGAAGAAAAGCAAATCAAACGCACCAGAAAGTTCTGAACCTGGCCTGCAGCCCGGGAACCCCATCGCCCGTATGGCGCCCGTCCAAAACCTGCTGTAGACACTCAAGAAAACCAGTGTCATTGCATTGAGTCTAAAGAAAAAGAAAGCGCTAATGAATGAATGGTTGCCAGTTCTTCTTGGTGCAACACTAGTCCGGGCTGAGATGAATGTACTACATGTCAGAACATGACAGAACAGAACGCCTGTCCTGTTCGAATCAAGGAAAACATACCTGATTCCATTTAGTCTAACTGTGCTAATGACTCTATTTTCCTCTCTAAGTCTGAGGAAGGTGGTGATTTCCCCACAGAACTGTAGCAATACGATGATTTAAGGTCTGATGTGGACAAATGGACTCAGCATCATCTTATTATTACTACGAAATCTGAGGAGAGATCACACCTCGTCTGCATTCAATCTTACTAAACTGAGCACTTGCTCTCTAATTAACCCATTCACATGTGTGATATTCTGTGAACCAAACACTGAATAAATGCGTCCTTCCTTCTTCCGCTCCTTGAGCTCGCCTGATCTCTGACCTAACACGATGAGAGTAGGGTACACAGCTGTTACCAAACCGACCAATCCACCTGTGTTTTATCAGAGAAAGGAAGAATGGAAGGTTGTATTTTACTGAAACTCCTCCTCGAGACATAAAGTATGAGGTACAGTATGTGGTGTGTTGCTACAGACTTGGTGATACTCCCAAATGGACACGTCACAGACACCGTGGACGCGTTCTGTTTATGCCACTTCTGTAGTCCGTTTGGAGGACTTGTCTGTTGGTGCTCTCATAGCGTGGAGGGAGCGCAGACATGTAAGCGCAGTCGCAAAAAAATGGAGGCACGCGGACGTCTGTGCAGAGCCAACGCACACACCCCCTGATGACCAGATTTACGTCACGCGGACCCTCGCGGACGCGGAGAGGACAGTATAAGCAGGGCCTCAACGAATAAACTGCATTCAGGTTAGACTGAGAGAGATCACTAGACCTTCTGACAGTTGGGACACATTCAGCTCAGTAAAAGGTTTTTGTTTTATACAAACAATCAAAATGAAATTGCTTTACCGTGGAAACTGTGAGAACGCGGGGCAGTTTCGGGGTCGCAGGTACAGATTGGGACGGATTCGAGCTCCCTGACGATCCCTAAAACCAATCTACCACTAAAGATAGCCTTTGCAACGTGACATTGTCACTCACAACAGGGCAACCTTTTGCTTACAAACCTCAACAACAGCAGAATGTGCCAAAAAGCCTTCCAGTAACGAGTCGCCCAGAGGCGAGCGTTGCCAGAGTGGCCACTCTAAGCGAGGTGAATGACGAGCCATCAGCAGCAGTCAGGGCGGTCTTCACCCTTAATTAACAAGACAAGTTGACAGAGAACGTATTTCTCTTTCGCGGCAACGGCCTTGAGGTGGGGGAGCACATATACCGTACACACGGGGAGAAACGTTATAGTTACACACACAAGTTACACACACACGCACAGCAGGGCACAGCGCAACACTACTGGAGTACAGCTCATATTTGATGTCTGGAAACAAACAAAATTCTGATGATTGTCACATTGTGGAGTCAGCCTTTAACCCAAGCACCTAACTGTCTCAAGATTGAACCGGCCCTTTCTGTGATCCTCTATCCCCTGTCTAGACTGCCAGCAACTCCCCAGGCCCAGCCAAGGGCCCCCAGCCCACCGTAGCAGCCCGACTCAAGCACCTCCAACAGGGCAGTCTGGAGAGGCCCAAGACCAGGAAGCAGAAAGAGGACTTCCCCAAGATCCAGGGACAGCAGCAGGTATTCCACTTCTGAGGAACAGGCCTCCTTAGAGAAACAGACCTCCATTTTGTCCTACCTGTGACTGTTTGAGCTCAGGGGAAACTTACCGGGCTCATTCAAGACCGCTTGGAGGGAAGACTCTGTCAGCGGACAGCATGGGCGTTTGGACAGGGATGGGATAGATGGTTTTAGTGAATGATTTGACAAAAGTTGTGCCAAAAGATTGTGGAGGGTGAAGTAGGCCTAGCAGTTACACTGGAGGAAGCCTTACAGAGGCCAGTACCGTTACGGCTTCTCACCCAAGCTGTATTCATCGATAAGACTTCAGAACAACTTCTACACCTCCATGTCAAACGCTTACTTACCACCAATCAGATCCTGTCTCTGTGGTCCACTGTTGTTCAGTCCGTCAGGACTAACTGTACCAATCCAACACACTCAGTAAGACTTTGGCCTTTGGCAAGGTTGTTTGGTTCGGTAGCATAGATGTACAGCATACTACATAGACAATATATTCTGTAACATGATGTTAGAGTGAAACACTACTTAAGTGTCCACTTGAAATGTTGGTGTTTTTACAGTCCTATATTCTCAGCTCTGAAAATGAAAGAAAATAAGAAATGAGAGGGAGGGGAAAAAAGAGGCACGAAGATTTTTTTTTTAATGAATAAAGGAAAATATGAACAACTGACAATATGAAAAGATCAAAGACAGAGTAAAGGGATGGAAAGTATATCAAAGTGCAGTACACCTCCAGTGTTTCTAGGAAGATAATACCGTAGCCTAGAGAGCCAGGCTGGCCTCATTGAAGATGAAACCCTAGCCGTGGTCTTATCTAGCCCTCCAGGCTCTCCAACTTAGAGGTGCACTTGACTCATCCTGGCCCCACGCTTCCAACATCTGGAACACAGCGTCTGAAAGCAGGCTCACGATAAGACAGCTAGCCACTAGGTCCTTCCGGGCTGGCGCCTGATCCAGCCAGCCACGATCCTGGCGTAACACCAGTCATGGTAATCTACACCCCAATTATTAACTTAAGAAAAAAGGCACCTTGTTTGGGGGTTTCTTTCTCTGTGGAGTTAGGTTTTTTTTTAGGGGTATTGATGACATTCTAAATGATCTTTAGTCCGATCTAAAAGATTCACCTTACACAGCCCCCATTTTTTCCGTTAACCACCTCCATGACATCCACAAGATTTTTTTCCAAAACATCATCTCTCTCTTTCATTCCTCTGGATCAAAGTAGAGCACATTCTTGTCTAGGGTGTGTAAAAAAGGCACATGTACCGTGTAAAATAGAAATGTCAGAGCAGATGGCCGTAGAGCAGTAGAGTAAGCCTAGCAGGGCGCTCATCCAGCCGGTTGTTAATCCAGGTTCAGGGTCCTACAGGTAAGTCTTGAGTAAAGGAGAGAAGATCTGAACACTGGAATAATGCTTCCCAAACTTTACTGACTAAAAATGCAATGTTTCGACCTACTGGTTTGGACTAAAAACATAGGCCTCAATCAATGTCCCCCAATGGATTAAATGAGGAGTTTGATATTAAACCCTATTTGTAGCCCAATTATGTCGTTTTTATATCCTGCCATTGATGTGATGTAGCCTACAGTAGGCCTATGTTTTAGTTGAACTCATATTATAGCCCATTGATTTGCCCTAGATTGAGCCTAAAGATACTGTCTGTGATTGATTCGTTGTCTATTGTTTTTAATTATTTGAACTATTGTTACTCATTATGATGTATTAAAGTAGATGATTATGTATTGTATATTTCAAGGTGTTATAGGCTAGCCTATTTGTCATGGAAATGGTAACCTATTTGACGAACTATGTGCTGCAACTTAATGGTTGAGTCAGATTAAATATGTTGTACGTCAGCGGCCCACTGCCTATATATACCTTGCTTGTCTGTCAAAATGGTGATTTGCCTGAGGAAGACCAGTAGGTCAAAACGTTGCATTTTTAGTCAATACAGTTTAGGGAACATTATTCCAGTGTCTTCTCCCCTTTTCTCAAGAGCAGACGACCTCCCAGAAACTAGACAACTACAACAGTTAGCACGTTGCTAACATGCTGACCTCCTTGTGACACAGCAGTGCCATCTGGGTAGTGTACTGTTGTATTTAGTAGGCTATTCATGACTATTTGTGGAAACAACTAGTAGCAGTTGTTATATATACAGCAGTACACTGGTCAGATGGCACTGCTGTGTCACAAGGAGGTCAGCATGTTAGCAACGTGCTAACTGTTGTAGTTGTCTAGTGCAATTATGTACGGCCTCTATAGTGCTGTGCCTTTTTCCAACACGTTGTTATGTTGGCTATAGCCTACAGCAGCCTACCCCTGGAACTGAACCAGGCATCTTATTGGGGGCTACAGTATGAACAGAAATTGTTTTTGTGCAAATTACATCGCAAAGAGTATCATTGCGTTGCTTCAGATGTCTATTATCAAATGCCACTTGAACTATTACGAACAATATACAGCATACAGAAGTATATATCTATGCGTACGTGCTCTGTACAATTGTGTAGTCTGTGACCAAATCAAATATATTTGACTCAAGTCAGCCTTGAACTAATGACAGCCTTGAACGTTCGTCTCTCCACTAATCCATTTTCTGTGAATACAAATGTCATTAAGATCTAAATCCCTCCCTGGATCCAAATGGCAGAACCCTGTGTGCTCGCACTGCGCACACTCATTCCTTCCAAAGTCTATTTTCACCTCCATAGTATCTCCTAGTTATGTTCATGCCCCTTAGCATCCAAAGCCTGTGCAATCCTCCGCTGGGTCTCCATAGCGGTCTGTCTCCCTCTGAGCGAGCCGCCTTCTGAAGGACACTCCCCAGCCCCATCCGTCATGAAGAGAACACAGCCTGCCAGGCCCACATTGATCTAAAGCTACATTAGTGCACCAGCTCACTTGGCCCTCTTAAAGGTGTGGTATCTCTCCCCCACACCCCTTTGTCTGTCCTCACAGCTCAATAGGAGGTCTGCATCGTTAATCTTACAGGATCTTCACTTGTTTTGCCTCGTTGAGCTGTTGTACATGCGGGCCTCCATGGCTCCGGTGTATGTGTTGGGCCCATAGACATCTAATCGGAGGCGAGATCTCTTGTTCACTCACTAAAGGGCAAGCTGTTCACTAGCATTGGCGCCGAGTCCAGCTCAAAGAATGTCCGCATGAGTTAGAGAGACAGGCTGAGTATCAGCTTCTACCCTTTTCTTTTCGCTCATTTGCTTGTTAGGTTGTGTACTTCTCCAAGGCTTCATTCGGGGGCCTGTGAGTGCGAGGTTAAGGCAGAATCATTCAAATAAGTAGCCTCCATTTACTCTTGGAAGTATCTGTTTTGGCTAACAAGAAGTGTTAACAAGGATGCTCAATTCAAAATGAAAGTCAGCAGTGTTAGCTTGATCGTAAGAGTGAATCACAGTTTTGAATTTTCCTGCAACCCTACATGAGACAGTTTAGGGGGGCGGGGTCTATTGGGTTTTAAAAAAGGTAGCTAACTGAATAATACAAGCTTTAAATCTGAGAGGTCCCCCCCTCCGCAAGCTGGTCTGCGATGAAAAGATCCTCTCATCCAGCTTAGCTCACCACCCATACCTCCTCCTTCTTCTCCTCCTACCTTCTCTCAGCCAGAGAGAGAGAGAGAGAGAGAGAGAGGGAGAGAGAGGGAGAGAGAAAGAGAGGGAGGGAGACAGAGAAAGAAAGAAGGGGAGAGAGAGACAGAGAGGGAGAGACAGAAAGAGAGAAGGGGAGAGAGAGACAGAGAGGGAGAGACAGAGAGAGAGACAGACAGAGAGGGGGAGAAAGAGAGGGAGATAGAGAGACAATGAGAGAGAGGGAGAGAGAGGAGTGCAAGTGACAGACAGACAGAGAGAGGGAGACAGGGAGAGAGGGAGAGAGAGAAAGAGATACAGAGAGAGCGAGTGTGGGGGGGCTGCGAGCGAGAGGCAGAGAGAGGGAGACAGGGAGAGAGGGAGAGAGAGAAAGAGATACAGAGAGAGCGAGGGGGGGGGGGGGGGGGTGCGAGCGAGAGGCAGAGAGAGGGAGGAGTGCGAGACAGGATATGAGTCAGGACAGACTGCCTGTTCCGAGGCCGTGACAGCGGTGGGCTGGTGATCACAGCCTCGTCCCCCCAGCTCTGCCTCAGCTCTGCTCAGCGACAGACACGCACACGCCTACCCCTGTTCTCCCAACGAGCCTGACGACTGACACGCCGATGCACCAAAAACACCACCCCCGGTGGCCAAGCTGGGTAACTGCAGAGGCAGTGACTCACCGAACACAGTGCCCCCCTGTGGGTAGGTACCCATATCCCCTTTAAAGAAATGTCAACGGCATTCTGTTTTCAGGGTCGATTAGATGATAAGAACGGGTTAGTATGTTTGATGATTCACAGCAGGGCCGGCATTTCCTACACGCAGAAAATAAATATTTTTCGAGCCATTAGTAACACTGTTAGTTATCAGTAAGAAACAACCAGAAATCTCATATCACCTTCTTCAGCTTTCTGTTCTATGTGAGCTTTACATCATACTGTACACATCCCTTCCAGTGCAATTAACCTCACTTGTCATCACACTTTACACACACATTTCTTAACAGCCTCAAAATTAATTGTATAGAGAAAGAGCCGATGGCCTCAAACTTAAAATTAACCTAAATTTAGCAGTAGAAAAAGGGCTCTTCACAAGTATTTGGTCCGTGCTTTTGTTTTCACCTACAGTACCTTGCCCTCTTCTCCTGCTGTCTCAAAGCATCCTCAGATAAACACACAGAAAAGCATCCTCAGATAAACACACAGAAAAGCATCCTCAGATAAACACACAGAAAAGCATCCTCACATAAACACACAGAAAAGCATCATCAGATACTTACAATCCATGCATGGAGAACATGAAGACTTTACAGTATAATCAAGTCAAGTCAAGTTGATTGGTCACATCATTACAAGTGATGGAACTGAGACCAGGTCGATTGTCCGGGTTTGGTGGCTGCTGAGGGTCTGAAGGATGACCTACCGTACGGGGACAGCGGGTCTGAAGGATGACCTACCGTACGGGGACAGCGGGTCTGAAGGATGACCTACCGTACGGGGACAGCCTGTTGAACTGGTCAGAAGATGCAGGCTGCATCCTTTCTCACATGAAGCGAGGAGGCGTGACAGGAATAGAGTTAGACTCACAAGTCAGTCTCTAAACGCTGCGTATAACTACACAACTACAGTACTTGCGGTGGCTTTTCAGGCTTAAGGGAACAGCGTTGTATGATATTTTTACGTATTGTAAACATGAACACTAGTTTGTAGTTGGTATGGGGGACAAGAATGAAACCACGGATAGTAAGATGACTTAGCAATGTAGCAAAGTCGTCCTAGAAACGAAACAGTAGACCCTGGAATCCCTCATTAAAACCGAGCACTTTACCTACAGTGAGTTATTCTGGACTAGTAGCACAATTAGCCAGCCATTGTTATTACAAAGAACCCAACACAATTGCCGTTGCCAAAGTAGGTGCACCATAGCAATATGGTCCTTTAGATTAGGGAAAAAAAGATTTTCTATGTGGTTAAAATAAAAACAAGTGTACTACAAAACTTCAGAATAGAAGACATGTTGGGGGTTAGAGTCAATATATTATCATGTACACTGAGCATGAACTTACTGTATACAACTGACACAAGACGACAGTACATGTGTAACTTATACCACTGACACACGACAACACGCGTAACATGGGAAGATACAGTAGCCTATATCATAGTTCAATAATATGCATTATGGAATGTACTATGTTTTAATCTTGAAAATAGAAAGGAGAGCTAACAAAAAAGAGAACTATGACCCAATTAACAGTAATGTAGATATAATTTCAGAGATATATTGTTATTGTAAGGAATATTATAGCACAACCCTATAGTTATTGTTTGCAGAGATAACTATTATATCATGTAAAAAGGAAATCGTCATCTATGTTTTATATAATCAAGCTTTTTTGTATTTTTATACTTGGAAAAGAGGATTCACTTTCACATATCATACATTATTCAAATGAAACTCTTTTTATTTTTTATTAATGAGTGCGTTATTTATTTCCTTTCCTATCCTTTTAAACCATTGAACAAATCATATAAATTGTTTCCACAGAAGATAATATTTAATGGAATCAGAACACGATGCTGAGAAACGTAGCTCTGGAAGCAGGGGGCCTTCTGATGGTCAAAGTCTTAAGAGCTACTGACAGTAGCATCACCCTATTGATACAAAGCACAGACACCAGAAGGACAGAGACTCAGAGCTCATATCCTCATTCCTCTTGACCAGTATGTACTCACTGATAAGACTAACCATACTGTAGCTGTCTTCCTCTATCGTAATCAAAAGTGCAACATGTAATATGTACAATATACAGTATACACTCACTTTAGTGGTTTCTTGATGAATGTGTGGTTGTTCAAAGTCGTCTGTGGATGTTCAAACTGATGTACATAGACTGAATAGACATTATATAAATTGATTTTTATGTGAACTTATTTTCTTTTTTGAGAGAAAAATAATCCAAACAGCATGCACTTACTGTACACACCCAGAGTTTGCACGCTGGGTCTACGAGTCTCATTTTTTGTTAATAATTCTATGTACTTGTGAGTGTATTATAGATTAAACATTGTACAGGAAAATAGATTTTGTATCATGTGAAAAAGGGTCAGTCCAGGCCAGTTTTACTGTCACCTTCATGCAAAGAAAAATAAAGAATACTGAAACAAATGCAAAAGATATTTGTAAGATTTTAGAGGAACTAACGACTGTTTAAGTCTGAGAGTGATGCTTGCTGTGTGGAATACTATGTGTTGTTTGTGAATACTGAAGAGGACTGGTACTACAGTGTGAGTATACAGTACAAGTGTACTAGACCAACTAACAGTGCAAATGCAGGCAATCCTAAGTGCAGAAAGAACTGTCGCTGCTTTTTGTGAGAACACCGTGGTATTGAACATAACAAAGACCGCTGCTTTTGTACATTCCTGTTGTGTTTTTGTGAGAATAAAAGTGTCTTATAAAAGATAATATCTGATTCAATCAATTTCTGGAAATGGCAACTATCTTCTCTCAAAAGACTCAATTCAGTCGGCTACTGTGAATAATCTTGGGCCATTCAAATGACTTTATTATGTTATAGGGAGGACACAAACGTGAATGTCAATGCGTTAAGTACTGTAACTGAATGCTCACAGTGAGAATTCTCACAATAGCCTCACCCAAAGTAGGTTTCAAACATGGAAAATAAGGGAATAGGGACACTGCATGTTTATGGACACATTTCAATGGTTAAATGCCCTCAGTTGAGTGGATGGATGTATCAAGCACTGAAAATGTTTAGATATCCAGTTTCATTCAGAGACAAGTTGACCAGAGACATGACTGCAGGCTTGTGGACAAGTCTCTGAAGGTCAGTCAACATAGTTCAAACCAGTCCCATAGAGAGCTCTATACCATACCATCCAGATAGTAAGCAATCTCACTGTTTACTGAACACTGCCACACAGTGGCCGTTTATACAGTAGCTAAACAAGAAACCCACCAGGCTATTAAGCACAATTCAGCAGGGGCGGGAGCAGGGGCAGGGGCAGGGGTAGGGGCAGGGGCAGGGGCAGGAGCAGGGGCAGGGGCAGGGGCAGGAGCAGGGGCAGGGGCGGGAGCAGGGGCAGGGGTAGGGGCAGGGGCGGGAGCAGGAGCAGGGGTAGGGGCAGGGGCAGGGGTAGGGGCAGGGGCAGGGGCAGGGGTAGGGGCAGGGGCAGGGGCAGGGGCAGGGGCAGGAGCAGGGGCAGGGGCAGGGGCAGGAGCAGGGGCAGGGGCGGGAGCAGGGGCAGGGGTAGGGGCAGGGGCGGGAGCAGGGGCAGGGGCAGGGGCAGGGGTAGGGGCAGGGGCAGGGGTAGGGGCAGGGGCAGGGGTAGGGGCAGGGGTAGGGGCAGGGGCAGGGGCGGGAGCAGGGGCAGGGGCAGGGGAAGGGGTAGGGGCAGGGGCAGGAGCAGGGGCAGGAGCAGGAGCAGGGGCAGGGGTAGGGGCAGGGGTAGGGGCAGGGGCAGGGGCGGGAGCAGGGGCAGGGGCAGGGGTAGGGGCAGGGGCAGGGGCAGGGTCAGGAGCAGGGGCAGGGGCAGGAGCAGGGGTAGGGGCAGGAGTAAGAGCAGGGGCAGGGGCAGGGGCAGGGGCAGAGGCAGGGGCAGGAGCAGGGGCAGGGGCAGGAGCAGGAGCAGGGGTAGGGGCAGGAGTAAGAGCAGGGGCAGGGGCAGGGGCAGGGGCAGAGGCAGGGGCAGGAGCAGGGGCAGGGGCAGGAGCAGGAGCAGGGGCAGGGGCAGGGGCAGGGGCAGAGGCAGGGGCAGGAGCAGGGGCAGGGGCAGGAGCAGGAGCAGGGGTAGGGGTAGGGGTAGGGGCAGGGGCAGGGGTAGGAGCAGGGGCAGGGGCAGGAGCAGGGGCAGGGGCAGGGGCCAGCAGCGGGCTGTGTAGCTACATGGCAGACAGCACCACAGAGCAATGATAAAGCACAATGTTGCAGACTCACTATTCTTTTTAAGGGATGGACACCTGACAAATCACTTTAAAAGGTTGTTGTCAGCAAGAAATGATCATGAGCTTCTATCATCAGCAGGAAATGCAACTCAACAAGCTCACTGCTCCTCTCCCTTCCTCTGGCAATGTTATTGAGATAAGGTTCTCGGTTTTGTTGAGATAAAGTTCTTGCTAAAATAAGATCATGGGATAAAAAGCATGCATAAGACACTTGTGTACATATATGTGCAGAAGAACAAGAAACTTTTCATAGTTTTATATGAACTTATTTTTATTAGTGGGAACGCAGGCTTTTGTTCAGTGTACAGACCCACTGCTACTGTTGAACACATCTGAAGCAGCAAATTGTAGGAAAAAAGGATACGACCGATCTGTCCCTGTACTGCCTATAATCTGTAGAACCTTTATTTAGACAGGTACATCTCATTAAGTCTCATTCTCAAGAGAGACCTGGTCAGTCAGTGGCAATACAACATAAAGTTACAGACAGGAAATTAAATACAAAGATAAAAATAGGACACAAACATTAAAATGATACATACAAAATGTCTCAAGTAAACACAGATTATACTAAGAACAAGAGCGAGATCAAACCCCCACAAACACTCTCTCCAGATTCCCGAATAGCAGTTTAAACTCCCCTAGGGGTATCAAGCTGGACAGCTTCAGTTCCTGCTGTAGCGTGTTCCAGTTTGAGGAGGAGGCCTTTTTCAGTCCGGTCTGAGGGGATGGTGATGAAATCCTGGGAACGCAGCCTACGGCAGGCCTGTTTACCTGACATGTAAGTGGAGTGCATGGATAGTGATGACCAGTTAGTACAGAGTACAGTGATGTGAGGCATTTACTGCCGGTTATGAATCTCAGTGCTCCGCGATAGACAGCATCCAATTGATGTAGGGAGTGAGCAGAGTCATAAAACATCCCCATTCTGTCCAGGAGAGGCAAGAAAGGGGCAGCAACAAGCCGTTTCCTGGCATTAAAGTCAAAACTGGATTTGTTCCTAAAGAACAATCTCATACATAATAAAGAGTATCATTTAGAAATATAACAGGAAAGAAAAATATGCTCATAACGAGAATTATAACAAAATCAATGAGAGTGACACTTTCTCTTTGAAAGAGTCAGAGCAGTTGACTAAGATTTCTGTGTGACTTCCTGACTGAAAACTCACATGAAGCGGTTTCATAATCAGCAAAAATGATCATTTTCCATCACCAGTGACTAATAACATCATTACACATTTTACACCAACATATAAACGATAAAGACCCTGGATGACCACAATATATAAGATATGCTCATTGCTGACAGAGTTGGAAAACTGTTGTGCCTTCAACCATCCAGATACAGTATCTTTGAACAGAATGGCTTCACTCCTAAAGCTGAGCTTTTTACTGACTGCACTCACTCAAGACATCGACGCAGAAAAATAAAGCATTTCTGGTAAACTAGTAAAGTATCGTCGACAGAGTTTACACATTAACTTACGTTCTAATAATGCGTCCACAAGCGTGTGCTTGGTGTTCAGACCCACGGCTGAAGGAGACCTGCTGTTGTGGAACACATCTGACCCTTCACCCGCCACCTCCACTCTGCCTGGACACCTGGCCAACCGGATAAGTTTGGTAAACATCTCTGGATCCTTATATTTAGAAGTCAATGTTCTCACTCTGGAAGACTCAGGGCAAGACTCAAGAAAGTGTTACCCTGTATTGTGCAGGAAGGCTTTATTAAGGGTCGGAACTCCTCTGATAACATGAGAAGGCTTCTTAATATCATTAAGCTGTGCCAAGGCCGTAAAGACCCTGCCCTTGTGCTTTCCCTCAACGCCGAGAAGGCCTTTGACCAATCCAACAGCAGCAGTTCTCACCAATGGTCTGAGATCTAATAATTTCCCCCTTCACCGTGGCAATAGGCAGGGTGACCCTCTCAGTCCGCTGCTCTGCGATTTGGCCATTTATTTACAATCACTTACAATAAGCACTCTTGTGTATGTGTTGTTTGCAGTTTCACCCTGTTCCTTTCTATCATTAAACCTGTGAAGAGGATGACTCTTTCCAGAGTCTTGATGGAGGGAAGGTGTTTAGCTGATTGCCAAATTATATACTGTTTACCGAGGGCAGCACAGATAGTTCAAATGAGGTCAAGGTCAAATGGTAAAATTCCCCAAGGGGTTTTCTAGCTCACGTTAACTGCTTTCATAATCAGTGAAATCAGTGATCAAATAATCATAATTTTCCATCATCAGCAAAATAATTCAGCAACTCTCATTTGCCACCTTCCTTCTGCTGTTAGTGTTTAGAGATCATATCATTACTGCTTATTTTACGTCAGGATATGAAAGATAACTTACAGGACGACCACAAGCGTATAAAAGACGTTCATTGCTGACAGAGTTGGGCAACTGTCACGACCATCCAAAGATATCTTTGAACATCATGGCTTCACTCCTAAAACGGAGCTTTCTACTGGCTTTTCTCATGCAAGACATCTATGGAGGAAAAAAAGAAACACAGATGATGCAATTTAATTATTGGAGTTTTTTCATGAACATACCGGTATTTGATAATAGTGGGAACACAAGCGTGTGCTTGGTGTTCAGACCCACGGCTGAAGGAGACCTGCTGTTGTGGAACACATCTGACCCTTCACCCGCCACCTCCACTCTGCCTGGACACCTGGCCAACCGGATAAGTTTGGTAAACATCTCTGCATCCTTATATTTAGAAGTCAGTGGTCTCACTCAGGCAGACTCAGGGCCGTACAGGGTGGAATGCTGGGAAGGCAATGGTCTGACGCACCAGGAGAACATCTCTCTGATGGTCTGCTATTTAAGAGTTCATCGTATCGACCTCATTTCTGGCATGCAGACGGTAGAGCTGCCGTGTGACGTCTCTGAAGAAGCTGGCCACAACCTGACCGTTGACTGGTTGAGGTTCATGATCCTCCCTGTCGACCCCCCTCGCTGGGTGTGGAACAGAGTGTTTGAGGAGGACAGCGGATCCCTGAACCCCTCGATGGAAGACCTACAGGGCCGGGCACAGCTGATGGAGAATAGCTCCTCTCTCCGGATCTCCAACTTCACCTTGAGTGACAGCCTGTTCACCTGTGTGTCTCTGGAAGAGCGGCGATGTGGCCGTATCCTGGATCCTTACAAAGAGAAATGGCACCACCGCCCCGAGGGACAGACGGTTGTTCTGCCCTGTTTCACCGCCGACCCTACTGAGACACATTGGGTCACACCGCAGAAGGACGTCTACCCATCCCAGAGCCTGTCTGAGAGCTCCAGGGGCCCGGGCGAGCAAGGGGAGGACATGTACGTAGTGGACGGAAGAGAGAACAATAACTTTTCTCTGGTCATCCCATCACTGAGACTCAACCACTCAGGAGAGTATAAATGCCAACGTAAGTTATTCAGCCATTCAAATAATCTATTGGTCCATCCCGAGTCCACCCCCACCACTGTGTACTTCTCAAAGGGAGCAGAGGTCACTCTCAGCTGTGACCCAGGTCCAGTGGATCCAGGGGAAATTATGTGGTTCAGACACACGGCTAAATATGAAGATATACTGTTCCATACGGATCGGTTCAGTCTGGAGCATCCGGAAATTTTGTTTGAAAGAGTGAATTTATCTCTCGGTTCCACCTCTCTGACGTTGTCCAACCTTTCTGAGGAGGACAGTGGGGAGTACTGGTGTCTGAGGTACAGACGCGTCACAAATCTTTCTTACAGAGAGGGAAGAACTCAGTATGTGTGTGACTCAGGAGCCAAGACCATCTTAGTCCTTCAGGAGGAGGGTTCCGTGTTCCACGTTGTGCGGGATGCAGTGCTGAGTTGTGTTCTGCTGGGGACAGTCTGTGCTGTGGTCACTGTCATCCTGAAGACCAGGAGAAAAGACCAGGACTCACTCTAAACCCTCTGATAGGGAGAGGAGGGAGAGAGAGAGAAATAGTTCTCTTATTGCAGTATGATTATTAATATTAGTATAATTATTTACACTGTATTCACACTGTATGTATTATTACTGTTGTTTATTATTATAGGAGCAGTGGCCGTATTTGTGAACTGCAGAAGATCAACTGAGCTGTAACCTAATCTGAATATGCTCAGGAACCTTGTTTTTGTAAAAGCCAAATTAAGAGTTTTGGTACTCATTTTAATTTCCTGTCTTTTTGAGCTTTTAATGACTTCATATTTTGCTTTTTTGTTATTTTAAAAAAATATTATATTTGTAGTATAGTTTATAGTCTTGTTGTATTATTACATTTTACAGTTACTATGTTCCTAAATTGATGTTGATGGGATGGAGGTTGGAGCTGCAATTCAGGAATCCTAAATATCTCATCCTTATCAGTTCAGCATCTCCATGTTTTCCTTTAATAAATTATTACCACTGTATGAGTTTTATTTTCTCTTGATTATAAGAATTATATTCTGTTGATATTATCATTTACCACAATATTCATGTCTTCTCAATACATTATGTACAGTACAGTACAATCATGATTAAAACTGAGTATCCTACTCCATTACTCTTGTCTGGTCTACTTGTTCAACCCACACCTGGAAAATCACATCACATCTCCACCCTGTCACACATACATGTACTATACAGTACTATTATAACCTTGTAATGACAACAATTAAGGCAACAATGGTATAAAACTTTATTAGTTTAAACCCAAGTGAAACAGAGAAAGCTATTTATTCAGCTGGATATTAAAAATAATTTAAATATTATTACAAATCTAGTACTGCTGCCTCCACATGAGCAGACGGTGTTCTCTTAGGCTTGCTTGACATGACACTGTAAGAGAGATCTGTCAAATACATTGATCAGGTACTTGAGTACTGTACTTAGTATTTGATTATCCTCAGAGCTTGCATTCCTTAAACAGTTGCATCAGATTTATTGTACTGATTAAAGACAAGCACCCCAAGTATTTGACAGTATTTGCAAATTGTACTTGACAATGGTCTGATAGACAAACAGACAGACATATACTGTAGGGCAGTGTGCCTTTACACTTGACAGCATAGTCCCACTTTGACAGAACAACATTGTGGGCTTTATAGAGCCTTTATAACCTTAACGTATTAATGTTCACAAATGACATATGAGCCAAAACCAAGTTAACGATAGATCATTGATATTATCTTGTTTTATTTATAGAGAGCCAAAGGGGATGTGATACATAGTGTCACACAGAATGGTAAAGACCTGTTCTAGAACCCTTTTTGCAATATATTATTAATAAGCCTATTTACCATTAGTGAATGATCTATGCACGGGTTAAAGCAAGCATTCCCAAACTGTGAGGCGGGCCTCCCCTGGGCGGCCCCAAAGAAATTCGGGGGGAAAATAAATAAATAAAGGAAAAACATGTTTTTTATTGTTGAAATGTTTATGGTTTTTATGAATTAAACGTGATTTTAAAGGTCATAAGATCGAAATAAATAATGGGAGAGATGCGAAAACGTCATAACGTTAACTAGCAACAGGTGACACCGAGCTAACTTAGCTGTATAACGTTATGGGCTAGCTAACGCTGCATTGCATAATGGACAAATTTGGGGGGTTGGGGGGGGCGCGGGTGTGTCACTGTTTTCAGAGGGGAGGCCCACATTGATGGAGTTTGGGAACCCATGGGTTAAAGCAATACATAGCGTTTTCTCGGGTTGTTCCGGAACTGCGCCCCCACAGGCTCTGTGAGTAAGTGCACTGTCGTACTGTCGTAATGTTATCAGATTGTCTTTTTCTTTTTCTGGCTTCCTCCGTGATGTTTCGCTTCGGTTTTCTCACCTCCGCCATGATATCATTGAGCTAAAAAAACGCATGATATCCATAGACGCCTGAATAGTTAGCTACTACTGTGTTGTTTAAGCACAACGTTGCGCATGCGCACTTCGACTGAATGCTGCGTCCCGGGGGCGCGAGTTTTAAAAGGTAATAAATGTCAATGTATTATCTTTCTGAGTAGACTGTTTGGACGATTCAGCTTACTTTTAGTCAATCTAATTGGAGAATTAGCACCAGACATGTTTGTAAAGGTCCAAATATCGCGATGTATTGCTTTAAGACCAGATATTCGGTTTGACAGTTTGCCATGACAGTTTAATCATGAAGTACAAATATGGAGTCTCTGGTAACTTTACAATCTTGACATGTACTGTAGATGATTCTCTCGTCCATTTTGATCACATTGCAATTTTGTAACAGTACAGTACTATACAGTACAGTACTACTGTAAATCGGTCCAAGTATGTAAAATGACTTACATGTACATGTACTTAAGAATCTGACAAGCTTATAGAGAAATAGTGTATTTACTGTAGCAGATTAGAGCTTCGTGTTAATCTGATAGCAAAAGCCGGCAGGTTTATTTACAGTAGGGACAGTTCTCAGTGTAATGTGTCTAAAGTTCCCTGTGACTGCAGGCCTAGTGTCTGTGACCAGTAGTGGTGGTTTGCGTTTGGGCGCACTTGACACAGGTAACGACCCAACTATGACAATGTTTATGATGAAATGATGTGCGTGTGTGCCTGCATGTGTGTGTGTGTATGTGTGCATGTGCCTTAAAGCTTGCCTGCGTGTGTATACATACTGTATACGCATTTGAGTTTGTGTGTGTGTGTGCGCGAGTGTGCGTGAGTATGAAAACGTACTTGTGTACTGTATGTGTTTGAGTTTGTGTGTGTGTGTGTGTGTGGGTGCGTGTGTGTGTGTGTGCTGCAGTACTGCAAAGTGGGCTGTTTCAGAGGGAGATGTCGGAGGACACGTGGAGTTGTTGTCCTGGCTTCCATTTGGCGCTGCGTCGACCGCCATCTGTCCGTCTGTAGGGCTGGTTCCTCAGGTCTACAGTGGGGGAGAAGGGACAAACTAAGAACCAGCTGCACGGTAGAGCAGAGGGCTGTGACTCTCTCTGGACTTTACCGACATGAGTGGAGTCATGATGAGCTTTCCTGTAAGAATCTGACATACATGTGCATTTTTATTTTTTAATATATATATTTTTTAAACATTTTAGTCATTTAGCGAACACTTTTATCCAAAGCGACAGACATAATTGTTGGTCCAGTTTATGATCAGGCTGATATGTAGCTCACCTGCCATCTGTTCAACTAGCAATTATTCCTCACATTATTATTATATATATTAAGACGACGATGAAAGGTAAAGTGCACCAACACAGAAACAGACAAAAGAGAAACGTCTTAAGCTGCGTTCACATGGAATCAGACAAAAGGTAGACGGCAGACGACAATACCGCCTGGAGGGCACAGGGAAAAGTCCCATGGAACGGCAGGACGGCAAAATGAAAATACTCATGACGATGTTGATATGGTTATTTCCAAGGAAAGGAATAAAATATATTTAATACAATTATTTCCTGTAATTTTATGTAATTATTCTAGTAATGCAAGTAGCTATAAAATGTTGCTTTCCTTCTTGTTTTATAATTTTCTCTTTGTGTGAGGGAGCTATGTGACATCCGGTTGCACGACGGCAAAAGGTTTTAATTAAAAAAATATTTTAACTCTGGACGGCAATGCCATCGTCTACCGTTGCCGGTAATTTCTGGCGGCCTCACATCATTTTACCGTCCCGCTCTCATCCACTAAAATGACAACCGGTTTGCCGTCACCGTCTGTCGGATTCAATGTGAACGCAGCATTAGATAGCAGTGGAAAAAGACAGAGATACGTACAAGCAACAGAGAGAGAAAGAGAGACCTACACAGCAACAGAGAGAGAAAAAGGAGACCTACACAGCAACAGAGAGAGAAAAAGGAGACCTACACAGCAACATAGAGAGAAAAAGGAGACCTACACAGCAACAGAGAGAGAAAAAGGAGACCTACACAGCAACAGAGAGACGGAGAGACGTACACTGCGGCGGAGAGACTATGAGGGACTGTCCTCACTGAAGCCAGAGTCGCAGAAGAGGCGAGAAGAACGCTTCCCAGAGCGAGCCGTGAAGGGCACAGCCTTTAAAGCTATGAACCGTACAGAGAGAGAGAGAGAGACAGGGAGAGGGAGAGGGAGGGAGAGAGGGAGAGGGATGGAGAGAGAGAGGGAGGGAGAGGGAGAGGGAGAGGGAGAGGGAGAGGGAGAGGGAGAGGGAGAGGGAGAGGGAGAGGGAGAGAGAGGGAGAGAGAGAGGGAGGGAGAGAGGGAGAGGGAGAGAGAGAGGGAGAGGGAGGGAGAGAGAGAGAGGGAGAGAGAGGGAGGGAGAGAGAGAGAGGGAGAGAGGGAGAGGGAGAGAGAGAGGGAGAGGGAGGGAGAGGGAGGGAGAGAGAGAGGGAGAGAGAGAGGGAGGGAGAGAGGGAGAGAGAGGGAGAGAGAGGTTCCAGCAGTGGTCATGAGAGACACATAGAGGAAGATTCAGATTCAGAGGAGATCATCTCAAAAAAGTGGGAGAAACACGGGGAATGGTGAAAGAGTCACATTCAGATTCAGATTCAGATTCACATTCAGAGTCACATTCAGATTCAGATTCACATTCAGAGTCAGATTCAGATTCACATTCAGATTCACATTCAGATTCACATTCAGATTCAGATTCACATTCAGATTCACATTCAGATTCACATTCAGATTCACATTCAGATTCACATTCAGATTCAGATTCACATTCACATTCAGATTCAGATTCAGATTCACATTCACATTCAGATTCACATTCAGATTCACATTCAGATTCACATTCAGATTCAGATTCACATTCAGATTCACATTCACATTCACATTCAGATTCACATTCAGATTCAGATTCACATTCAGATTCACATTCAGATTCAGATTCACATTCACATTCACATTCACATTCAGATTCACATTCAGATTCACATTCAGATTCACATTCAGATTCAGATTCACATTCAGATTCACATTCAGATTCAGATTCACATTCAGATTCACATTCAGATTCACATTCAGATTCAGATTCACATTCAGATTCACATTCAGATTCACATTCAGATTCAGATTCACATTCAGATTCACATTCAGATTCACATTCAGATTCAGATTCACATTCAGATTCACATTCAGATTCACATTCAGATTCAGATTCACATTCAGATTCACATTCAGAGTCACATTCAGATTCAGATTCAGAGTCACATTCAGATTCACATTCAGATTCACATTCACATTCACATTCAGATTATAACAGAACAGTCAACATGAGTAGGGAGGATCAGAGATGATAGTACAGAACAAATAAGGGATGCAATGTTGAAATGGGTCGTAGAGTGTGATTGCTGGACATTAACCAGAAATGACAGGCTATTCATAGGAATTGAGAGATAGCAAGACAATAATAATCATCATTAATTATCATAGATGGTTACAGGTACATTGTCAGAATAGCATAGTGCATGCCTCAGTTCGTACACACTAAGGTCAGGTTCACGAATGATAGTTAAGGCCTATTATTACAGTACTCCACCGATGGCAATAACGCTGATCTCAGTCCAGTCTAACCTTTGACCCCCAATCCCCACCGCACCCACCTGTGATGATGTCCTCGATGGCGCCATCCTTCCCTTCTCGGACCAGGGGTGTCACCTGCCTCTTCTTCAGCTCGGCGATCAGGTCCATCTGGGGTAGCCTAGGGGTCACGGAGGCCTGTGGCGCCGAGGTCAAGGGTTAGCGAGAATGGCATTATTACACTGTTATTACACTGTTATTACACTGTTATTACACTGTTATTACACTGTTATTTCTGGTAGCTACAGTACACCGACCATTTGGCACAAGGGCTTATCTAAAGTAAACACTGTTTTTATGTAGGCTTATCTAGTTTATTTAACTGGAGCAGGTGAGTCAAGTTGCTTTTTCGGAGCCGCCCACCTTGTGTACCATGGGGTCAGGTTTGGGAGGAGTTGATGGAACAACTTTTCCTTCGCTGATCAAAACATCCTGCTTTTTCCTCTGCTCATTCTCCTGCTCAGCTTGCTGCGAGTGAGAAGGTCAGTGACTTACTATTACTATTGTTACAGACTGCGTCATACAGTATGACAACATACATGTACAGATATGACTGACTTTCTGTTGCCCTGTGATTCAGGTTGTATAAGGTTTATTGAGGTGTTCTCTGAGGTAATATGATGTTATGTTATGTTATGTTATGTTATGTTATGTTATGTTATGATGATATGTTCTCTGAGGTGATATGCCTTGTCTGACCTTATATGCCTTGATGAACCTCAGGAACACAGGGAAGAAGGCAGAGGGCGGCGTAGCTTTAGGATTCTCTCCAAAGTACTCCACCGCTGACTCATACACATCCTACAGCAGGAGGGACACGACGCAATGTGTTGACCCTAGGGTATCCCTGGGTGACAAGCTCCATATAGAAGGATCAGTCCAATGTCAAGCTTGTATTTTAGACATTTTTAATAAAATTTCTCCTAGTTGACTTAAATTGTTGCAGTCTTGAATTGCATTATTATATGCCTACCTGTAGAATCTATCTTGAGTTTGCCCTCGAAAGGTAGCAATGACAAGAAATGTTTACAGTTGGGAGAATATACAGTACTGTATGTATTTGAAGGAGGTCTGACCTGCGCTGTCTTGCCATCTGCCACTATAGAGTCCAGCAGGTGTTTATTGGTGCTGAGGAACTTTTGAAGCACAGGGTTATCTTCCTGTATGGCAAACTCCTTCCGGGTCACCTCCATTCCCCTCTCCAGGGCGCGGACATCCTGAAGAATGCTGTCCAAAGACACTGTTGACAGAAGAGAGATATATATATATATATAGGGCTGTCAATTTAACACGTTGATTAGATTAATTATGCAAAATTAACTTGTCTATAAAAATGTACGCATATTAATCACATTCATCGATTTCGTCCAGCTGTAGGTGGCACAGTTGCTGCGTCATGCCTGTTTGAACATTATTGCAGCGGAACGACCCCGTAGGCAACGTCACGCAAAAGCATCTTTGCCTTCAAGCAAACTCGAGGAAGCGGATAATCACTTTGCTTTGTCCTCTAAACGGAAAGTTTACTTCCCAAAAACTCCCAGAGTTCCCAGAGTGTGGTCGTTTGCATACCATCAAAGCAGCTTTATTCCAACTTATCATCTCAATGCTAAACATTTTTAACAAGGATATAGAGATTTGTATTTTGGACAGATGGTAACAGGGTGAGTCAGTTAGTGGCATCCATTCTTAGAAAATAAGCCTGTGAGAATGATCTGTTTGCTAGCTACGGGCTAATTAGCTACTGTACATCAAGCACCTAACGTTACTAGCTTCGTAGCTTTTTTGGTCGGCGCTGCTGTAAACTGATGTTTGGAGGGAGGTGTGGAGTATCGTGTAGCTTGTTTTGACAAGTGTTTGACACACACCTTGTTTGCTCTGATACCAGTGTACTGCCTGTACCTACCCAGAGCAGCCTTGTCAATAAAGTGGAGCTCGGTGTGGAAGGACTGGAGTTCCGGATACTTCTCCTGGATGATGCTGACTATGAAGTGCAGAAGAGTCTGTCTGCGATCCGTAGATTTAGTGTCCAACAGCTGGAGGAGAAGAACAAGTAGAGAAGAATACTACAGTAGTTACGGTTTAGAAATACTGTACAGTAAGGATTATAGTGTTCTTAGCATGCACCCGGATCTGTGTGTGTGTGTGTGCGTGTGTGTGTGTGTGCGTGCGTGTATTGATTTATATTCTGACAGTCCAATAAATTGTTTGGCATACACGTCATTCATTAGAACAGCCTATCCTGACCCTTTTATTCTTCTTCTATAGCTGGTAGGTCCGCACACCCATTGCACCTGTAGCTCACTGCCCATATAGTCAATTCAGAACTTTTAATGAATTAGCTTAATTGATGATTTGGGCAGCACAGCCTGTCACTAATTATATTGGGTAATCGTCTGTGAACAGAGCGATGCCACCTGGGAGTTGTAGTACGATGACAAACTGCAGAGGATACATCCACTGTCATATATTTAAACCTTTAGTTTTCTACCAATAATTCGCAAACAAATGGCAAGGCATGGCTGTTCAGGTGTGTTAGGTGCCTTTGCTAAGGCTTACCAAGTCCAGACTCTGCAGGTGGAAGCCATAAGCTGCTCCCCTCTTGCTGCTGTTCATGTAGTTTCCAAAGGCTAAGATGATCTAACAGACAAGACACATTTTAGGTTTCTTGATCAGAAAACCCTTCAAAAAGCACAAATCAACAAAGTACGACTACAGGTCCCAACGTCTTGCATGTCAGGATGTATCATCATACGTTATCATAAGCTTCTCACCTCTAGGATCTTCTTGAGCTTGCCAGAGGACTTGATTGACATTGAAGCAGCGATAATGGCGTTGAGTTGCTGTGGAGAGATGGACATATAGGTGAATTAATTAGAATGCAAAAAGACAACACTGGAAACGAGAATCAACCAATCTATACTCCATTGTTAATTTTTGAATCAATTTGTTGGTATTTAAACTTGTTTTTAAAGTTGAATGTCTTCAGAGAGTCAATATGTGTTGCAGCATAATACTGTACGCAACACACACACACACGCACACACACACACACACACACACACACACACGTATAAACACACTTCTGAGTTAAGAACAAAGTTACGCAACAGAGGGAGGGACACGTGGAGGCAGACCCTGTCACGCTCAGACCCTGTCACACTCAGACCCTGTCACACTCACACCCTGTCACGCTCAGACCCTGTCACACTCACACCCTGTCACACTCACACCCTGTCACACTCACACCCTGTCACACTCACACCCTGTCACACTCACACCCTGTCACACTCACACCCTGTCACGCTCAGACCCTGTCACACTCACACCCTGTCACGCTCAGACCCTGTCACACTCACACCCTGTCACGCTCACACCCTGTCACGCTCACACCCTGTCACACTCACACCCTGTCACACTCACACCCTGTCACACTCACACCCTGTCACACTCACACCCTGTCACACTCACACCCTGTCACGCTCACACCCTGTCACACTCACACCCTGTCACACTCACACCCTGTCACTCTCACACCCTGTCACACTCACACCCTGTCACACTCAGACCCTGTCACACTCACACCCTGTCACGCTCACACCCTGTCACACTCACACCCTGTCACACTCACACCCTGTCACACTCAGACCCTGTCACACTCACACCCTGTCACACTCACACCCTGTCACACTCAGACCCTGTCACACTCACACCCTGTCACACTCACACCCTGTCACGCTCACACCCTGTCACACTCACACCCTGTCACACTCACACCCTGTCACTCTCACACCCTGTCACACTCACACCCTGTCACACTCACACCCTGTCACGCTCACACCCTGTCACACTCAGACCCTGTCACACTCACACCCTGTCAGACTTACACCCTGTCACACTCACACCCTGTCACGCTCCGACCCTGTCACACTCACACCCTGTCACACTCACACCCTGTCACGCTCACACCCTGTCACGCTCCGACCCTGTCACGCTCACACCCTGTCACACTCAGACCCTGTCACGCTCACACCCTGTCACGCTCACACCCTGTCACACTCACACCCTGCCACACTCACACCCTGTCACACTCACACCCTGTCACACTCACACCCTGTCACACTCACACCCTGTCACACTCACACCCTGTCACGCTCACACCCTGTCACGCTCCGACCCTGTCACGCTCACACCCTGTCACACTCAGACCCTGTCACGCTCACACCCTGTCACACTCACACCCTGTCACACTCACACCCTGTCACACTCACACCCTGTCACACTCACACCCTGTCAGACTTACACCCTGTCACGCTCACACCCTGTCACGCTCAGACCCTGTCACACTCACACCCTGTCACACTCACACCCTGTCACACTCAGACCCTGTCACACTCACACCCTGTCACACTCACACCCTGTCACACTCACACCCTGTCACGCTCCGACCCTGTCACACTCACACCCTGTCACGCTCACACCCTGTCACGCTCCGACCCTGTCACACTCACACCCTGTCACGCTCACACCCTGTCAGACTTACACCCTGTCACGCTCACACCCTGTCACGCTCAGACCCTGTCACACTCACACCCTGTCACACTCACACCCTGTCACACTCAGACCCTGTCACACTCACACCCTGTCACACTCACACCCTGTCACACTCACACCCTGTCACACTCACACCCTGTCACACTCACACCCTGTCACGCTCCGACCCTGTCACACTCACACCCTGTCACGCTCACACCCTGTCACGCTCCGACCCTGTCACACTCACACCCTGTCACGCTCAGACCCTGTCACACTCACACCCTGTCACGCTCACACCCTGTCACGCTCACACCCTGTCACACTCACACCCTGTCACACTCACACCCTGTCACACTCACACCCTGTCACACTCACACCCTGTCACACTCACACCCTGTCACACTCACACCCTGTCACACTCACACCCTGTCACACTCACACCCTGCCACGCTCCGACCCTGTCACACTCACACCCTGTCACACTCACACCCTGTCACACTCACACCCTGTCACACTCACACCCTGTCACACTCACACCCTGTCACACTCACACCCTGTCACGCTCCGACCCTGTCACACTCAGACCCTGTCACACTCACACCCTGTCACGCTCACACCCTGTCACACTCACACCCTGTCACACTCACACCCTGTCACACTCACACCCTGTCACACTCACACCCTGTCAGACTTACACCCTGTCACACTCACACCCTGTCACTCTCACACCCTGTCACACTCACACCCTGTCACACTCACACCCTGTCACGCTCACACCCTGTCACACTCACACCCTGTCACGCTCCGACCCTGTCACACTCAGACCCTGTCACACTCACACCCTGTCACACTCACACCCTGTCACTCTCAGACCCTGTCACACTCCGACCCTGTCACACTCACACCCTGTCACACTCCGACCCTGTCACACTCAGACCCTGTCACGCTCCGACCCTGTCACTCTCAGACCCTGTCACGCTCACACCCTGTCACACTCACACCCTGTCACACTCACACCCTGTCACACTCACACCCTGTCACACTCAGACCCTGCCACGCTCACACCCTGTCACACTCACACCCTGTCACACTCACACCCTGTCACACTCAGACCCTGTCACACTCACACCCTGTCACTCTCACACCCTGTCACACTCACACCCTGTCACACTCACACCCTGTCACACTCACACCCTGTCACACTTACACCCTGTCACACTCACACCCTGTCACTCTCAGACCCTGTCACTCTCACACCCTGTCACACTCAGACCCTGTCACTCTCAGACCCTGTCACTCTCACACCCTGTCACACTCACACCCTGTCACACTCACACCCTGTCACACTCACACCCTGTCACACTCACACCCTGTCACGCTCAGACCCTGTCACACTCAGACCCTGTCACACTCACACCCTGTCACGCTCAGACCCTGTCACACTCACACCCTGTCACACTCAGACCCTGACACGCTCACACCCTGTCACACTCACACCCTGTCACTCTCACACCCTGTCACACTCACACCCTGTCACACTCACACCCTGTCACACTCACACCCTGTCACACTCACACCCTGTCACACTCACACCCTGCCACGCTCTGACCCTGTCCACCTTCACGCTCCGCCTGGTCAGCTGAAGGTCATATGGGTCAACTGGTTGCACCCCATTGACTTTCCAACATCTTCACAATTACCTGACCTTAGTGACCTTTGAGTTTCCCGACCAACAGATTAAGCAGTAACAGAGACTGATTTCACTAAATAACTTACTGTATATAGAACATCAGTCAGAATGTGAATTATCAACGTTAAAAAAAAACATTTTTCAAAGTAAATACATATGTTGTTGTTACTTTTGAGTACAGTCAGTATCCTGGATATGACACATGCCGCGACTGAAATTTGATATGTGATGACTGACGTTCCTCAGAACAAGAAGTCCGTTAATTACGCCGGCACAGCTGAACAAGGACATTCTGTTTAATCATCCGGTTTAAAAAACAACTGAAATCCACTGACCGGCTGCAGCAGCTGGACGCTCTCGGGGAGGTTCCCCATGAAGGTGAGGGTGCTGATGCGCTGGCCCAGGCGCGGGATCTTGCCGAAGCGCACCATGAAGCGGTCCTCCTCGGAGAGCTCGTCCAGCGGCCGGCCCTCACCCTCGTAGCTCTGGATGAGCTTGAGCTCGTACTCCGAGGGGATGAAACGCTCCAGCAGCTCCAGGAAGTCCAGGCTGAGCGCTTCCTGGTTATACCTGTGGAAAGCGCCAGGGTGGGACGCAGTGATAATGTATGATAGTAAGGAGTTAATAAACGACTATTTACTTTTGATTATTGGGGTGTTACGGCTAACTGAAGTATCCAAAGTATCAAAATGACCTTCACAGTCGTCCACTATGACAATATTGCTTCTATGTGGAATGAATCCAAATCAAACAAACAACACACTACATAACATACAAAACATAACATAACATAACATACAAAACAGGCCGTTATATTCTGCTGTGCATATAAGACACTAGAGTAATACATTTCCTATGCACATTAACAGAATGCACATCACAGGACAGATACGTACGTCTCGATGGCGATGCAGATGTGGGCGGCGGCCATGCCTCCCTTGCGTAGGGTGATGGCCAGGTTTTTGGCCCTGTTGGGCTCCAGTAGGGCCGCCTTGCCGGGGGTCTTCTGGGCCACCTTCATCTTCAGGGTCCCCAGGGGTGTTGGCGCAGTCTGGGCTTTGGTCTTAAACTGCTCCTCAAAAGCATCCATGTTGATCTCCTAAGACACAGGAAGGGAGGATTGGACACTCGACGCTGGAACTGTCGGCAATGTCCGAACTCCAAACCAAAGTACAGAAATAGTCTCAACTAAGCAGGATGGAGAAGGGACAATAAGGAAAGGACAGGTCAATAAAAGAGACACAAAGACATTACAGCCAAGAGGGAAAGTACAGAAGACACATAATCTCTTTCTAGGGGTCACAAAAATAACTTCTTTTTTTTTTTACTTTACCAAAAACTTGGGCTCTGTTGTGTTCAACTGCAATTTGAGCTTTTGTGTGGATGAAACAGGTTTGCCTTCTAGTGCTATTATACTTGAGCTTCACGCCGACTGCAACTGTATCAAAAATTCTCGATAATCTCAAATTCTATCTGGGGAACATACAGCACACAGTATGTTTGAGGCTTTTTGGATATTATAAAAGATCTTTTCTCTTCACCTTGTAAAGCACTGTGTTGCATTTGCTTGTATGTATGAACATGTGCTAAATAAATAAACTTGACTTTGCCACTAACAGAAACATGTACAGTGAGTGAGAAGGACAAGGAGTGGAAATGATGATGATGATGATGATGATGAGGGGGTCTCACCCCCAGCACGTGTTCGTCGTCCAGCTCGTTGAAGACGGTGCCGGTCACCTGGCTGGGCTTCAGGGCCTGCCAGTTGAAGAGAGGCATGCGGTACCTGGTCTGAATGGGCTTCTTGTTTCTGATGCCTGGGAGGACGGGGATATACATGTCACACTTCCTGGGAGGGTGGGGATAAACATGTCACACTTCCTGGGAGGGTGGGGATATACATGTCACACTTCCTGGGAGGGTGGGGATATACATGTCACACTTCCTGGGAGGGTGGGGATATACATGTCACACTTCCTGGGAGGGTAGGGATATGGGGATATACATGTCACACTTCCTGTTCTGTCACTGGGTATATCTCACTACTATGAGCACCGTTTTCCACGTCTGAAAGTGCTCATACAGATTTATTTTAAGGAAATATGCGATTTTTTTAAAGGAAAATATGCGTAAAACTAAAAACAAAGAATGTGCTTGAGGAAACCAGGGAAAAGAAATCTGTCTACATATTTGTCTACGTATACCTCAGATACTATAAGAAAATCATTACTAGTTAGGTGAGCTGAGCTTACTCAAGCCCCGACAGACGGGAAAATATTTGAAGCCAAGTTGGGGCAAAGCATTCTGGGGCAATTCCGGCCAAGGAGTTTCTACCTTTCTACCGCTCAGAATGCCCGGTAGAAAGGTAGATAAACGCAGGTAGTCACTCTATACACAGATCCACCCCAACATCAGCATGTTCAATCCAAGATCACTCCCTCATGAATGTGTGCCCTTTAAATTCCAGAATTTATCACAGCTCAAGACCATTGGAGCTTCGCAATAAGAGTGAATGGCGTGACCTTAGAAGT
>NC_140255.1:19430317-19442817 GCF_949987555.1 Borostomias antarcticus
CCTCCATCTCTACACACCTCCACCATTACTCTCTCATCCCTCCATCTCTACACACCTCCACCATCACTCTCTCATCCCTCCATCTCTACACACCTCCACCATCACTCTCTCACCCCTCCATCTCTACACACCTCCACCATCACTCTCTCATCCCTCCATCTCTACACACCTCCACCATCACTCTCTCATCCCTCCATCTCTACACACCTCCACCATCACTCTCTCATCCCTCCATCTCTACACCCCTCCACCATCACTCTCTCATCCCTCCATCTCTACACACCTCCACCATCACTCTCTCATCCCTCCATCTCTACACACCTCCACCATCACTCTCTCATCCCTCCATCTCTACACACCTCCACCATCACTCTCTCATCCCTCCATCTCTACACACCTCCACCATCACTCTCTCATCCCTCCATCTCTACACACCTCCACCATTACTCTCTCATCCCTCCATCTCTACACCCCTCCACCATCACTCTCTCATCCCTCCATCTCTACACACCTCCACCATTACTCTCTCATCCCTCCATCTCTACACCCCTCCACCATCACTCTCTCATCCCTCCATCTCTACACACCTCCACCATCACTCTCTCATCCCTCCATCTCTACACACCTCCACCATTACTCTCTCATCCCTCCATCTCTACACCCCTCCACCATCACTCTCTCATCCCTCCATCTCTACACCCCTCCACCATCACTCTCTCATCCCTCCATCTCTACACACCTCCACCATCACTCTCTCATCCCTCCATCTCTACACACCTCCACCATCACTCTCTCATCCCTCCATCTCTACACACCTCCACCATCACCCTCTCATCCCTCCATCTCTACACACCTCCACCATCACTCTCTCATCCCTCCATCTCTACACACCTCCACCATTACTCTCTCATCCCTCCATCTCTACACACCTCCACCATCACTCTCTCATCCCTCCATCTCTACACACCTCCACCATCACTCTCTCATCCCTCCATCTCTACACACCTCCACCATCACTCTCATCCCTCCATCTCTACACACCTCCACCATCACTCTCTCATCCCTCCATCTCTACACACCTCCACCATCACTCTCTCATCCCTCCATCTCTACACACCTCCACCATCACTCTCTCATCCCTCCATCTCTACACACCTCCACCATCACTCTCTCATCCCTCCATCTCTACACACCTCCACCATCACTCTCTCATCCCTCCATCTCTACACACCTCCACCATTACTCTCTCATCCCTCCATCTCTACACACCTCCACCATCACTCTCTCATCCCTCCATCTCTACACACCTCCACCATTACTCTCTCATCCCTCCATCTCTACACACCTCCACCATCACTCTCTCATCCCTCCATCTCTACACACCTCCACCATTACTCTCTCATCCCTCCATCTCTACACACCTCCACCATCACTCTCTCATCCCTCCATCTCTACACACCTCCACCATCACTCTCTCATCCCTCCATCTCTACACACCTCCACCATCACTCTCATCCCTCCATCTCTACACACCTCCACCATCACTCTCTCATCCCTCCATCTCTACACCCCTCCACCATTACTCTCTCATCCCTCCATCTCTACACACCTCCACCATTACTCTCTCATCCCTCCATCTCTACACACCTCCACCATCACTCTCTCATCCCTCCATCTCTACACACCTCCACCATTACTCTCTCATCCCTCCATCTCTACACACCTCCACCATTACTCTCTACACACCTCCACCATTACTCTCTCATCCCTCCATCTCTACACCCCTCCACCATCACTCTCTCATCCCTCCATCTCTACACACCTCCACCATTACTCTCTCATCCCTCCATCTCTACACCCCTCCACCATTACTCTCTCATCCCTCCATCTCTACACCCCTCCACCATTACTCTCTCATCCCTCCATCTCTACCTACCGTCTGTCTCTCTCTCTCACACACACACACACACACACACACACACACACACACACACACGCATATATACTTATACACACTCACACACCTCCACTCCATTCCTTCACCATGTACTCTCTCATCCCTCTATCTCTACCTACCATCTGTCTCTCTCACACACACACACACACACAGACACAATCACACACATACAGTACACACACACACACACAAACACGCATACACACACACCTCCTCCACTTCACACCTCCTCATGTACACTCTCATCCCTCTATCTCTACCTCGCATCTCACACACACACACACACGTGCGTGCGCACCCACCCACACACACACACACACACACACACACACACACATTCTCATATGTGCCACTACTGATGCCAGCTGGGAGACAGGTAACCTGTCAGTCTGGTCTGGGACTGTTTTCTGAACCTCAAACCCAGCATTCGGATGATTTAAGAGTAGACTATCTATAAAGTATATGGAAAATAAGCTGAGGCCAATAGCAAACCGGTGGATAGAGTTGTTCAATATTAGCATTAAGCCGCGATATACTTGCTTTTAACCACGCATACTCATCTTCAGCGCTCCTTTGCCGCGTTGGCTGCGGTTGAATGTGCTGGTGACTTTACTGTGAGCGTGACATATAGTTTCCATTGCAATTATTTATGACTCTTAACCATTTTGTCAAAATGTAAAGATAGCGTTGAAGGATGTCATTCTCCATGGCTCTAAATATTTCAAAACATTGTGTGCGTTGTTTAGCCGATGCCTATCTGAGTGAGTGTCATATTACAGGCCTCGGAAAAAAGTGGACTGAAAGTTATTGACATTGCGACAGCGCTATGAGCTGTCTGCCGGACTCCGTATCTTGCGTAATCAAGAAATACACGCACACAAGCGGACAGGTGGTCACTGTGGGTTATAAAACCGTTTAAAAAATGCATTCTGATTGATTGAGAGGCATGATCTATGTCAAAACAATGGTGAATGACTATGCATCCCCTCCCATCCTCTGAGAGTGGCTCCCTGCTAACACTGATCTGGTCTGGAATCAGTCTCATTCACAAAAGCTAGGCCTTAAAACACACAAACTGACAAAAACTGACCATAGAGCAGTGATTATTACCAGTTGGAGAGGGGCTTCTGACCCGGTGTCGCTTGGCCACCCTGACCTTGCACTGTTACACTAATAATACCCAGGTCAGTCTGGCCATTCGACCTACGGCCACAGAGGGCTATATCTGCTGGCAACAGTTGCTGCCTCGCAGACAGTGACAAGAGGACCAAGGAAAGGTTCAACTGTCACATCCCACCACAAGTGTTCCCAAAATGTCTGCCCCCCAATGGTGATATCCTGTCTGCCCGCAGAACAACTGCCCCTGACAGCTGCCTGTGGGTTAGTGGGTGAGGGGTTTCCCACAATCCCCTTCCACAAAATACACACAGTAAGGATGTGAAGCACGCCAGGCTATAGGAGACTACCGCCATACATCTCAACCAAGCTTGTGGTTAATTTTAGACAGCATGATTGGATGGGGTGGAGTGCTATTTTGTGCCAAACTAGAATCCCAACTAGAATCCAAACATACTTCCTTGTGAATGTAGAAGTACTACCAGGATCCTACCTCTTAAAACACGATAAAGGAAGGTTAAAAGATTCTGCTAAATGACTGTAATGTAATGTAATGTAATGCATGTACTTTTGCTTGAGTCATTTTGCTCTCACTCTCCCATCATGAAGAGTTGAGATGTGACCCTCAATGCTGTTTCCCATCTACTACCGATGGTACGGTGGCCCAGAGGTACCAAAGAGTGCTTGTTAAACGTTATTAAAAATCCCCAAAATAAAACAAATATCTGAAACTGCTGTAACTATCAACGAGGGATTAAGGGGGGCTGAAAGGGAAAGGATTGTCGTCATGGAGACCACGCTGACCTCTTTGAAGTTGTCGAGGGCGGAGAGGATGATGTCATGGCCGCCCCTCACCAGACACACGGCTGCCAGGAGCTCCAGCACCAGGGCCTTGGTCCTGAGAGGTAGGGGTCATACATAAATACGGTTTAGTGGTGTGTGTGTGTGTGTGTGTGTGTGTGTGTGTGTGTGTGTACATTGCTGACTCACTGGGACATGCACACTTGTTTACTTATTGTCACACACAAATACATACATATTTTACGCACAGTTTTAGATCTCATCCACAGCTGTAGCTACACAGTGTGCTTTCTACACATTCACACACACACACACACACACACACACACACACACACACGGTCTTCTTACCTGGGGTTCCTGTTGTTGAGGCTGAGTGTGATCTGGTTCACACAGCGGAGGTGGTTCATCACCAGGCTGAACCCAGACTGACGACACAGGAGAACGACGACACAAACACACAACGGTCAGCCATACTGGACCATGGATCGTACTGGGTTGTGTATTCATAGTATTGCACTGTACTGCACTTGCACTGCGTTGTTGCACTGAGACGAATGTCTGTAACTACCTGTAACTACCTCAGTCAGTTCGTGCATGTGTCATATGTACTGTTTTTTTGTATCTTGTATGTTGTCTTTTGTATTCTTGTACTGCAGCTTTTAGCCTTTTTGACTCCAAGACAAACTTCTCCTTCGGGAGACAAATAAAGCCGAACCTTGAACCTTAATGAACAGCCTGTCCTCGCTGCCTATCTAAGCCCGTCATTGTGCAAGGAGCCAAGATACAGTAGGCCCAAAACCACTGAGCTATTCCCATCTATATTGCAGTGGTAGCCTAGCTACAACCTATTCTGTATTCTGATGAATGCAGTACGGCATCTCTCGCAGAATACAGTTTGAAGGCATAGAGAAAATCCCACGATTAAAAAGTTCTGGTTTTATCTAGTGTTTGTGCCAGAACTAGGAGGTCTATCTGCCAACTGTAAATGAGGGGGCGCATACTGTACCTGGTAGTTCATGATGGCGCGTAAGCACATGACGCAGAGGTGGACATCGTCTTTCTGGCTGACGAGGCGCGAGTTCCTCAGCGCTTTCCTGTTGTGGAGAGAGTTGAATCTGCCAGGTGAGAGATGTCGCTGTTATTGCCATATCGTAACTAACGGCAACCATCATGTTGTGTAATAAATGATTTATTACAGAACTTTGTAGTTGTTGTAGCTTACATTTTGTCAAAGCCACTCCAACCATGTTATAATATGAATGTCCTAAATGGTCATTTTCAAATTTCAATTTCATATTTTATATATGGTTAGCAGGCAATGTTTGAGTTTGAATAATTTAGTATGGACTATTTAGCATGGACCATTTGTTACAAATTTCTGGTCAAACAGGATAGTTCAGTGTTATTTTTGTTTGGAGCGTAGACAAACTCAGTCTGGTAGGTTAGCTACCATTCATGTACAACACATGTCGAAAATATATCAGAGATGCAGAGAAAGAAGGATGGGGTGAAGAGAGGTGACAGAGAGAGAGAGAGAAAGAGAGAGAGAAAGAGAGAGAGAGAGAGAAAGAGAGAGAGAGAGACAGAAAGAGAGAGAGAGAAAGAGAGAGAAAGAGAGAGAGAGAAAGACAGAAAGAGAGAAAGAAAGAAAGAGAGAGAGAGAGAGAGAGGGAGAGAGAGATGAAAATAGAGGACAGAAGAGACCAAAGGGGTGATGTGATGAGATATGGTCACACGCGCCTGTGTTGACGCGTTAATGGCCGTCTCTCCCAGCTGTCTGTTGGCTGCTTGGAATGTGTGATCATTTGGGTCCCAATCAGACATTCCTCACATTCACACACTGTTCACCTCCCACTCAAACACCCAGACCTGCTGAGCCATCGGCATGCTTCCAATACCCCGCCACGCATTTGGTGGGATAAGAATGTAGTTCCTCCAGGTGTAAACGATAAGGTGCTTGCAAGGGTGTGTTTCTGCATAACAGTGCGTGTATTATACGTGTGTGTGTGTGTGTGTGTGTGTGTGAGAGAGAGAGAGAGAGAGATAGAGAGCGTGCGTTTGTCAATACCTGTCCTCACTTTAGCAAAAATGTTCTGACATTTTGAAAACATTCATAAGCAGATAACAATTAAATCAATCCAGGAACGACACCCTGGAATAGCAGGAATCATTATGCAAATGATCTATGGCGTGACTGGTTCAAAGAGACCTTGTTCCATGAGTACTACACCTTAAAACCAACACTCTTAAAGGAGTAGTTAAGGGAAAATCATGTTTAGCCCTGTTTTAAGGTTACTTATGATCATATACAATGGTTCAGATCAAAACGTTGACAAAAGTAGCACTTTTGAGAAAGTCTGATAAATGCTCTACCACCGTTCTGGTCATACAATGGATGTGGATGGGCACCTTGAAAAATCATTCAAAAACATGTTAAACTCTCAATTTCAAAGACAATAAACTCACCTAGGTTCTGACATATAATTCGCCATAAAGTAAGATTCTAGTTCATCTGGAAAGGCTTTTTTAAATATTTAGCATAGAACTATTTAGTCGCAGCACATACGTGTGTAAACTTCCGCAAACTAGGTAGCCTAGCAACATAAACAATAACAATAGCTACCGTAAGTAGTTCCGCTTCCTGAATCCCCTCTGCGGATTGATCTACACATCTACAACGGTCGCTTCAATACAAGTCAATGGATTTCATAAAATGATCAATAAAACCCTACAGGATTCACCCTACAGGACTTTGCGGCGAATTTGATGGCAGAACACCAACTAACACCTACAGTAGGTGAGCTTCTTGTCTTTGAAATCGAGAGTTTAACATGTTTTTTGAATGATTTTTCAAGATGCCCACCCACATCCATTGTATGACCAAAACGGTGGCAGAGCAATTATCAACTTTCTCAAAAGTGCTAGTTTTGTCAACGTTTTGATCTGAACCATTGTATATGATGATAAGTAACCTTAAAGCAGGTCTAACAATGCATTTTCCCTTTACTACTCCTTTAAGAGTCTCGTAGATAGTCTACTAAAAACACTCACTTTCACTTTCAATCACTTTCAATAAGCATGTTAAAACACCTGTACTGTACGTGTGTGTACTGTATGTGTGTTTACTGTATGTGTGTGTACTGTACGTGTGTGTACTGTACGTGTGTGTATTGTACGTGTGTTTACTGTACGTGTGTGTACTCGAGGCTACGCCACACCGGCCCGCCCCGTGTAACGGCCCGCTGCTGTGCACGTGGTGACCGGCTGCTGCGTCTCTGCTCCGTCTCCCGGCGCGCGTGTGTGTGTGTGTGTGTGTGTGTGTGTAGGAGGGACGTGAAGGCTTACCATACCAACTACTTACCATAGTTATCATATTTAAAGTAGCATCTAGGAACTGAGACGCAGTACTGAGGGTGCTGACTCATGTTCCTGTCTCATGTTAAATGAGTGTCCAGACTGATGAGCTTGTACGACCTCTAAGCCATCCAAGCACTGCAGTCTATGTGTCAGTCCACCTCCCCTAGCATCCATTCACTAGAGCAGCGACGTCCATCACACAGATACACACACATCAGTCTACATCCACATCAGTCTACATCCACATCAGTCTACACACACATCAGTCTACATCCACATCAGCTCCCCTGAGGGATCAACAGGTCAACAGGGGACTAAGCGTGTGTGTGTGTCAGTTTGTTACAAAATAGAGAGGGAGAGAGAGGGAAAGAGAGAGAGAGAGAAAGAGAGAGAAAGAGAGAGAAAGAGAAAGTTCTCAAAGAGAGAGAGAGAGAAAGAGAGAGAAAGAGAGAGAGAGAGAATACCGTCTGTCTGACATAAACAGCGCATCACAAACTCACCGCTACCGTACTCGTTCCCCGTAGCGTCGTCCGCTGGGAGGAGGCACTCACCTCACAGTGAAGGCCCTGCCCGCCTTGGGGGCGCCGTGGGTGGGCGAGTTACTGGCGCTCCTGCTCAGGTCCTCCACCGACTTCTCCTGTGGTCTGCCTTTGTCTGCAGGCAAAGTGCCATTGTCAAAGCCCTCCATGTCATACCTGGGAGACGTAGTACCAGAGGTTGAGAGACACAGCATTTGTAAGGTGTCACTTTATTTTGAGCATCTAACCTGAACCCTAACTCAACACCCCTATCGCCCGAAATTTGAGTTTTTTGGCAGTTTGAGCGTCTAATAAGTCCTCTTTAAAAAAAAGTTAAGACTTAAGACTGCTGAAAAAGCGGGTAAATTCATGAACTGTGAAATAGGTTGAACATCAATTTCAGCTGTGGTTAAAGGGCAATGCTCGTTTTTGACAACCTGGACCTTATTTACGACATATTATAAGAAGTTTGACTCACCGAGATCACTTTGGTGTAGTTCGGAGGCCTGTAGAAGAAATTTAAAATCCAGCGCAAGCCAGTATATCCATGTAATGACGGTGATCGGGGCACCGAGAATGCAGTTTCTCAAAATCTATTTTCGGCCGCTAAACGGTTGTTTTCATCAATCATATTGGATGAATCGACAGTAGAGATTCCTCAACGCGAGGCATTGTTGTCGTTTTCAAATACGGGGTCTTTAGCCTCTGTAATATGATCTTTACAGCCTTTCCCCACTTGCTCCAGCACACATGCGCACAGGCCAGCGCGCAGACTGGCTATTCTCCGGCTCACATTCTCTGCGCTACGATCGTTGTTGGTGCCGAGAATATTGTCGTCGTCATTCGTTCAGCAACAATCCGATCGTAGCGCAGAGGAGTTGAGGAATCTCTACTGTCGATTCATCCAATCTGATTGATGAAAACAACCGTTTAGCGGCCGAAAATAGATTTTGAGAAACTGCATTCTCGGTGCCCCGTCCACCGTCATTACATGGATATACTGGCTTGCGCTGGATTTTAAATTTCTTCTACAGGCCTCCGAACTACACCAAAGTGATCTCGGTGAGTCAAACTTCTTATAATATGTCGTAAATAAGGTCCAGGTTGTCAAAAACGAGCATTGCCCTTTAACACAAGGCAGTCCCTTTGAGTCACCTGCAGAGGTCCGACAGCCACTGAATAGAGGAAGACCAGGAGCGCGTCGAGGCCTTGTACTCACGTGACGGCACATTGTGCGAACGCCAAGTAGTCCACCAGAACATCTAGACCACGGTTCTCCTCATTGAGGAACTCCTGAGCCCAACTGGAGGAAGAGGAGGAACATTCATTTATGTAATACTTTATACCGTTAAACCCTAATACCATGGTACCAAAGACTTCCTCAAATATACCACACAGAGGCAGAGCTGTAACAACCAGGCTATGATCACAGATTTACATCCATGACAGTATTCCACCATCACCACCACATTCACCAGACAACACAACAACACTTTGTTTACATCAGTTTAGCCACATTCACCTAACACAAACACAAACAACAACAGCTACTGTACAGCACAACTACCACAAGTTATCGCCGTACAAGACAGAACCATCAGTCATACTCAGTACCATGACAGAACCGTCAGTCATACTCAGTACCATGACAGAACCGTCAGTCAGACTCAGTACCATGACAGAACCATCAGTCATACTCAGTACCATGACAGAACCGTCAGTCAGACTCAGTACCATGACAGAACCGTCAGTCATACTCAGTACCATGACAGAACCATCAGTCAGAACCGTCAGTCATACTCAGTACCATGACAGAACCGTCAGTCATACTCAGTACCATGACAGAACCATCAATCATACTCAGTACCATGACAGAACCATCAGTCAGAACCATCAGTCATACTCAGTACCATGACAGAACCGCCATGACAGAACCGTCAGTCATACTCAGTACCATGACAGAACCATCAGTCATACTCAGGACCATGACAGAACCGTCAGTCAGAACCGTCAGTCATACTCAGTACCATGACAGAACCGTCAGTCATACTCAGTACCATGACAGAACCGTCAGTCATACTCAGTACCATGACAGAACCGCCATGACAGAACCATCAACGGATCTCATCAACACACACAACGCAATTACATGATTGCTGATTATAGAAAAACCCATTAGTAGGAAGCACAACTAAAGGGATGATGGGTAAAGGGGGCGGGTCTCAGTAAAAGGGGCGGGTCTCACCCGATGTGATTGGTTCTCAGGGATATTTCCAGCTCTCTCAGGACCTGGGTTGATTCCTGGACACGCCTCTTGAACTGACCGAGCAAACACAAGTTCATTGCCATTAAAAACAGGTGAAATGTTTAGTGCTGAAAATCCTTTTTTCTTTTTTCAATCAGTGCTTTTTTTCCCATTGAGAGTGAAACGAATCTTGGGTAGGGTTGCTTACTAACAAATTTGAAGCAACTTTGGCACGATAAAAAGTAAAATATCTACTTTATTGCGATAGGGTGGTGTTGTATCTTACCTTTCGACTAACCCCTCCCTGGTCGAGATAACTTTTGAGTTTCAGCAAATAAGCTGAAGGAGGATTCTTCACTTGGAACCGTTCCTGTAGAAAGACACACATGGACACATGCACGCACGCACACACACACACACACACACACACACACACACACACACACACACACACACACACACACACACACACAACTAATATGTTTGATTGCATGGGTGCTCTAAGAGAGAAGGCGGATAAGGGAGCAAAACACATTTTTACACAGCGTCTTATATCCCAATATACTGTATCCAAGCTTTCAAAGACACAGAGTAATGACATTTGCATACTGTGCATCTGGCAATACTATATTGCGAGTCAATCAACATGTGCATTTCATCTACACATACCTCCTCAACCTGCAGATAATACAGCATAGCTCCCCTGCACGCTTTGAAAAATATATTATACAACCGGTAGTTCCAATCTCTCAATCTGATTGGTTAAGAGCAGTTGTAAAATCCACTCTTGGTAAAGCGTATTGTGTTGCCTCTGTGTATGAAATGCGCTATACAAATAAAGTTTGATTTGATATAGCACGAGTAAAGCCTCTTAACTGTTCTATATGAATTATTGCTGTGCCACATGCGACTGTAGCTAAACGGCTAGTTTTCTATCCTTGTGTAGCTAATAATGTGGCAGCAACCTCAAGTGGTTTATTGCTTAAATCTCCTTCAGAAGTCCTCACAAATGCTCCTAAACCAGGCGGGCTTAGAGGCCAGGTCATGCCTGGCTTATTGCTAATAGGCGTACATGTTCTTTTGATAGTGCTCAACGAATGTCATCGCCTGCCCTGTGCACTTCCCTTTAGGTGGGGAAGTAAGTAGACCAAGACACAGTGGTTTATCTGGACATCTGCATATATTTGATTGAGTGACTAGCATAGCATTAAGTGCTGTCTGTAAATAAGTAGGTGTTACCTGTAGGCCTACCTGTACTATATATATATATATATATATATATATACTGTATATATATATGTGTGTATCAGCGGAGGCTCGTCCATTGAGGTACAGGAGGATTGTCCTCCTCAGTTTTGGAGAGAAGAGAGGGATTCAAATGTAAATATTAATATATATATATTTATTAATAATTAATACTTAATATGATCTGCATTCTAATGAATTTGTATGCGCCAATTTGTGCTGAGTTAAATGTATTTAATAGTAATACAGTACATTTATTTAGTTATTAATTTCCATATAATGTTTGTCAAAGCCAGGGAGCCACTGGAGAGGGGCTAGAGAGCCAGCTGCAGACCCCTGGATTAGAGAGCCAGCTGCAGACCCCTGGATTAGAGAGACAGCTGCAGACCCCTGGATTAGAACACTAGTGTGAAGACGATGGTGACAATGTTTGTGAGAAAACGCAGAACATGGGTGTGGCCTGCTCTGCTATGACACAGTGACAGGCCTGTTACCTGTAGAGATGTGACACAGTGACAGACCTGTACCTGTAGAGCTGTGACACAGTGACAGACCTGTACCTGTAGAGATGTGACACAGTGACACACCTGTACCTGTAGAGATGTGACACAGTGACACACCTGTACCTGTAGAGATGTGACACAGTGACAGACCTGTACCTGTAGAGATGTGACACAGTGACACACCTGTACCTGTAGAGATGTGACACAGTGACACACCTGTACCTGTAGAGATGTGACACAGTGACAGACCTGTACCTGTAGAGATGTGACACAGTGACAGGCCTGTACCTGCTCTGCTATGACACAGTGACAGGCCTGTTACCTGTAGAGATGTGACACAGTGACAGACCTGTACCTGTAGAGATGTGACACAGTGACACACCTGTACCTGTAGAGATGTGACACAGTGACACACCCGTACCTGTAGAGATATGACACAGTGACAGACCCGCACCTGTAGAGATGTGACACAGTGACAGACCTGTACCTGTAGAGATGTGACACAGTGACAGACCTGTACCTGCTCTGCTGTGACACAGTGACAGACCTGTACCTGTAGAGATGTGACACAGTGACAGACCTGTACCTGTAGAGATGTGACACAGTGACAGACCTGTACCTGTAGGGCTGTGACACAGTGACAGACCTGTACCTGTAGAGATGTGACACAGTGACACACCTGTACCTGTAGAGATGTGACACAGTGACAGACCCGTACCTGTAGAGCTGTGACACAGTGACAGACCTGTACCTGTA
>NC_140255.1:19445317-19475317 GCF_949987555.1 Borostomias antarcticus
AATGATTTATGTATTTCCATTCATTTGTTAAATGTGAGTAAATAAACTACATATTTATTAATTCTTTCTAACCATCCATCCATCCCCCACCCGGTGTTAAGCTACTTCACACACTGCTCACGAGGGCCTGCAGCTGACAGTTCTGAATCTGAACAACGTCCTGTATTACACACACTCACATGGTATGCTAAGCTAATTAGCATGTACACAGTAATCTCTAATCCAAGTATGTTGGCCCCTACTGGGTGTTTACAGTGACGTTATAGAGACCATTTTGTGGCAAATCTGAATAGCTGCGATTCAGATTTGCGATTTGTTTTGTGAACGATAATGAATGTCAGAATGTGGGCCTCTCAGTCAGACACTGTGGGGAATTTCACTATAGCTTTTATTCAAGCTTCAGCTTCACTGCTGGTTCAGGGAACTGGAGATGTTTTGCCATGGAGTGTCTTTTGCCAGCAGACACACAGTAACATTACAATCATTTAGCAGACGCTTTCATCCAAAGCGACTTACAATATTTGCATTTAACATAGAAAGTCAGTGTACTACTACTCACCAGAACTCACAAGTGCATCTCCTTTGTAAACAAGTGACTAAGAGCATCATCTGGGGCTAAAGCCAAAGTGCAAGAGTAGCACACACGCACACACATACACACGCACAAACGCATACATACACACACACAAACACACGCGCACACACCTACACACACACACAACTACACGCACACACACAGTCAACAAACAATGAATTTGGCCAACTAATGTAGATACAGGGCATTCATGCTCATACAAGCACCCTCACCGACCGCACAAGGACTCACTCCCTGGACACCATGCTCATTAAGACACCCGCTGTCCCATATTATAACAATCAGGCCTCTGGCTTCAGCTGCCTGTCCCAACCAAACTTAAACACCTCCCTACACACACACACACACACACACACACACACACACAGCTGCACTAATTATAGACCCACACGGTCCTGCAACCCTTGAAACTGGGCTAGGCGACGGGAGACTCCCACTCAAGGACGACACGGAGCGGTCTCTCTCCCCCCCCCCCCCCCGTCCCCCGTCCCCCCCCCGTCCTGTCTGGAGCTGTCGTCCTCACGCTGTACAAACGTCAACACAGAGACATACAGTGTTTTACTTCACAGGGTCACTCAACAGGGTGGGTCACTCGACAGGTTTCTCCAACATTCAACTCCTTAGCTACTTCACCCCCTGCGCCTCATTCACCAATATCGTCCTTCAAGAGCGGAATAAGTTCCGCTCTTCAATTTCTTCCTAAGAACATTTCTAAACGACTCGCCAACTTTCCGATAGCATAATGGTTTAGGTGGGGCTGTGTCAGGTGCGTTAGCAAGTCAGAGGACTGCAGGTGGAATCCAGCGTGGGCAGTCACAATCTGATCTTAATTTAGTAGTAGGCTTCCTACTACGAGGAATTTGCCTTGGTGCATAAACAAAGTGAGGCAGAACAGTGCAAAATGTCAAAGTGATAGAATACAATATACAACCACCTACAGTCCACAAAAATGTAGACTATTAAATAGCCTACACAGCTGTCAACACGGCATGCCCTAACGGAAATCTAAAGACCGAACTCTTCCTGTCATATTTAGCAGCGTCAGTAAAATGCATGTGATGATATCAGCCTACTCATTCAGTTAACGCTGTATCCGGAGAAGCCAGGGCTCACAGTTGGACCCGGCGCATCGGGGATATTATAAGACAGACAGCACTCTCACTTTGTAAAATAATGAAAGCAATTATTATAAGATAATGAAACAAATATTATAATATTGCAATCCTATAATGTTATACAACTGCAAATTTGAAGTACCCACAAACGAGAACATTGGTGAGTGCCAGAATCTTCTAGGAAAGTGTGTAAATGGAGATTAAGAAGAAATGCTTCCTAAGATCTTAACTTTGTTGGTGAATGAGGCTCATTCTTTTAAAACGTCCATTTTAGACACAGCAGCGCCTGTGATGTAAGTTATTTATATCACACATTTAAAAAAAGGCACAGCTAATACCGAACAGAAACCTAAATCAACCGTACACACCAGTGCCCTGATAAATGAGGCCTGACAAACGATGGCGGATCGATAGGATGGGATTAGAGTCGCTGGGTTGGCCGGCCCTGCTCACAGCAATCAGAGGTGAACGCACATTCACCATGGTAGCTTTATACAGTAGAGTCACAGAGTCATCATACAAGCACATCATGTACTGTTGGCCTCATGCAGATCAATAGACTGATGATGATGATGATGATCAGGAAACTATGAGCAAGCAAAGTCACACTTGGATGTTCAAAAGAGTTTGTAAGAGAGACATGAAGTGCATATGTACTCTCAGTTAATGGACAGTGTTCTGTGGAAAGATGCAACCATAGTAAACCAGTTAGTTACCGCTGAAGTGATTAAACCTGAACAGACACCTGTCTCTTTAAGACTTCTACAAGCATTGCTCTCAGTCCGTCTTAAGAGGAATACAGCACTAATTCCTAATTAGATACTATTGATTAAACCACACACACACACACACACACACACATTTCCACAAGGACACACACAAGCACACAGCCATTCAACGTTAAGAAGTCCCCCTCTGTCAATGAGGCGAGTATTGTTTACTCTTGAATCAACAGTGTGGACCCACCACCCCGACACAACTCTTAATGAGCCCAGCCTTTTGAAACCTGACGCGTCAGATGCTTTGCTTCGCATAACAGCGCTCCTCGACGTTGTCACTCCCAAACCCACCCAGCGTAGCTGTTTTTATTTCAAATTCCTCAGAACCAACGCTGCCTGGCGAGATCGTTTTCTGATCTGCCACAAGTGGATCTCTATTGAGAGTATCCAGACTGATTTGCGAGAGAAACAGAATGTGAGCTCGCAAAATCAGGATGGTCTCACGACCAGCTTGCAAAAACTGTGAAAATCTTCAGTCCAAACGTACCTGAAGTGTGTGTTTGACAACCTTTCATTCACATCTCTTTCCTAGTCCAACCGTAGATTTACTAACGAAACTGTCAGCTTTGGCTCGCGGCAAAACAGCCAGACGTGGGGTCAGGATTACTGTCTCAAACAGCCTCCGAGCTTGGAGAGCCGTTGATGGGTCTCTGTGTTAATTAAGCAGACGAGCCACTGAGAAGCAGCTCTCTGGGCAGTCAGGGCTGATCTGTGTCTGATCTCATCAAGTCACACAGTGGCGGTTTGACAGCTGGAGAAAACAAGGAAAGATCACCCCCAAAGCCATGTGAGAGAGATGGAGAGAGAAGGAGGAGAGGAGACAAAGAGAGGGAGAGGAGAGAAGACAGAGAGAGAGAGGAGAGAGAGGGAGGGGACGTAGAGAGGGGGAGGAGAGGAGACAGAGAAAGGGAGGGGAGAGAGAGGGAGGAGAGGAGACAGAGAGAGAGAGAGGAGAGAGAGGGAGGGGACGTAGAGAGGGGGAGGAGAGGAGACAGAGAAAGGGAGGGGAGAGAGAGGGAGGAGAGGAGACAGAGAGAGAGAGGAGAGAGAGGGAGGGGACGTAGAGAGGGGGAGGAGAGGAGACAGAGAAAGGGAGGGGAGAGAGAGGGAGGAGAGGAGACAGAGAGAGAGAGAGGAGAGAGGGAGGAGACGTAGAGAGGGGGAGGAAAGGAGACAGATACAGGGAGGGGAGAGGAGAGAGAGAGGGAGGAGAGAGAGGGAGGAGAGGAGACAGAGAGAGAGAGAGGAGAGAGGGAGGAGACGTAGAGAGGGGGAGGAAAGGAGACAGATACAGGGAGGGGAGAGGAGAGAGAGAGGGAGGAGAGAGAGGGAGGAGAGGAGACAGAGAGAGTGAGGAGAGGAGAGAGGGAGTAGAGAGAGAGGGAGGACAGAGAGGGAGGGAGGATATGAGACAGAGAGAAGGAGGAGAGAGAGAGAGAGGGAGGAGAGAGGGAGGAGAGGAGACAGAGATAGTGAGAAGAGGAGAGAGAGAGGGAGGAGAGAGAGAAAGAGAGGGAGGAGAGAGAGAGGGAGGGGAGAGGAGACAGAGAGAGAGAGGGAGGAGAGGAAAAAGAGAGAGAGAGGGAGGAGAGGAGACAGAGAGAGAGGGAGAAGAGGAAGACAGGTAGAGGGGGAGGGGGTGAGAGCGGGTGAGGGAGCTATACAGAAAAGGAGGAGAGAAAGGAAGGAAGGAAGGAGGGAAGCACTGAGGAAAGGAGATAAGGAGATACTTTGTGGTACTTATGTAACACACCTGCAACACAACCTGTTTGCCACGTCAGACTTTTGCACGATGACTGCTGACATGCGAGCGGGTAGCCGGTGTTTTGGTCTAAGAGCTTGGATATAATAAGCTGCCAAGTTCCGCTCCTACACAATAGAAGCACATTTCATAAGCAGTTTTATCATTGCTATCTACTCCGTGTTGACGCATCATTTCTGACAACCAGGCAGCCTGGGGTTAGGGCCTGAAGGCTGCGCTGTACTTGCTTTTAACTACACGTTTGCGTATGCAAGATGGCTACCAGGCATATTTAGCTCCATCACACAACCACATCTAATGCACACACATCACTTCATCACACAACCACATCTAACGCACACACACCACTTCATCACACAACCACATCTAACGCACTCACACAACTTCATCACACAACCACATCTAACGCACACACACCACTTCATCACACAACCACATCTAACGCACACACACCACTTCATCACACAACCACATCTAACGCACTCACACAACTTCATCACACAACCACATCTAACGCACACACACCACTTCATCACACAACCACATCTAACGCACTCACACCACTTCATCACACAACCACATCTAACCGACACACACCACTTCATCACACAACCACATCTAACGCACACACACCACTTCATCACACAACCACATCTAATGCACACACACACACACACACACACACACACAACCAGATCTAACACACACACACACACACACACACCACTTCATCACACAACCACATCTAACGCACTCTGTATGTGTTTGATTGTTAACTTTCAAGTAAATTAAATCAAATAAAAATAAAACCCCCACACGCACGCACGCCAACACACACATTGTGATTTGTATACTGCATTCAAAACCACCTTTGGACATTTACACACCGGCACCCACCACCACAGTGCCTTCTGGGTAATATGCAAAGTAAGTGAAATATGACATGCAGTAGTGAGTGGAGATGCTCCCCGTTCATTTGAATGAGGAGAATCAGTCAAGTTGAGACGAGCTGGGCGGAGTCGTCCTTTTACACACATTATCATCTGTGATCCACAGTTCACACACAACACACACAACACACACAAACACACACGTGCACACACCACATTCACACACTACACACATACCCACACACATACAAACAGCACAACGCACATATTGTACACACACACACACACACACACACATACATACACACACACCACACACACATATACAGTACACACACCACACACACATACATACACACACAAACACACACACATACTGTACACACACCACACAAACACATACATACTTTACACACCACACACATGCATGCACCACACACACACACACACGCGCACACACACACACACACACACGCACACACACACACACACACACACACACACACACACACACACACACACACACACACACACACACACACACACTCACTCTTAGTGCTGAGCCAGCCTTTGCCTGGACCAGGCTGGGACCATCATAGCTCTTTGCAGCTGCATTCTACGCGTTCATGTGTTGAGGGTCTCCCACGCGGCAGCCCGTCTGCTCGGTATGCAGCCGTCGCAGGCCTCCTGGCACATGACTGATCTGCTACACACACTCAGCAGAAGAGGGGGCGTTGGACGAGGGTGTGGGTGAAGGAGGAGTGATCTATGTTTAGTGCTCTGCAACAGTGATGTAGCAAAAAGTGTGGTATCAAAAAGCTTGAAAAAGGGACTACTTAATCATCACAGTATAACACCAAGTCAATTCAACTTCAGGGATGTCGATCACTCCAGGTAGGAAGTGTAAAGGATTGTTTCACCTGCTCAGGTGCAAATGAAAGTGACAACAGTTGGACCAGAGAGGCAACAGCAAGACACGCCCCAAAAAGGAAATGGTTTTGCAGGTGGTGGCCTGGCGCACTCATGCACACACACACACACACACACACCTGGAACTCTCCCCAGTTGTGTGATATTTCAGACAACACAACGCGCTACAGGCCTGCTGTCCTCGCTGTCTCCCTGAGACACTCCTCAGTGCTACAGGCCTGCTGCCCTCGCTGTCTCCCTGAGACACTCCTGAGTGCTACAGGCCTGCTGTCCTCGCTGCCTCCCTGAGACACTCCTCAGTGCTACAGGCCTGCTGCCCTCGCTGCCTCCCTGAGACACTCCTCAGTGCTACAGGCCTGCTGTCCTCGCTGCCTCCCTGAGACACTCCTCAGTGCTACAGGCCTGATGCCCTCGCTGTCTCCCTGAGACACTCCTCAGTGCTACAGGCCTGCTGCCCTCGCTGTCTCCCTGAGACACTCCTCAGTGCTACAGGCCTGCTGTCCTCCCTGCCTCCCTGAGACACTCCTGAGTGCTACAGGCCTGCTGCCCTCCCTGCCTCCCTGAGACACTCCTCAGTGCTACAGGCCTGCTGCCCTCGCTGCCTCCCTGAGACACTCCTCAGTGCTACAGGCCTGCTGTCCTCCCTGCCTCCCTGAGACACTCCTGAGTGCTACAGGCCTGATGCCCTCGCTGCCTCCCTGAGACACTCCTCAGTGCTACAGGCCTGCTGCCCTCCCTGCCTCCCTGAGACACTCCTCAGTGCTACAGGCCTGCTGCCCTCACTGCCTCCCTGAGACACTCCTCAGTGCTACAGGCCTGCTGCCCTCCCTGCCTCCCTGAGACACTCCTCAGTGCTACAGAAATATGGAGAGTCAATTCACCAGGCATGCATGCTCCAGAAGGCACACTGTAAATCACACAGCAATTCAATCACATACTGTACGTGGAACTGCAGAGTACAGTATACACGGCACACAGTAAATACTTGAACTTCAGCAGGACGGTATTTTAGAGTTGATATTCCAGGGGTGGATTAATTGATTGAATACAATGTACAGTACAGTACTCACTCAACACAGTCTTTTAAGCTGCACTTGCAAATAACCCCCAGTTAGTGATGAGCTACAGGTGTGTATACAGACTTTACTAAAGGAGTAGTTTGGTATTAAGCATCATAAGGTTGTTATGAGGTTATTTACTGCTTATGATTATTTTTTTATTGATCTATTTATTTTGATCTATTTATTTATTATTGATCTATTTATACAATGGTCCATATAACCTTTTTGGTAGACAAGTGCACTCTTGAGACATTAGTGCTCATTGCTCATGTCACAGCTACAGTACACAATGGATGTGTATGGGCATATACAGTATATGTTCATAGAGAACCATCAGCTGACCATATACAGTAATGGATCTCTATGGGTGTGATTTTCTCTCATATAATAGGTCCAAATACTGTAGGCTTGACAAAATGGTGTGTCATAGAGAAGTGTTTTGGAATGTGTTTCCAGTATTCAAATTACCTCTCCCTCAGCTCCAGAGGGTAAATCTATGCAAACTGATGCAAATGAGATTTGCTTTACTCGGGTAAGGCAAAAGGTCAAACTGTCTGGCTATGGGTTCTCCTGGCTCAAATCTGTTGGTGAATCAAATAACTGAGGAGCTAAAAGACACATCTCCTCATGAGGTGTAGCTGATGGACACCAAAAGGCATTTGACATCTGTAAGGATTTGAACTACTGTATTGTTTTGTTTATATGTCTATCCTTTTGAGCAAACACCTGTTATTTTATTAAATACATTGTAATTGTTTCAGCATGTGCTATAAAGAGAAAAAAATAGAAGGTGAAGTGATTTTAGAAGCCCTGTCTGCTGCAAGGGGGGAAAAAATATTTAAAAGAAAATGAATGTTATCTAGCTACAATTCCTCCAGGCAAAAGCATGACGAATTCACATACTGTATTTACATACTGTAAACTAAAAAATGGATGCTGGCTTAACTCTTGACTTATCTCTACTCTTTAAAACAAACTCAATTTGTTTATGTGTTATATTTCTTTGTGACTTTACAATTCAAATTGAGCCCAGTAAAATAGCTCTGGTACGAGAAGTACATCAATCAATCTAGAACTCTGACTTCTCACATTCCAACCTGTCTGAGAGACTCAAATCATACATGCGAGACAAGATGGAATGATGTTATTGACACAGCAAGGTGCTGGTGCTGGACAGCTTGTCATACATAGGTGTGAGCAGAGATATGTTGGTTAACTGTTTTCGACACACAGGCACGAGGTGTGTAGTCACAACCTCAGACCCATGTTCTTGCAGGAGAAGAGGACAAGGAGGCCCAGTCGTCGAAGAAACGAGAAAATCGGGTTATAGTCAGGGAATGCTGGACTTGTAACTGACTCTGATGTTGACTTGTCATCGAGTGACTGGGAAAGTTTAATGTGAGAAACAGTAGATAAGCTCAACTTACTGTCAACCCAGATTGGTTGCATTCATGGGATAACATTTTCAAATACACAATAAAGAAAATATTATGCTGTTATATGTTACAGTAAAGCAACAAACATATTTTCTAACTGCTGCCTAATTTTCTAACACCTGTCAATATCTTAATATGGGACATATCAATAACCTTACTTTGACAACTGTGAAGAAGTGTTCACATCAGTGCATCATCCTTCATTTATGATTAGTTCATAGTTTACGAGGTGTGACGTACTGTAGTTTGGAGCAATGGGTCTTTTAATAACATGGTAATATGGGCTATACTGTTTTGTTTTTTTATCCCTCTGCTAACTGACCACACAATAAACCTAACACCTTAGTAAGACAGAAAAGAAAAGAGTTGTTGTGTGTCTTTCCACAGTCACAGTATGTACCCTGCTCTTTGATAAGCCTGGCCCGGGGAATGTGCACACTTTCAACATGTTCAGCATTCTGCTTCATTGTGTTGTTTTCCAGGGTGCGGAGGGAAGGGGGGTGAAAGTGAATGTGTGCCCTCACTGGCTTTACAATGTCTTTTGTGTGTACGAGTGTGTGCCAATGTGTTTGTGTGTGTGTGTGTGTGTGTCTGAGAGAGAGAGGGCGAGAGAGAGAGAGAGAGAGAGAGAGAGAGAGAGAGAGAGAGAGAGAGAGAGAATGTCTATTAGTTTGACCGACTGACAATGTGTTTGTGTGTGTGTGTGTGTGTGTGTTTGTGTGTGTGTGTGTGTGCGAGAGAGAGAGAGAAAGAGAGAGAAAGAAAGAGAATGTCAGTGACTATCACTGACCGACTGACTTACAATTTACATACAGTAAGTGTGTTTGCATGTGTGTGTGTGTGTGTGTCTGTGTGCGTGCATGCGTGAGAGAGAGAATGTCAGTTTGACTGACCAACTGACTTACAATTTAAGTGTGTGTGTGTGTGCGCGCGCGTGCACGCCTCTGCCAGTTCGTCCGCCTGTCTGTACTGTGATTTGACAATCTGGCATGTGTGTTTCCGTAGGCGGGCGCGTGTGAACTCACCAACACGGCGTTAAAGCGCTCCTCCAACTCCTCCTCAGTTGGCATGGGGAGCTTGGGCTCTGCCGCCTGCTTCTGGGGAGCCAGCATCGTTCCTGGGGGGGCCGACACCACCCTCCCCTCCTTCCCCTGGGGGGGCGTCTCTACACCGCCCGCTGCGTTGCCCATCGTCGTCTGGTCGGTCGACTCCCCCACCCCGGGACTCCGCCGCGACTGCTGCTCCTCCACAAAGACAAAAACTAGCCCCGCAGTCTAGAGCCAGCTCAACCTCACAGCGTAGGACAGGTGTCGGAATGTGAAAGGTCTTTATATGGGACTGACCCTTGACCTTTCAGAATGTCCATAGCCCCTGACTGAGAGAGGAGGCCAAAGCAACATCTTCACGGATGTCCTTACTCTTTCGTTTTCAGCATAGTAAATTAAAATACAATTCTTCAAAAGATTAAACATGTACAAATGTGGAATAAATAAATAAATAAACAAAAACTTAAGAGGGCAGGAGAGTGAGAGTCTGAAAGAGAGAGTGAAGGAGAGAGGGTGAGAGAGAGAGAGAGAGAGAGAGAGAGAGAGAAAGAAAAGTTTGCGTTTGACACTTCTACCGTACCACAGCTGCAACAAAACCACAATAAAGAAGACAAGAAAAAAGGTAGACCTTCTGTATCTCCACTGCAAAACTCATAGGCGGGTTATTTCCCAAGAGGCGGCAGTCCTTGCCGATGAAGACAGGTGACAGGGGATCTCGCAGGTAGTCTGTAATAAGAGCTGCTGTCTTTAAACTGGGGTCCACATGTCATCTTGGGGCTTAAAGGTCTGTTGGCAGCCATATCTGAGGAGTAGGACAGAAGAGGCACAGCCAACTCCGGCTATACCCGGGACAGAGACAGAGATGGAGGAGGCGAGGCAGCACCGTGCATGCAGCTCCCTGCGCAGAGAGAGCGAAGGGAGACCCGTGGTGGTTTCTGGGTCCTAGTGCCTCTCTAGTAACTCTCAAAACTAGTAGGTTTTGTGTGGTGCAATTTTGGCTGAGGGAAGGTAAAGGGACAGACACACGAATTTCTCAGAGGAATTATCTAGCCCGGTCTCGCCATCCTGATCACGTGACCTCACATTCTGTTTCCCTCCGCGATCCACAGACCACACATGCGAATTGGGTCTAGTGAAGCCAGGCTAACAATTATCTACAGTTCAACTGCAGCATCAAGATATTCACTCTGTCACCCCCTATAGCACCAATTGGTGCATTAAACATTGATGTTAAGCCAAATAGTACCAAAACATCCAGTACATCTTGAGAGAATCTTATTAAAACACCTTTTGGACCTCGTGTGGTTGCACATAACAGTAGATTCGGTTGAGATTACAGTACATTACATTACAGTCATTTAGAAGACGCTTTTATCCAAAGCGACTTACAATAATTGCATTTAACGTAGGTGTTCAGGGTACTACTACTCGTCAGAAGTCACAAGTGCACCTCCGTTCTAAACAAGTGAGTAAGAGCATAATTTAGTGCTAAAGCCAAAGTGCAAGACTAGCAAAATATGAATAGCCTTAATAGGTGCTTAAGATGGGCAGCGACTCTGCTGTCCTGACGTCAGTGGGCAGTTCATTCCACCACTGCGGGGCCAGGACAGAGAAGAGCCGTGACCGTGTCCATCGACCACAGGGGCCTCGGAGTGACGGGGCAGCCAATCACCCCGAGGTAGCAGAGCGTAGCGGTCGGGAGGGGGTGTAGGGTTTGACCATGGCCTGGAGGTAGGAGGGGGCTGTTCCTTTCATTGCCCTGTAGGTTAGCGCCAGAGTTTTAAACTGGAGGTGAGCTGCTACAGGGAGCCAGTGTAGAGAACGGAGAAGGGAAGTTGTGTGGGAGAACTTGGGGTGGTTGAACACCAGGCGAGCTGCAGCATTCTGGACAAGCTCCAGAGGTTTAATGGCTGATTCTGGGGCCCCAGCGAGGAGAGCTTTAGTCCTGTACAGTCCTATACAGTCCTGTACATCGCATCTTGCCCTGCCAGGGGGAGAGAACAACCAGTTTGAGAGCCTTATTCAAATGAGCTTATTACATCACTGAAAATCGTATAATGCTTTGATCGTGTCCTAAACACACTCGTTGTGACGTGTGCCAGTAGATGAATACATGGGTCAGAAATAGGTTCAAGCACTTAATCAGTCATAAGTTCTGCAGAGCAGCTGTGACATAACAGAGCGCTGCCTGGTCAGAGTAGGGCAGGCGGTCTGATGAGAGAGAAGGCCTCGCTGCTGGTTCACAGGTAGCAAGTGAGTGGCGTGCTACTGATCACCTGTACTGTAAGTGGGCCTTTAATAAATGATGAGTGTTACGTTGATACCCGCTCTGACCACACCTGGTCGGCGCCACACAGGGATTACATAAAACAAAGCTATGTGTAATTTAGCACTAGACAACAGAACCTGTAGAAACTTTGTTGTGGATGTTGCTACTGTAGAATGAATAACAGATTCATATTTTAACAGGTGTAGGCCTAATAGGCTATATAGTAACTGCAAATACAAATATAGCTTTTCCATAAACTTGGTTCCACGTCATTTTGCTATAGGCTAAGAACATTTTTTATGTGGTCACCCTCTGTTTGAAAGCCAGGGTAGGCCTACTATTGGCATAGCCAATATTAAAACCGACTGATGTATGCATGGTCTGCCATTGTGCAGTCCTTCTGTGATGGGGTGCCATCTGCTGGTCCCAGTAGGACTATTACACTGCAGATACAATGACGCACTGGGTAGTCATGAATGTTTTTATTGCTGACATGACATGCAGTTGTACAGTAGGGAGCCGGAGGTCTTCCAGCATATAAAATGTAATCTCACTACACACACCACATAGCGAACGACAAATGTCTTATGATGAATTACATGTAGAATATGTTTGCCAGCTAATACATTATCACTATACAAACTAGTCATGCCACTCCCTCCACTATGCACCAGGAAGCAGCTCTCACTAGCTCCACTGGACACACCTGTCAAATTAAATCAAATCAAACTTTATTTGTATAGTGCATTTCATACATACAGTGTATCCAGAGGGATAGCGGAGGGTGTCCAGACGGAAGCAGCCCTACACCAGGGTACTGTAACTACACCAAACCACTGTCTTCAATCCAACATCACTCTCACCAGCTCTTATAGGCTAGGCAATCTGTGAGAAAAGGTCATCCCACCACAAGCTAATTGCAACACACATTATCAGCTCACAAGATTGCCATTTAACATTCAAAAGTCCATAAAAGTCTGAGTAGTGAAACATTGTCAGAATTGGCATCATTTGCAAATACAGTACAGGTCAAAGACCAGAAAACTGTCCATTTTACTGATACACAAAAGTAGATAATTTTGTTCTGGTGGAGGCTCGTCCATTGAGGCAGGGGAGGACAGTCCTCCTCCGTTTTTGGAGAGAAGAGAGGGATTAAAATATAAATATATGAATTTATTTATTCATAATTAATATGATCTCAGTTTTGTTCATAAAGCATGTTTTCCCTATGGATAAAACCCCATTATTGAAATTCTAAAGCTCCAACAGTGACATCTATAACATGCAGCTGGATGACCTATAGATATCTATGGAAGGGAGGCTAGCCTCCCTTAGGGCGGGTTCTTTTATATTAAATCAATGTAATGCCTTTTTTCTTGCTAATTTGTGATTGGCCAAAACGCTGAAAAATGACCGCAAGGGAGGACAGTACTCCGGCCCTGTCTGAACAGGATTCAGATATTGACATTTTGTTAGTACAATCACATTCCAGATTCCAGATTTACCACAGTGAAGGCTGATTGAGTCTGCGTTGATGTCTGTGTTTCTCTTCCCTGTGCCATTGGAGACTTTTTGTGTGTTCGTAGCTCCACAATATAATACATCCGAAAGTATTATGGGACATATTATACATCAAACTTTGATGTACAGGTCTGAAAATATCTGGTGTGGAGTTAAAGTGGTTGAAAAGTGAGACTTTAAATTGAACTTACGTTCGTTTAGTATAAATGTCAATACATTATTAACAATAATGGCAATAGTATACAAACTCTTGCACACATAGACCTGTCTGCACCATCTAGGCATGTTAGGGAACCATACAGGCATGTTAAGGATTTATAAACTTTTATTTGCCCCCTTGTACAGTACATTTGGATTTCTGTATATTTTGCATCTATTGTAAATTTATAGTCTAGTCTGTTGTCTTTTGATGTTTCCCAGTGGGGATCACTACTACTACTACTACAGTACTACTACTAGGCTACTATTACTACAACAAAATAATAATAACATGAGGGTACCACACGCACACACACACACACAAATATATCAGATATGGAGGAAATAGCAGTCATTTATGTGACTCTCTGTAAATGATATGGAAGGGTTGTTAAAATCTCTCTTCTGTGCTTCTCATCTCATCTCTCATCTCAAAAGCATTAATCACAGAAAATCATGAAAATAAGTGCAAAACATAATTGCAAATCATCCAGCAAAGTATATAAAAAAAAAAGATTTACAGAGAATAAGATACGCAGATCAGATTGCGGTATAATTACTTTTTTGCTACTCAGAGAATATCGAATGATTTACAATGATCACATAGGGCTAAGGGTGATTCAGAAAGATCTGGTTGTGGTGTCTGAAGACCGAATCAGATCATTTGGAAAGGTTGAGATCAAGACAGATGTATCAGCTAAGCCACGTGCGGCTTTATTGTAGGAAACTGAAATTTGGTGTAAGTTGACTGAGTGTCAGGCGAGCAGCTGCGCGGTGACACCGGAGAGAGAGCGGAGAGCGTGGTGACGCCCAGGGAGCTGTGCAGGATAGAGCTGGTGTCCAGGTGAGGACTCGGCCTTCCCCCACAGCGGCAGCCTGCGTCATGGAGTAGCTTCAAAACATCTTTCCTGAATCGTACCCCAATCAGGGCGTAGAGAACAGGGTTGAGGCCGCAGCGAATGTACGCCAGGGTGCGCGTGATGTACTCCCACAGCAGGGCGCTATTGTACTGGGTACAGGTCGGTAAAGGTCCTGCCATCTTGATGGAGAGCACCACGGTATATGGCAGCTGGAAGACTAGGAACACAACCACAAGCACCACCATGAGTCGCAGGGTACGCTGGTGCTGCCAGCCCCTTCCCCGCCCGTGGACATGCCCCTCCAATAGCACCCGGCCTATCAGGGAGTAGCACACCACCATAACCAGGAAGGGCAGGCAAAAGCCGGCGACCTGAGCGCCGTGGGTGGCCATTTTGACCCGCCAGGTCTCTTTCACCCATACAGGTGTCTTCAACCTGCAATGTTTCCCCCCCAACTCTTCCTCCACCTGTGAAAAGAGGATCTGGGGGAGGCTAAGGAGTGAGGCAACCAGCCACACGGCCAGAGAGGCTAGCTTCCCGCACATTAGCATGCGGCTGCGTAGCCGTAGCGCCTCCTGAGCCCAGGCTACCACCACGTAGCGGTCGATGCTAATGCAGGCTAGCAGCAATAAACCGCTATAGGTGCTGACGTAGTAACTAGCTTGAGTGGCCTTACAGAGGACAACCCCAAACGGCCATTCTTCAAGAAGAGTGTCCCCGGTCTGGAGAGGCAAGGTGAAGAGGAGGAGCAGGTCTGCCAGGGCCAGTTGGAAGAGGAAGATGTCAGTCATGGAGCGCAGCCGCAGACGACGGTAGAGTGCGAAGGTGGCTATCACCAAGGAGTTCCCCACTATTCCCATTAGGAGGACGAGAATGGACACGCTGGTCTGGAACACCTTGATAGTGAGCTGCTGGTCCGACTCACACCTCTCAACCAGATCATCTGTGGATGTGGAGTTGTAGTTGAAGTCGTAGTCCTCTGTCACTCCATAGTTGTAGTCATCTTCAAAACTTATGAGATCCATATCTGGTCATCAATGACAATTCAGAAACAGTGTCATTAACAAACGTTCTCAAAAATGATTTATTCATGCAATACTGTTAAATTCTTTCCATGTTTAATTATTTAAATGTGTCATTGATTGAACTGGACTGATAATAATAATTAAAAAAAACAGAAACAATGTTTGTTTAGTTATTCTTCTCTCGCTTAGGCTCTTGTCCCAATTCATTCATTGTGTGTTTGATGTGTGTTAAATATAGGCTTGTAATGGTACAGGAAGGTAAAAAAAAGAAAAGAAAAAAAAAGCGAGACCTTGTGAAAAAGGTGTTATTAATCTGTTCAGAGCGGTTTGAGTAAGCAGCTGTAGGCTAGCCTATATTTCAGGGAGTTGCGTGACATGGCTGCAAGCCGTTGGTAAGAGGGAAGTCGTGGGTTGACTACAGGTCTGGAAATCAGTCAGTGTCGCGTGTCAAGAGTCTTTATAGTTGGTACCTGTCACCACTGTGCTGCATTTCATTTACAATCCCCAGACCTGATAATTGCTGTTATCTTATTGTCTGTCTCTTTATGACCAGATAGTGTGTCGGGTATAGCCTATCTTTTTGGCTTCCAGTAAAATGAAGGTGGATTCTGAGGGAAGGTAAGAGAAAAAAGTGAGTGAATGAGACTTTCTTTTTTTTTTGGGATGTGTTGAAAAGTTGTGTGTTTGACTTTGAAATAGCCTATATATTTCCATTGATGATTAAGTGGCAAATGACCTGGTGTAACTGCCCAACATTGTTTTCAAAATGTTATACAGCAGGCTATTATACAGTGGGATTTTATATATATATATATATATATATATATATATATATACACAAATATTTTATGTGTTAATATGTTTTGTATATATATATATACAAATATGTTTGTATTTATATTTGTATGCCACCAGTGGCAGCAGTGATGGTGGTGCCTAATAGGCTACTGCTTCAAAAATAGCAAATATCAATCCTTTAATGATCTTTGAAATGAAAGAATTCTTGAACTCTAACACTGCTGTGCTGTTCCATCCTATGCTGCATCACTCTCTAGCTAGCCTACTGCTGGGTTTGGTGACTCAATCCTAGAATAGGTAGGCTACCGTTTATCACCATCATACATCTCAGATCTCATCCACTGGCAATCAACCACTAGGTCTCTGAGATCCACAGATCTCGTCTCTGAGATCCCACGATCAAAGCTTAAAGGAAAAGGTGACCGAGCTTTTGCAGTTGTGGCTCCACGATTGTGGAACCAGCTGCCCCTAGAAATCAGATGTGCTTCCTCCATCTCAGTTTTTAAATCCATGCTGAAAACACATTTTTATTCTCTAGCCTTTTCGGCCCAGTCTTTTACTGGTTAAATGTGCTTTGCTTTGTGCTTTGTCTCGTTGTTGTTGTTTGCTGTTGTTTGTTTGGTATTGCTTGCTGCTGTTGTGTTTTATTGTTTTCATATTGATTTGTATATGTATCTTATCTTGTACAGCACTTTGGTTAGCCCAGGCTGTGTTTTTAAATGTGCTTTAAAAAATAAACTTAACTTGACTTGACTTGACAAACTAATCCTATGATAGATTAAGTCATGATAAATTTACCTAAAGCTAGCCCATTTTAACTAGCTAAAATAGTTAGTTTTCTCCTTGTAACTCCGCCTTCTCATTTCTGTTTTAGATTTTAAAATTATGTAATTTAAGAAATTAAAGGAAATAATTAATTTCTGCATTGCCTGAGTAGGAGCAGAACATATAATTGTGATTTATTTTAATGGTGAACAAGAAATGGCTGCATTCTTTCAACAGTACAGACCAATAAAAAATGTAAAAAAATAAATTAAATGTTGATGATGGATGTGCCGGGGTTGAGCTCCGGCTGATGCCGTTTGGGACCTATGTGGTGGGGCTGAGCCCTAGCCCCTGGGCCCGAGCCCTAGCCCCTGGGCCTGAGCCCTAGCCCCTGGGCCCAACCCTAGCCCCTGGGCCCAACCCTAGCCCCTGGGCCCGAGCCCTAGCCCCTGGGCCCGAGCCCTAGCCCCTGGGCACAACCCTAGCCCCTGGGCCCAACCCTAGCCCCTGGGCCCAACCCTAGCCCCTGGGCCCGAGCCCTGGCCCCTGGGCCCAACCCTAACCAGCAGAAATGGCCTAAATTCTTGAATCCCATGATTCAAGAAAACAAACAACCCCCAACTCTGATTTGGGAGCACAGTCTAACGAATTTGGCGTATGCTATGTAGGCTATTGCACGCTATAAAGTTGTATAATTTGTATGCAGATTTGACTGAGCAGATACTTTATATTGTTCCTATTCATTCAATTGTAGTGGTTGAGCTGTCTAGGATTTGTTTGATGTGTGTTGTGTGTGTTTGAAATTGTTTTAAGATTAAATATAGGCTTGTAACAGTACAGGAAGGTAAAAAAAAAAAGCGAGACCTTGTGAAAAAGGTGTTATTAATCTGTTCAGAGCGGTTTGAGTAAGCAGCTGTAGGCTAGCCTATATTTCAGCGAGTTGCGTGACATGGCTGCAAGCCGTTGGTAAGAGGGAAGTCGTGGGTTGACTACAGGTCTGGAAATCAGTCAGTGTCGCGTGTCAAGAGTCTTTATAGTTGGTACCTGTCACCACTGTGCTGCATTTCATTTACAATCCCCAGACCTGATAATTGTTAGTAAGTTCTTGCTAATGAGTATTGGTAATTGTTATCTTATTGTCTGTCTCTTTATGACCAGATAGTGTGTCGGGTATAGCCTATCTTTTTGGCTTCCAGTAAAATGAAGGTGGATTCTGAGGGAAGGTAAGAGAAAAAAGTGAGTGAATGAGACATATATATATATTTTTGGTGTGTTGAAAAGTTGTGTGTTTGACTTTGAAATAGCCTATATATTTCCATTGATGATTAAGTGGCAAATGACCTGGTATAACTGCCCGACATCGTTTTCAAAATGTTGAACAGTAGGCTATTATACAGTGGGATTTATATATATATATATATATATATATATATATATATACAAATATGTTTGTATTATACAAATATTGTTTGTCGGGTTATCACTCCCTCCCTTACTCCTGACAATTTTGGCCTGCAAGTCCCAGCACACCAAAATCAAGAAGGACACCAAAATCAACACGCCGATCTCCACTGCACAAGTAGAGTAGTGGTGAGAGCATTGGACTCCCACCCGGGAGACTGGGGTTGAAGACCCGGTGGGGATGACTTTATGGGACTATACCCCAAACCTCCACACGTTCATCCTTTCACTCCAACCTTTTTATCCCTTACCTAAATTTCACAAGTAGAGTAGTGGTCAGAGCATTGGACTCCCACGCGGGACATTCTCAGATTACCGTCTACTTACTTCACCATCTAAAGGGAGGTGCATACAGTAGGTAATGACTTTTGTCCAAAAACAGAAGTTGAACCAATTGCAGCAAAATAGCTAACGTTACAGGAATCATCAGTGTAACTGCTTTAGCCAATGACCGCTACCATTAATGTTATGGAAGCTGCTGCTAGTAGTTGTGAGCTCATGAGCTAACTGGCTATCCTGCTCTTATTGTGCTGGATTAGCATTGGAAGCATTGGAACTGATGTGTCCAGGTGACAAGACCTATCTTAATTTATCAGACATTATTTCATGCCATTTCAATTCACAGCTATTTCAGTGGCATGACTAGCTTCCATCCTACCAGTCCTGAACAGAAACAAGCCAGCCACGCACATAAGCCAGGCTGGACCTGGCCTGGTTATATAAGATGAACGTCTAGACAGTTGTCTAGGTGACATCCAGAGAAATCTGTCTCTGTGCAGAGTTAGATTTTCTTGCCATATCAAAATTGTCATCCCGGTTGTTCAGTCTCATTATTTCATTATTTTGTTATTTTATTTATACATTTATTTGTTTTGTTTTTGTCTCTTATACAGTAAATTCCTAAGTGTATTAATTGTTTGTGTTTCCTTTGTATCATACTGTAACTGTCTCTAATCGCTTAAAAGAACTCCAAAGCCTTTTTATTAATGCATTTATGAGGCTATATTGATAATTATTTACTTGATATTGCTGTAAATGTTGCCTGATTTGGACTCATGTCCCTCTCATTCTTCAGTTACATTATCCCTCTTTGATCTGAAGCCAGATTTGAAACAGTGTTATTGTTCTTACCAGAATTATTACAGTAGGTGAATTGTTACAGTAGGTGAATTGTTACAGTAGGTGAATTGTTACGGTAGGTGAATTGTTACAGTAGGTGAATTGTTACAGTAGGTGAATTGTTACAGTAGGTGTCAGGAAAGCAACAAGCCTCAAATCTCTGTATTGCACAAGATGTACGCCATGATATCAGTTTCAGGATTATTTATAGTACCTACAAGCCATTTATGAACCTGATAGTTAAATATAACTATTCGAAAACAGTTTGTGAACAGTTATAATTTACCAGTACATTTATTTGTAAATAATAATAACAATAGGCATCCTTGATGAACACCTTGCTATTTATAGATAATGTCATGATAATTAATAACTTCTCATAACTTTGGATATGCAAAGCATAATTTTCTACAAGTAGTTTACAAATGATACTGTATGAAATAATGTTTTGCCTGCATGGGTTATGTTTATAAAACTTAGGCAAATATTGTTTGGGTGATTAAACTGCCTATATTTTGAGGTGTAATTAATGTTAACATGAAACAGATTTTAATTTCATTCACAAGATGCATTATTAATAAATAATTATAGCATAGTATTTACAGTAGGCCTCTGTCTCAAGTCTAGAATTGCTAAAACATAGGTGGCAAAAAAACCTAAGTGTATCTATCAAAATAATGATAAAATAATAATGATTTTTGTCACCATGTGCAACTGCACTGCCACTGGTTTTTCATGAAGTATAATATTACTATTCTCTATGAGGCGTTATTAAGTGAATTCTTACCTTTGTTGCGTGGAGTGACAGGCATGTCCTAACGCCCTCTGGTGTGGCTCTGTGGTAAGGAGATGTCACTCTGTGTGGCACAGCACCTGCTTTTTAAAACCCTGACTAGCCTATCAAAAAAGAGCGCTGTTTTGCTGACCTAATGCTCCAAATGTTTTGCTTTTGCCCTATTTACCTCAGTGTAAGCAACATTTCAGATTTTCTAAATAATGTTTTAGTTTAGTAACTTGGTATGGTGTTATTTGACCAGCAATGCACTTTCAATGAGTTCTGCCAATAACAAATTATTACAATAATTCAATTTCAGCACAGTGATGTTAGATGCAGATGTAATCTTTTGATAGTCTATTTGAGGATACTGGTACTTTAATACAGAATGTTAGGACCAATCTTGATAGCTATTTGATTATCCGGTACTTTGATACAGAATCTTAGGACATCTTTTGATAGCTATTTGAGTATTTTGGTATGCCCTGCATGGGTTCATTTTTGGGTCATAAACTCTTGGTGCACTATACGTGCAGTTCATGCCTAGGGGTGTGACGTCTTCTGAGGAGATTGTTGGGCAAAGTGCACTCTTGGCACTTGGGTGTTGCCGTGTGTGGTCTAGAGAGGTAGGCAGCCTCCCTCCAACTAACCTTGTTTCACCTTTCTATGTCCCTAAGAGCAACCTGAGGACACGACCTCCAGTCAGTCAGGCCTACTGCAGACTAACGGTGCTGAGCTGTACCTCACAGGGTGGTCATTCAACGTGTGTGTGTGTTTGTGCGTGTGTGTGTGTGTGTGTGTGTGTGTGTGTGTGTGTGCTTGTTTGTTTGAGTGTGTATGTGTGTGTGTGTGGTTGTTGGGTTAGGGCAGGGGTCTGCAACCTGTGGTACATAGCAAATCCCCAGACCCCTGTGTCCCTCTAATGTCACCCCCCACTCTATCAATCAATCAATCAATCAATCAATCAATCAATCAATCAATCAATCAAAGCTTTATTTGTATAGCGCATTTCATACACAGAGGCAACACAATGCGCTTTACAGAGAACAAGGGAGGTGGGCATACGACCCACTCTCTACATATTCCAGAGGGAAGCAAAAAAACAGTAATCACCCGGGGGCCAGATAAGTGAGCTGTAAAAATTCTTCCCTGACCCCTCTCAACAAGGCGATCGAGCAAGCTCCAGGAGTATGTTTGTCTACCGGCTAAGAACATTTATAAAGCAATACATTACATTAAATTACATTTCAGAGTAAGAGAGGCTAAAAAGCATCATAGGAGAGACATGACAAATACTGGTGTGTGTTTGCTATGGCCCAGGCCTAAAGCCAGAAGTGGGCTGGTGTATGTCTGTGTGTACGTGTGTGTGTGTGTGTTAACTAATATCCCCCCCAGCCTCCAAATGTGCAAGCTGGCCTAAATACACTACTGTACTGAACAAGAGTGAAACCACCCCTGCTTTTTCTATCACAGTGGCATAGAAGAGGCAACTATGGGCAAGAAATGCCTTTTATGTTTTCTGCACCATCTGCTTGGAATGACCCTGCAGAATAACCTTCAACTACAGGGCCTTGTTACTCTCACTGAATTTAAAGGCATTATAAAATCCATGGAGTCTGAGACTATTGATAATTGCAAATGTTTTTATTGATAATATGGTTGTATTTCCCCCCTGCTGTATTGCCTTGAGCTTGACAGTTGTCTTGATATGAGTTTTATATTTACTTTTTAAATTAAAATGTATTTTTATGTCAGTACAGTAACTGGTTAAATTGGTCATTCCTGTTCATGCCACTGTGATAGAACGTAAACTTGTTTTCAATATGATATAGAGAAGCCATACCACAACACAATTGTATCTCAGACAAACCCTACAGTACAGTATGTGTGAACTTGTGATAGTTGCTAGTTCCCATAAGAAACCATGTTCATGTCTATCAGTGAGGTGAGATGTTTGGATGGCAGTGCGCTCTGTGGTTTCTCAGTTTCTCTCTTTCTACTTCCGCTGTTGAGACTACGTGAGACTGTGTGTCTTTAAGTGACAATAACTGTACTTTTGTTTTACAAAATGTACACGTTTTACAAAATGTGTAATGGTTGAGGATGCAGATTTATTGAACTAGGCTGCTACAGTACTTCCTCAAATTAGGCTAGGTTGAGTATTGTAAAAGCACTCGAAAAAAGAATACACTGACTCAACTTTTTTTTTATGAGGTAAATTGCATGGATCTTTTGTCCATGTTTTGTCCTCTAAAAGCACAATTAAGTTGAACCAACTTAATTTCACTGTTGTTGATATTAAGTGGCCAAATCAATTAATTTAATCTATCCTAACTTCTTTATTTTACTTCCATTCTACTCATAAATGTGCATGCACATTGTTACCGTAATTCTTTTGAGAATTGGTAGCATAATTCCCGAGTCAGAATAACACATAGCAATTCCAGTTTCAAACAGTTTATTGCACAATTCCTACACAAACGATACTGAAATAATAGCATACGCACGGCACTGTGGCCTGATCTGATCTGCACTGATTCCTGCAGCTCACAAACATAGACAGTTACTGAGAGAGAGAACCACAAAGAGCCACACAGAACCACACAGAACCACACAGCCACCAGCCCACCGTGTTCCACATCTGCTGTACAGTATCTGTGTGGTCTCTGGCTAGTCTCTTCTTTCTTCTGGCCCTGCAGTGGTGGAATGAACACAACCAAACTTTACAAACACATACATGCAACATTTCCTATTGACTGAACAGCCCAATTCTTCATTCTAGACATTGGTATTATATAACCTTTGGTCAGAGGGGAACACAAGCCTTGTTGAAGAGGCTGATGGCCGTGGGGAAGACGCTGCCTCTGTGGCGTGCAGACGTGGTCCTGAAGGACTGCAGCAGGGGGCACAAGGGGGCACAAAGTGATTATGGCCGGGGTGGGAGGGGTCGGCCGCCATCTCCCTGGCCCGCTTCAGGGTCCTGGAGTTGAGCAGGACCAGGAGGGAGGGCAGAGAACATGGTGCACCATCACAACATAGCGGTCATCCGCAGCGCCATCTTGGTTGGACTACCTTCGGACTGGCTTTCAGTGTGTGCGTGTGTGTGTCTGTGTGTGTGTAGATATAGTGTACTATCCACCACTACTACAATCCACCACCTCTATTGCGTAGCTAAACACTGTGTGTGTGTGTGTGTGTGTGTGTGTGTGTGTGTGTGTGTGTGTGTGTGTGTGTGTGTGTGTGTGTGTGTGTGTGTGTGTTGTACTCAGATGTACATGTGAAACTGTAGTTTAGAACAGCAGTTTGCTCTTTAGAAACATTACCTTTGGACTGGTTTTCAGACCATCCGTCTGGTCACTCTCTCTGTCCCTCTGGTCTCTCTCTCTCTCTCTCTCTCTCTCTCTCCCTCTGGTCACTCTCGGTTCCTCTGGTCTCTTTCTCTCCCTCTTGTATCTCTCTCTCTCCCTCTTGTATCCCTCTCTCCCTCTGGTCTCTCTCTCTCTCCCTCTGGTCTCTGTCTCTCTGGTCTCTCTCTATCCCTCTCTCCCCCTGGTCACTCTCTGTCCCTCTGGTCTCTCTCTCTTTCCCCCTTGTCTCTCTCTCTCTCTCCCTCTGGTATTTCTCCCTCTGGTCACTCTCTGTCCCTCTGGTCTCTCTTTCTCTCTCCCTCTGGTCTCTTTCTCTCTCCCTCTGGTCTCTTTCTCTCTCCCTCTGGTCTCTCTCTCTGTCACTCTGGTCTCTCTCTCTGTCCCTCTGGTCTCTCTTTCTCTCTCCCTCTGGTCTCTTTCTCTCTCCCTCTGGTCTCTCTCTCTGTCACTCTGGTCTCTCATTCTCTCTCCCTCTGGTCTCTCTCTCTGTCCCTCTGGTCTCTCATTCTCTCTCCCTCTGGTCTCTCTCTCTCTCTCCCCCTGGTCACTCTCTCTCCCTCTGGTCTCTCTCTCTGTCCCTCTGGTCTCTCTTTCTCTCTCCCTCTGGTCTCTCTCTCTGTCCCTCTGGTCTCTCTTTCTCTCTCCCTCTAGTCACTCTCTCTGTCCCTCTGGTCTCTCATTCTCTCTCCCTCTGGCCCCCATTCTCTGTCCCTCTGGTCTCTCATTCTCTCTCCCTCTGGTCTCTCTCTCTGTCACTCTGCTCTCTCTTTCTCTGTCCCTTTGCCCATGATGCTTGCTAACTTTATGATTGTAATATCATGTGGGGGTTGCCATAGACATCCTCGCTCACTATGCACTTCTGTCACTCTTCTGTCACTTAATGGTGCAACAACGTAGCCTACAGCACCACGTCAAATGCTTCTACGAGCATTCATTTACGATGTCAGTGTTACAGGAAATAGACCCTATGATGCCATTCGGTTGGCATGCATATACTGGCTTTCCAGACGCTCTTTCAGGAGGGGTTCCTAAACAATGTCTTTCAACGTCTACCCCCTGGATGCCTGTAGTCCCTGGATGCCAGAGCACTTTCAGCTTCCTGTCTCCGCAGAGAGAGGTGGGGACAGGGCCCACTCAAAGGCCCAGACATCCTGGACATTAAGGACTATGTCACACAGGAAGTATGGATTTGCTTTTTGTTCTGTTTCTGTTTTTACAAAATTGATCTCTGTCTGAACTGGTAGTGTTGTGTGTGATATGTATCAAAATATGAGTTTTTTCTGCACAATTCTGGGGAACAGCATTTTAAAATGTGTATAAATATACATTTTGTCTTGTTTTTTTTAGTTACAGTACTTTACTGTGTGTGTGTGTGTGTGTGTGTGTGCATGTGTGTGTGTGTGTGTGTGTGCGTACAGTACATGTGTGTGTGTGTGTGTGTGTGTGTGTGTGTGTGTGTGTGTGTGTGTGTGTGTGTGTGTGTGTGTGTGTGTGTGTGTGTGTGGGTGTGTGGGTGTGCATGTGTGTGTGAGAGAGAGAGAAAGAGAGAGAGAGTGAGCCTCTGAGTGAAGGGAAATTCTTCACTGGCAATCAGAGGACAGGAAACACTCTCTCACACACACACACACACACACACACGCACACACACACACACACACACACACACACACTCAGCTCAGTAGAGCATTAGACTGTTCATATCATGAGTCGTAGGCTTTGGCCCCATGTTGGGCGCAGCTAATATCATGAACATAATATGACTAACAAGCTTATACTGTAGCAAGTACATAATATCAAAAACAAGACTTTGTATATGCAAAACAATGCCCATGTGAACACACACACTCCCATCTGGTATAGCTACAGCTACAGAAGCATTCTGGATTCGTTTAACAGATAGTTATTGACTTGAAGAGCCAACATGTGTGATTTGCTTTTTATCTCTTCTGCATTCTCAACTTCTCTAAATCAAGATCTTTTTAAAAAATCAAGGCACAGGGTTATTAAACCATAATTACAGCCTCCGCCCACATTGACTACTCTCTGCTGACTATCTGTGTCCATCAGGCCATGAACTCAAGCAGAACAGGACACACACATCCATGCACACACACACACACACACACACACACACACACGCACGCACACGCACGCACGCACGCACGCACACACACACACACACACACACACACACAGTGTTTAGCTACGCAATAGAGGTGGTGGATTGTACTAGTGGTGGATAGTACACTATATCTACACACACACACACACACACACACACACACACACAGACACACACACAGACACACACAGTCTCAACAGTATGAGGAAAAGCAATGTTGGTCTTGCTCCTTAACACATGCTCCTTAACACATGCCCGTCAGTGTGTCTGAGGAGATGGTAACTGACTCCCCCCCCCTCTCCACACACACACACAAAGATTCACTCCTGGCCCCTCAGAGCTTTCTACTGACCCAGAGGCACTGAGCTCAAAATGATCCTTCTCCTGCTTTTCCCTGCTCTTGTCTTGGGTAGGTACACTATGACATTTTTTTTTTTTACAGTCTTTTAGACAATAATGTGTGATTTTGTAACTGTGTTTGAGTTTTCGGGAGCTTCCTTTGTGACTCTACTTGAGCAGCTTTTGTTCTCACGTGAGGATGTTGCAGAGATACAAAAGTCAACGTTAGCAAGTGACGGGGATTCTTTATTGACATTTGTTTGATGAAGGCGTTCAATAGTTCACTTCCTAACATACCAGCACAGTCAGTAATTGAGTTCCATAATAAATATTGACTAAATCATGACTTCCAGGTCAAATTGAACTGCCAAGCAACATATCATCAACAAATGTTACAACAGAAGATGAAGGTAGGATCTCAATAATCTGATGTGGTGTGATAACTTGCATAATTAATGATGGCGACAGCGCTATAAGTCGTAACTGTTTGTATGGACAGTGTACAGTATGTGTATTGGACAGGATAGATGTTAGGATGTAGAATAATTTCTTGCTGGCTTACTGTACTTGTTTGTTTGCTTCCAGAGAGCTTCCAGGATCAGGAGCAGTATCATGTGTTTCACCACTGCAACCGGACCTTGTTGGAGCTGCTGACCGATGTGTACTGTGCCTCGTTGTTCCACGAGAGGATGGCGGACATCGGCATGAAGTCCTGGTGTGACTGGGAACAGGTTATCAGGTGAACGCTTGTATCTGCTTATACTAATGTCACAAGATACATAAACACTACCGGACACTCATTCACACAAGAAAGGTTTGAACAAGTAAAACACATTCATAATTTTTCATAATTTTAAAGAAAGTTGACTTCACACATTCTGACTAATTCTCCATTCACAGTTGTTTTATATATTTAAGATAGTTGTGTTTTGTTTTTGTTTTTTGTTACAATTCTATTTAGTTATCTCTGGTGTCAACTAACAAAATCGCAAAAGTTGTAAGTTATTAAATCCCTTATAATTCTAAAGTCCTCCTCTTGTAGTTCAAAAAGTCACATTATGAGGCCACTTCCACAATTGAAGTCATTTTGACATGGAAAGCAACAACTGTCCGTGCTTGCATTTCAGATTAGCTACAGTAAGCAATTATTTCTGTGTGCTCATATTCCCCCACACCCAATGGTGTGTGAGGAATATTGTTCAAGTAGGGGCATTACACCCACTCAAATATTGCCATATCTGTTGTTTGTTTGAGTCATGGGTTTCAGGTCTAGATCAAAGCTAGTCTCCGTGCCCTGCCCAGGAAACAGGGACTTTCTCACTGTGGGGCGGCTGTAGCTCAGTTGGTAGAGCGGGTCGTTCAATGATCGAAGGGTCAGTGGTTCGAATCCCAGCTCCGACTGTCCACATGTCGAAGTGTCCTTGAGCAAGACACCTAAGCCCAATGAGCAGACTAGCACCTTGCCTGGCAGCTACTGTGAATGGGTGAATGAGAGGCCATTGTAAAGCGCTTTGAGTGCCGCTAAGGTGGAAAAGCGCTATATAAGTGCTGTCCATTTACCATTTCTCCTGCTAGTAGCTGGAGCTCGATAAGCCACCTCTGCAGTCTGCATTGACTTCTTTGCAATAAAAACAAGGAATAAAATAATACTTGTATTATTGATGGCAAAACAGCAGTAAGTTTTTAGCGTTGTTTTCTTACATTGCTTGTTTAGAAGCCCATTATGCAAGTATGTCTGAAATATAAACAAATGTAATTGTTAGATGAAATTGTGTGTATCTGAAAGTGCATTCCTGTGTGTGTGTGTGTGTGTGTGTGTGTGTGTGTGTGTGTGTGTGTGTGTGTGTGTGTGTGTGTGTGTGCGTGTCTGAGAGAGAGAGAGAGAGAGAGAGAGAGAGAGAGAGAAGAATGAGAGAGCACAAGAAAGAGTGAGAGTGAATGAGAGAGAGGGAAAGAGAGAGAGAGAGTTGTTCAAAGCATTACAGTCTTACTCGTACTCATTACTCTGTATAGTGACTAGAGGTTGTTGCTACGGTACCACATATCATTTCAGTTTCACCCTATGAGTTGTTAATATAGAGAAGGAAACCACCTTTCTGAGCAGTTGTACTTTTTACAACATCAAGAACTCCTTCCAAGATGAAAATACTACAATTTGGAAAGTAATTATGATACCAAGCATAGGTTTCCTGACAGTGAATGGCTCTTATTTTGAATCCCAACAGATAAGAAAGCAAATGCTATCCAGTATCATTGTATTATTTTACCAGCTCTCCACAATATCGCTGGAAACAATTGCTAAAGATAAGGGTAGCAAGATTATGCTGGGAAAAATTTTCAAATCAATCAATCAAAGCTTTATATGTATAGCGCATTTCATACCCAGAGGCAACACAATGCGCTTTACAGAGAACAAGGGAGGTGGGCAGACATCCCACCCCTACAAAAAAACAGTATCACCCGGGGGCCAGATAAGTGAGCTGTAAAAATTCTTCCCTGACCCCTCTCAACAAGGCGATCGAGCAAGCTCCTGGAGTATGTTTGTCTACCGGCTAAGAACATTTATAAAGCAATACATTACATTAATTACATTTCAGAGTAAGAGAGGCTAAAAACATCATAGGAGAGACATGGCAAACACTGGTGTATGTCTGTGAGTGCGTGAATGTGCCTGGGCCCAGATAGAGGCAGGGGTAGGGGTAGGGAGGGGGTAGGAATGGGAAACGGACCATTTTGTTCCTGAGCGTTCTGGCTTTAAGCAGAATTTACCCTCATCATACTTCGGTTAATTCATACAATTTTAAAAAGCGATTAGTGCAATGAAAATGAAGAAATTGTTTATGTTTAACCTACCATTCCCAACACAATCAGCGAGCGTCTTGTTTACTGAAAACGTTGTGTTTTTTTCTATCCCAGCCCATACAATGAGCTGACCCTCTGCATCGAGGATGTGACCCCGTACACAGGGTGCTACTTCCCAAACCAAGCAGTCCATGACATCCTGACGGAGACCCACTCCCAGTACTTCCAGGACTGCGTCGCTGAGGAGGACGAGTCTGCACCCGTACCAACAGGGACTGTGATCGTTCTGACGCTCGCTCCCATCAGCCTCATCCCTGGCCTGGTCTACGTCGTGGGCTGGAGGAGTAAGCTCCAGGGCTGAGTGAGCTGGAATGTTTAATGGTCAAGTCAAGTCAAAAGTGTTGTATTTATCAAGTGCATATCACAAGGTCATTCTGAACAAGGAAATCCTTAGGATATGGCAAGCAACAACTGCTTAGTACAAGTAGGCATTAAAGGCAGTGACTAATCTTATGGCGGACAGAAGTATAGATTTCAAGCAATTTAGCCATAAATACCTTATATTTGGGTTATGGTTGTGGTTAGTTCTAATTGTTTTGGCATGCCACAACTGATAAAGTGGCAAATTAGGATTGCCATTGAAACATAATTAATTTATAAAGCGATAGGCTACCCATTTTGTAGTCTTGTGACCAATCGTAGATCTCTGCCTACCAATCATCTTGATTTCTAACACTAAACATATGCCTGAAGAATGAATAGAGAAAAAAAGAAAACTGCTTAGGCTCCACTGATATACGTATTAAAAGGGAGAGGTGCTCATTACCGTGGGGAGAACTTGATCAAAAATAAGATCGAGTAAAAACTCTGTAGCAAAGTCAAGGCACTCAAGTCTCCATAAGGTTTAAAAAGCCTTTATTAAAGTGGCTAGTTGCCCAACGCGTGTCGGCGTAATGCCTTCATC
>NC_140255.1:19480317-19595442 GCF_949987555.1 Borostomias antarcticus
CTGATCCACTACAGAGCATTAACACTCTACGGACAGCACAGACCGAATGAACAGTAGATGATCAGTTTATTTGATTGCATGGCCTTTTCACTGTTTCTTTCTTTCTTTCTTTCTTTCTTTCTTTCTTTCTTTCTTTCTTTCTTTCTTTCTTTCTTTCTTTCTTTCTTTCTTTCTTTCTTTCTTTCTTTCTTTCTTTCTTTCTTTCTTTCTTTCTTTCTTTTAACATAGTCATTTTCATTGTGTATTTTTTTTCCTACAGAAAGGTAGAATCACCTGAGGTTATTTTTATATTAACTATTTTAATCACTGATATTTTAATTCAATGCTGACTTTTGAATAACGTTTTTTTTTTTTGCGACATTTTAGACCAAACAAAAAATATGGTCTACATGCCGGCTCTATAGAGAAATCGAAACTAGAAAATCCCATTCCACATTCAACAACTGTACATGCTGATGACATGCATCATGGGAGGAGGACGACAGGGTCACTGTGTAGCCTACTTGTTAATCACGTTGTTGCTATTGTTTGAATGAGAATCTTGACTAGGCCTATCTTGCACAAAATGGCCGACGGCATGTTATTTTGGCATTGTGTTCTCAGATAACAGGGAGTCCAACAGCAAGCCGGAGAGTGAGAGCCTGGTTTCAGATTACCAGATCAAAAGAGATCACTATAGCACTGCCTCTGAAGCCAATGTTCAACTTAGGAAAGAGAACAGGAACTTGAGTGAACTCATTGTCATACTGAACACAGAGAACGAGCTCCTGACCCTCAACCTTTCCCGACTCGCAGCCGTGAGCCACACCTCAGTCGTGGAGAGCATTCTGCTGCACGAGAGGCTCGCAAATCTAACCGACTCCAACCTCAAACTGAGCCAGGAGGCAGTCGTGATGGTGCAACACAGTGCAGAGCTAGAGGAAGAGAAGGCGAATCTATCTCTGGCGATCGCCGTCCTACGACAGAAGAATGTGAACCTGACCAACTCTCACACTCAGCTCCTGGAAGAGAGACGCAACCTATCAGATGTGAACAGCTTTCTGGCGGCCGAATTGGAGAGGGCAACTGAAAACAACACTCAAATTCAGGAGAATCATTTAGAGCTTTTGGAGTTGAGCGGCAAGCTGCAGGATGAGAACCAGAATCTCACAGAGAAGGTCACTGTTCTGAGGGAAGAGTTGGAGGAGATGTCTAGGAACAACGTGCGACTCCAAGAGGAGGTCTCTATATTACAGAAAGGAAACCAGACCCTGACACAGACAAACACACAGCTACAGCAAGAGAGAGCAAAGTATCTCTCTCTAGACTTCTACTGCCCCGTGGTGGATCAGAAGACCCAAGGTTTGTCCGTTTAGCCACTCATTTCTAAAAACCTTATACAATTCATTACTTTGCAGTGTACAGTATGTCGTTATTTGACAGTTATTTAAACAGTTAATCACTCTTTCAAAAATGACAACTGTAAACTCATTATCGCATGTTCTGTGTGAAATAATTGAGGTATATGCAGGTTAAAGCAGACACAAGTGAATTAAACTATACACTTTCTAACAGTGCGCCGTTGCAGGGAGTGTGGTGACGGTTGGACACTGTTCCAGTCCAAGTGTTACCACTTCTCCACGGACACTAGGACCTGGGGCGCCAGTCGGGTCTGGTGCCTAGACCACGGGGCAGACCTTCTGATCATCAATAGTGAACAGGAACAGGTAAAGAGGGGCAGGGTTATGTGTTGCACCCCTATGTTTATTTAAAGTCTTAATGTGTCCTTTAATTTGATTGACACATTGAATCTTGAATGAGTATTACTGCTAAAATCTGTAGTTCCACTACATGTCTGCCTGTAGGAATACAGTCTGTCTGTCTTTCTGTCTTTCTGTTTGTTATGTATGTATGTATGTATGTATGTATGTATGTATGTATGTATGTATGTATGTATGTATGTATGTATGTATGTATGTTGTATTAATGTTATATGTATATACAGGTATGCATGTGAACTTTGTGTCTTCTATTGTTTTTCCTGTCAGAGTTTCATATTTGCCTCCAGCCAGCGTGTTGAACCAGGCAGCCCAAGGCTGTGGATCGGACTGACGGACGCGGAGCAGGAGGGGGAGTGGCTCTGGGTGGACGGCAGTTCCACCTCTACTGGTTTACAGTGAGTCACAGCTCTCCAATTACATCCATCAATAGATTGGATGTATTTTAAAGTAATTGTGCATTAAGCCTGACGAAGCTTGGAGGACCAAATGTTGCATAAAAGTGTTTTATGTGTGGGAAGTGCAAGCTATGTGTGGGAAGTGGGAACCTCCCTTTTTTGGCTCCAACTGTCAAGTCATGTTACAATTTCTTCACTTCACAGCAGCCCTGTGCATCGTTACCTCAAACTCTGTGAAAACCGCAGTATTTAGTCGTTTGCTGTATTCTTCTGTGATGTAAAGTTCATCCATTTCCTGTTTTCAGTTGCGCTTTAAACTGAGAATAGAAAATAGACAGCCTACTTTGCTTTCAGGGTGTGCAAGACAATAACATCCTTATGTGAATTGAATTGCAGTACTGTATGATATAATGGACTGATCCCACTGTCATGGCTGCCAACATAAATACAATTGTTCAAACCTGTCTCCTAGGTATTGGGTAAGCAGAGCAGGGGCTGGTGAAGAGCCAGATGACTGGAAGTTAGATAACCCCCTGGGGGAGGACTGTGGACACATAGACATACTGGAGACGGAGCTCAGCTCCTGGATGGACGGGTCATGCGACGCACCCTACCGATGGATCTGTGAAAAGACTTTTAAAAGCCTGTAGACTTGCTTCATGTCAAATTTAATCATGTTGTAAATATTCTACCAATATTCATACCATGTCAGCATTTGTTGCTTCTATGTTTTAAATGTTTTAACACTATTATGGGCCAGACAATCAACGATTTGCAATGCTCAAGTTATGTATTGTATATCAAATCGGTCAAAATTAATATGCTGACAACTGAACACATTTTTCAGAGACATTTCACTAACCTGTTGTTTTTTACCTTTTGGCTAACCTGTGTTTAAATGACCCAATTTATTTTGTCATTTTGTAACCACCCTTTTGTCATTTGGGTAACAGAGGTACTTTAAATAACAGTAAAGAAAATCACAAAACCACAGTGCTCTCTGTATCTTAAACTGTGACAAAGCAAATTAAAATGAACATCTGTGTTTCATCAACACTGCATGTGAAGTTGTTTATTAAATAGATAATAAATGTTTTAGCTACAAAGATGTGCAGTCACTGTGAAATGGTAGTAAGTCAGGATACTTCCTGTAGGAAGTGAGGACACATTCAAAAAACAAAACAAAAAATCCTTACTCATGTTTAAGTTTGCGTTTCCTGCATAATGTGAAGCACAGGAAGCGGATTAATCCCACCAAGATGGCTGCCAACAGGAATAAAACAGCTATTAGGAAACCAATCACATCTAGGGAATGGTATGAGTACCAGGGCATCTGATAGGACTCTGTACGTAAGTGGGCGGCTCCTTTGTGCCTCATGACAAATTCCACCCAAAAGAGGGCGGTGTCTAAAGGATGCATCGGTTTGTCCCGATGCAGGGCAGAAAGACGTTGCATGTTGTTCCTGTAGGAGGGTTCGTGGATGACTTCCTGTATAGCTTCTAAAAAGTTCTGGCTGGTGAGCTTAGTGACATCCAGCACCTTAGCAGCACCCCGCACCTCAAGTCTTAGGAGGTTTTCAAACTGGTCAAACAGTAGTGGTAAGCCCACGACTGGTACTCCATGGTAGATGGACTCATAGATTCCATTGGTGCCACCATGGGCCACAAACGCCTTGACCTTGGGGTGCCCCAAAAGGTTGTTCTGGGGAATCCACTTCAGTGTCAAGGTGTTGTTGCCTAGATTCCTGGGTCTCTCACCCGGAAGCCTCCAAATGACCTTTTGAGGAAGCTGGGCGAAAGCAGCTGCAATCTCGGAGGTGATATCCATAGGTAAGCCTTTAACTAGAGTCCCCAGGGACATCAGGACCACCCCATGCTCACCCGAGCTTTGGACAAACTCCTCCAGCTCCTTCGGTAGAGGCTTGGAGGGCTTGCACTGGAAGCCACCGATGTAGACAATGTTGGGCATGGTGGGCCTGGGAAACTCGAAGACAAAGTCCACTCTCATGAGCCAAAGATCCGCCCCTTGCAGCAGCTTGTAAAAGTTTGTGCCAGGTTCAAAGTACTTCTGCACTAACCTGTCATAGTGAGGACTGACCACGAAACTATCAATGTACATGTTGAGGAAGTAGTGAAACATGTTCTTGACCCTCTGGCCGAAGGTCATGTTGTCGGGGACCACACACCCAGAGGTGGGGACGTAAGAAACTGGCGAGGGGGCCACCACAGAATGCCCCTCTCCACTGGTGATCCACCTAACGTTAAAAACGGTGGGAAGCCTGAGCTCGTGGGCCACCAAGACCCCAACGGGCAGACCGGGGTCCAAGAGTACAACATCATACTGGGTGTCACGAAGACTCTGCATCAGGGCCTTGTTCTCAAACATCTCCACCACCAGTTGGCTGGCCTGCTGGTGCATCCTGGACAATGCCGTCAGCATCTCGCGGTAGAAGGATACGAAGGCCGTCACCGACGCTCCGTCCTTCTGGATCTCCAGCATCTTGACCAGGAAAGTGACAAAGAAGTCTTGCTCCTCGATGCTGATGGCTTCCGGCAGGGTGATGGTGATCGAGCGATAGTGGGGCGACTCTTCCTTGATGTACCAGCTGGTGGCCGAGCGTACCACCGAGATCTCGTGACCCCTGCCGTGAAGCCGCTCAATCAGCAGGTTCATGTTGACCCAGTGGCTGCCGTCCACAGGGAACACCAGGATTTTTCCCCCCATAGCAGCGGGACCACCCAGGAGAGCTATGGTCACAGCCAGGACCACAAAGGTTACCCCCCGAAGACAACTCATGATTCCTCTCTGGGGAAAATAAGATATAAATGACAGTCATTGTCAGTTGTTAAGTGAGTTATAAACTTGGATGAATGACAGAAGGTCTGTTTCAAAATCTGATCAAAGTGTTTCAACCTCATTAATTCTTAACCCAACTGGCAGACCGCACAGCATGTGGGACTTGTTATGCTTGAAAAATGTCTTGTGTCATGAAAAAACTGAACATGTGCATTTGATCATTGAAAGTCTCAGTGAAAATCTACTCTTATGTAATTTAACAAAACACAAACTGTGGATAACACATTTCTGGTTTAATGGTTTAATGCAATCATGCATCAAGTCCAGAGGAATGCGTGGACTGGCTGTGCAGCAACGTGAGAGCATTAGTAATAGCCTACTATCACTGCCAGCTACATAGACTACAACGGCTGTGTGCTGTATGTAAAATAGTACTAAACTCTGGTTAAAAGCAGGTTTTCCAAGTGACCCATAACCCTTTTCCCCTTTCCTGTCCCCCGTTGTCCTGTGGGACTGAGGTGAACATTCCCAACTGAACTAACATTCAGACATGCAAAACCAAAAATGTCACATAAACTTAGCGTGCTAAAGAGACACGTTGAAATCATGAAGTGAATTTAAAAATCAGACACTGGAATCGCAGACATATTGTTCCCGTTGTCCAGTTGTATCAGATTTTCTGTGTCTGAGGGTTGTTATAAGGATAACAGATAAGGAAGTGTGTTAGAGCTTACCTTAAATCCCTGTGTTTTTGTAGCAATGTACTTTAAGTCCACTGTGGCTCACTGAAGTCTGGCAGCTGCTGTAGAGTAGGAATCAAACTCCAAGTATTTAAGTTGCATAACGTGGGAGAGGTTATACTGAGGGAAAAAATAGCTTTTCAAAATGGACCGCAGATTTGTGTGTCTTTGAGTGTGTGTGTGTGTGTGTGTGTGTGTGTGGGTGGGTGTGCGTGAGAGAGAGAGAGAGAGAGAGAGAGAGAGAGATGGGGGGCGGCAAAGAAAGCAAAACCACTTGGCACCCTCTCCCCCACTAGTGCAACAACTTCCCTCCCAGACACCACCCCCTAAAGTTCCTTCCATTCAAAAAACTAGGACTTTCTCACCCAAGAGTAAACAATGCCTGAGAATCACTCAGAACTATCCTTAACAAAATACATTCCTATGATATCACACAGAAAAATACAAAAGCAATAAGATTTACATTTTCAATCCATTCTCTTGTAGCAAATGAGTCATACTGTGGATGAATATTGAAGAAACAGATTCAATCAAGCCACCATACAGATTCAATCAAGCCACCATACAGATTCAATCAAGCCACCATACAGAGAATCACAGTAAACTAGGTGGGTCAATATAATTCCTTATTTAGGCTACAGCAAGTCTATCAGCAGATCTGTCAATCAATTGGCCACTTATTCATTCAACTCCCAATGGAGCTGAAGTCAAAACAGGAATATGATTTACCACTAAAATGATGATTGTTAGATTTTTTGTATTTATTATTATTGCATTTTTTATCACAATGGAGAGTAAAAACAAGTGCACCGTGAACCTGTCGTCCCTCACTCATGATGGATGTACAGTTACAGTATTGAATGAGTGGGCTTTTCTAGTTTAGAGTTATCAACAGAGCCTGCATTTAGGCCCATCATATTTTTGTTTGGTCTAAAATTCTGAATGACAACAATGACTGTATATGATCAATAGTTTCAGTGAAGATTGGGCCCTAGACTTTTCGGTGTCTGACAATACTTTCTGTCACCACTTTCTCTTTTTGGTCAAGAATGGAGCAGTGTCTTTACTCCACTTGTGTATCACTGTAGCTCTGTATCACTGTACTCTCAGTATCATTTAAATCCACTCCCCCAACGGCTTTGGAATCTCAATCTCAAATCATCTCAAGAATGTAAACAAATCTAATCTAGCTACTGTGCTTAGTGTCTTAAAGTGACAGTGCACTCTATTATCATCTTTGTCAAATGCTTACTTTGTATGAGCTAACCAGCTGATGTCTCAAATACATGCTTTTTGACTTGTGAAAACTTTACTCTTCAGTATTATATGCAGACTCAGCTGCCTTCACGTGAGATAGCACATGATACACTATGTTGCATAAAACACATGAGAGTGCAGCGCGGACAGCTTCCTTTTTAACTCTCGGTCACATGTTAATAAGGAAACAGCAGTGGAAACAGACCCGCCCGCCCACTCCTACACAAGACGGTCGCATTTCAGACCATGTGAAAGTAGCCGCCTTTCAGGTTTCACACTGACAATCTACCTGCAGCGGATATGTATCTCTGCTAGGCATCATTGCCCCTGGGTTGTAACCACACATCTTGGAAAGGATGGAAGTGTTCCACGCTATGGGTTTTACACTCATAGCTTTGACGTACTGGTGGTGCGTGTGCCTGGCTGACGTTGGTGACTTCTCTCCGTGTCTGCCGTTCTTCTACCGGTCCTGGCCCCCCAAGGGCCTGCTGGGGACCCCCATCTGCCAGCGCTATGACAACCGCTACCGCTTCGCCACGCTGTACAGCCGACAGCGCCGCTCGCCGTGGTTCTCCGGTTATGTGTTCACTCCACCGACAGGAAAGAGACCAGCAGCAGACTGGAAGTTTGAGCCACAGGTAAGGCGTTTTTTTTTTTTAAAGGGAGCATTTGAACAAGAAAATATAATTATACTAGTCTATGAACAAAATGTGGGACTGAAAGATATAGGACAAAACAATGCAATAAAAATAGATTACTCAAAGTTAGGGTAACATTTTTTTTTTGTTAATTTGTTCTTAAAATAATGTAATGATAGTAATAATTTGAAAGTGATGCACAAATATCACAGCCTCCCTTCACGGTGCAGCCATTTCTTCCTCTTATGAGGGTAAATGTCTTCAACTACTGTAAACCAGACACACTTTATGCTAACAGTATCTTTTTTGAATATTAATATCAAAGAATATTAAATGTAATATTTCAAATGCTATATACAACCCACTGAGGAACATCAATAGATATTGTTTGTTGACAGATTGATCAGGTTTCCCTGTTTAGTTTTCAGGTTAATCACAGACACATTTTGTCTGCTATAGATTGAAAAGAGGAAGTGTGCTTTGGAAAAAGGAGAAGAGATACATTTTAAGTTTTAAAGGTGATTCATTTTAAGTAGTAGGCTTTATGATGCTATGCTATGGAAGTAAAGGGAGCTGCTGTTTAACTGTAATGTGTATTTAACATGAATGTTGCATGATTGTTCCTAACAGTATGTCCTGAAATTACATTTAGGGTTTGAAAAAACAAATCAATTTTTGTAAGAATGGCTTAGTTTTTGTAAGAATTACAGCCACTGAATATAGTTTAACACTCCAATGTTTTGTTGTCTTGAAAAGGTGACTATTTTCCCGTCACCTTTAACAGTGCACCTCATTCAGATCAAGGTTACAGTATTAGTGAGTCATTGATGAGAGAAGAGAAGCGCTCTGTTTAAATAGCTCCCATAGTGTTGTTAATGAGACCCAACGTTTCAGCATGGCCGTCGCCAGGTGCAGTGCCAAACATACACAAGGGAATGGGTTGAGCCCAAGTTTAAACTTTACAAATGGTAAATGGACTGCACTTATATAGCGCTTTTCCACCTTAGCGGCACTCAAAGCGCTTTACAATGGCCTCTCATTCACCCATTCACACACACATTCACACACCAATGGCAGCAGCTGCCATGCAAGGTGCAAACCTGCTCATTGGGAGCAATTTGGGGTTAGGTGTCTTGCCCAAGGACACTTTGACATGTGGACAGTTGGAGCTGGGATTCGAACAGACCCAGGTCGATCATTGAACGACCCGCTCTACCAACTGAGCTACAGCCGCCCCCTGTAACAAGAGTTACACTTAAAAACAACTTGTCATACCCTGCAACAAATATATGCAAATACACATATTTATCTATATCCACAATAGTACAGTAGACTAGGCTGATTATGCATGAAAACATTAGACAGTCTGGGTGCATTAAAACTAAACTAAACTAATATACTTGGCCTGATAGATCCAAAACATTGTAAATCACTGAGTTATACTTCAGCATTCTGTAGCTTGCATCTTAGAACATAACTTAAATTATTTTCTTGGACCTTTTTGAAAAATGTTTTCATTTAGTTATGAGTCATCACCAGAATAATTATAGCACTGGAGGGGCACCAAAATACAGTATAAACAAAGAAATAGTAGAGTCTTCAACCTCCGTTCTGTGACCATTCTCTGGCCACGATTTTGGACTTTAGGGCCTATTCTTGGTCGGTCTTACTAAAAAGGACTTAACATTTGTTTGTTTGATGGTTAACAGGTTAAACTCTATTTTAGTTCAAACTTCAGGGGTTTTGCAAAGGAATTTGACAGAATACCAGGCCTATCTCTCACGTGTCCCTAACCCTGACCATAACCTTGACCCCCAGTTAGCCAACACCAAAGCAGACGGAAACATGATCCCCTTCCCCCCGGGCCCTCTGGACCAGAACGTGGTGGAGAGCCAGGCGGTCCAGCCAGACTACATCAACTCCACTTTCACCCGAGGTCACCTCAACCCCTCCCTCCATCACCACGACCACCAGGACCGCTCCTCCACCTTCACCCTGACCAACACCGTTCCTCAGAAGAAAGGCTCCAACGACGGGCCTTGGTCGTCGGCGGAACAGCACATCAACCACACGCTGAGCTCCTACTGCCTCGGCGAGGCCTTCGTCGTGACCGGCATCATCCCTTATCAGAAAGACGAGCGCTGGCTCAAGGATCATCGCGTAGCCGTACCAGAGTACCTTTGGTCTGCCTACTGCTGCCCTGACTTCAATACGAGTCTGCCAGGGAATCTTACCGAGGTCTTTCCCACCTATGCTTCCATCGGACGCAATGACCCCAACAGTACAGAAGAGATTGTGCCTGTTGACAGGGGGGCTCACATCCATAAAGACTTCTTGGGGTTTGATGTGAGGAGCATGCCCCTGGACACACTGGAGATGTACCTGACGGACAGGTTTGGGACAGCTGTGAGCGTCTTCTATGACCAATGCGCTGGCTCAGAGTGATCATATTGATGATGATTGTTGAGAGTTTTCATAATTGCATACTATAGTGTCATTGACGATTCATTGGCGAATCACCAAATCATATGTGTTATAGTTAAAACAAATCATAAAAGTGATTGTTGCATCCAAATGTATTCTAATAATCTAAAATGTCACAATTCAAATCTCAAACAAATTCATGATAAGTGCTTGAACTGAACTGGTCTACTAATGCAATGATTTGAGTGTGCCACTAGGGGGCAGCCTTGTGCTTCTTATTCTATGGAGATACACTGACAACATGAGATAAAGAGGACATAATACTCACAGAAAAAAAAGATTTATTTTGCACGGCATGATATCCGAATCTTTTATTGTCGTTGACTCTTGCTTTTACATTGGATTACAGACAAACAGCTTGTCCCACACTTCCACCTTCATAATGGCTCTACCCATAGGTGACATGGTTGCCTTGATATCCAGGTAACTACCCTCATAGGTGATACCGGATCCATTGGCCTCTTCACGGACGAAGCCCTTCTGCTCTTTACTGTAGTACATCTCTTTGTACAGATCCTCGTTGCACTCTTTGCCCTTGCTGTAAATGCCCACAGCGAACCAGTTCTTGTACATGTTGTAGTCGTAAGGCACAGAGAACATGACTGCCACCGTCTCCATGTAGTCGTTCCGCTGCCTATCGAAGAGGTCGTAGGTCAGGACGCCCACGCTGCCCGTGGCATTGGCGCTGGTCTTGCTGAAGTTGCACACCTCGGTTTTCAGAGATCTCACGGTGGGCTGTGGTGGGCTGTACGTACATCCACTCTCCAAGAAAACCCTTTTTGAGACACAAGATTAAAACATTGATTTTAGATTTTGAATGCAAACAATTTTTCTGAGCAGTATTTAGTTTCAAGGTGCAGTATGCGATTTGTGATTTCCTGTTAGACATAGGAACATCTTTGGAAGATTTTGAAAAATGCAACCGATAAAATCCCTGCCCCTCCCTTCGGGCCTCCCTCCAAAGCCACTCCTCCAAATAGGGGGAACAAATGACACTCTAGGCAGGTAGGTAGGTTGACAGGCAGGTAAGCCATCCAATCATTTGAAGTTGGTAATTTAAAATTATTGGACACACTTATTAGAGTCCTACGACTTCCACAGATTATGGATTTATTTCATTTTAGTGTCAGAGCACTTTATTGATTGCTGTCGGGATGTAATGAGAATTTCAAAGAATATAACAAATAGTGCTTCTGAGTGAAACCACATAGTGCACCTTTAAGAATACGCAGTTGTGGTGAATAGCATGCAATGTTGCAAGCATGAATGCACCCCAACCACAAAGCATTGTGTCTTGCAGTAAAGTACACTAGCGCAGTTATTGAACTCATGCAAGGGGCATATGCAGTAAACAGTACTTAACCATATCATTGCGATATTTGAACTGTGTTTCCCCAGTGTTGAGCTTACTTGGGGTTGAGCAGGCAGTAGTTGGTGGTGAGGTTGGTGATCTCAATAGTCACATTCCTGCTGCTGCTCAGGTTGGCCTCAGCTGATTCACTCATGCTCTCGTAGAAGAGGACTGAGACATGGAAGAGTGCACTTTCACTACTAACACAGGGTACTAAGCCTGACCCAATAACCACAAAGACTCACTGCTGACAATTCTCTTTCCTAAAGTACAATACTATATTATGAACTATGTTTTGTACTGTATGTAAAGTGACATGAATTGTCAGATGAACATTGTTTATGTATTCATGAGAGATTACACAAAGCAGAACCCGTAGAACGAGACTGGCAGTGTCATGCTGATAAAGTGTTCATTATATATTAGATATAATGATATATAATTAATATATTTTTTATTATTGTATAAACACGTAAACTTACCTGTCAAAGTTTCACCTGATTAGTACAGCTCCTAGCTACACCAGCCAGCAGAATCACAGCAGAATCACTCGTCACGTCTAGTTATATCCACCCCAAAACTGGTCTCCACCCAAAAACACACCCCCTCCCTGGCTCTCCCACTCATTTCACACCCTCCCTCTGTTGGGGAATGAAGGGGGTGGGAACATGTATAACGACATACCTCAGGTCATCCAGGTATAGGACTACATTTGTTTTGCTCCCATGACACAGAGACGACAGTCCAATTTAGCGATGTCACTCACACATACTGTACATTCAGCACAGCACTCACCACACCCAGACCACAGACTTCTCTGTTATGGTTTTAATCTCTATGGCTTAGAAACAAGCCAAACCTGCAAGCACCCAAGGCTTTGTACTGTACTGTCCTGTATGTATAGCAGAGCTGTGGCTGTCTATCACTCTTCTACATGTGTGAGAGGATGGTTGTAACTTTAAAACAGGAATCATGTGAGATCTCAGACTTGTTGATAAAATGCACAGAAGTACGTAAGCCATGGTTGAGTCATAAACTGTCAGACATATGCAACATAATATGTCCCTAAGCGCTATGAGAAGTGTATTTTTCAATAGTTTGTGCTTTACTTTATTCAAAACAAAATCCATCTAATAGGTAGCACTTCACAATAAGTTACACAAAATAGTACTGAGTAACTAATTAGGAACCAATTATTAGTTAATGAGTAGTTACTAATTAACACCGAGTAGTTAATGAGTAGTTACTAATGGGCAATTCTATAGTAGCTACTGAGGAACTAGAGAACAGACTGAGGACGACTATAGTGAGGAACCAATGATTAGTTAATGAGTAGTTACTGATTAACTATGAATCCTAATGATAAATTAATGATTAAATAATGATGAGGTAACAATTAATTAAGTTTGGGTCCGCTATAGTGATGCATCATACGGAATAGCTACCAAGTACTCCTTCATCACCTCATCATTGGTTAATCATTAGTTAATCTTTTGTGTACCTTATTGTAAAGTCAGACATCATACAGAGTAGTTACTAGGTAGTTCCTCATTACCTCATCATTACTTAATCATTAGTTAATCATTAGGATTCAGAGCTAATCAGTAACCACTCATTAACTAAGTATTCATTCCTCAGTAACTACTATAGTAGTCCCCAGTCTGTTCTCTACTAGCCGTTCATACTATACAGCCATGGATTCAGAGTTAACTAATGTCAATCAGTTAATCAGTGACTACTCATTAACTAATCATTGGTTCCTCATTAGTTACTCAGTAACTACTCACCATTTTGTGCACCATATTGTCAAGTGTTACCCGTATGTTTGTTGAAACATGAAAGGACATAAGAAAAAGATCACTTACACAAGATGTAATTCAAATATTTTTTATTTGGATCACAATTGGGTACCTGACAGCGCGAAGAATCTTATCTGACAATCAATCAATCAATCAATCAATCAATCAATCAATCAATCAATCAATCAATCAATCAATCAATCAATCAATCAATCAATCAATCAATCAATCAATCAAACCAAATATGTATGACATTAAACACATCCGTATGACATCAGTGGCATCCAAATGAGCATCTCAATTCTCTAATACACCTCGCGCCATCGTCCAACCCATCTATCTGCCTGTCCTGTCGTACACCTCCAGCTTGACGATAGCCCGGCCCACGTTGGACATGGTCGCCCTCACGTCCACCACCCTTCCCGCGAACATCACGCCGGAGCCGTCGGCCTCGTGGCGGTGGAAGTTGGTGAAGTCCTTCTCGTAGTACATGTGCTTGTAGAGCGCCTCGTCGCAGGCGCGCGTGTGCTCGAAGACGCCCACGCCCATCCAGTTCTTGTAGAAGTTGTAGTCGAAGGGCACGGAGAACATGACGGCGACCAGCTCGTTGCAGTGGCGGCTGCGCATGTCGAAGAGCTGGTAGGTGAGCACGCCCACGGCGCCGGTGGCGGTGTCGTCGTCCTTGGTGAAGGAGCAGACCTCGGACTTCATGCTGCGCACAGTGGGCTGCGGGGGGTTGAAGGTGTAGCCACTGGACATGAAGACCCTGTGTGTGTGCGTGTGTGTGTGTGTGTGTGTGTGTGTGTGTGAAAGAGAGAGAGAGAGAGAGAGAGAAAAATGGTAGAAATATTTAAGACAGTACCCCTGGCCAAATACATCACCATACTAACACTGTGACTGTCTCTGTAACTCCACAGGTGGCAGAGAGAGGTGAGTATTTCCAGTCATACAGCAGGTCTCCAGTAGGCTATAGGGTCAGATCTTACTTTGGGTTGACCATACAGCGGGTCTACAGTAGGCTATAGGGTCAGATCTTACTTTGGGTTGACCATACAGCAGGTCTCCAGTAGGCTATAGGATCAGATCTTACTTTGGGTTGACCATACAGCAGGTCTACAGTAGGCTATAGGATCAGATCTTAATTTGGGTTGACCATACAGCAGGTCTCCAGTAGGCTATAGGATCAGATCTTACTTTGGGTTGACCATACAGCAGGACTCCAGTAGGCTATAGGGTCAGATCTTACTTTGGGTTGACCATACAGCAGGTCTCCAGTAGGCTATAGGATCAGATCTTACTTTGGGTTGACCATACAGCAGGTCTACAGTAGGCTATAGGATCAGATCTTAATTTGGGTTGACCATACAGCAGGTCTCCAGTAGGCTATAGGATCAGATCTTACTTTGGGTTGACCATACAGCAGGTCTCCAGTAGGCTATAGGGTCAGATCTTACTTTGGGTTGACCATACAGCAGGTCTACAGTAGGCTATAGGATCAGATCTTAATTTGGGTTGACCATACAGCAGGTCTCCAGTAGGCTATAGGATCAGATCTTACTTTGGGTTGACCATACAGCAGGTCTCCAGTAGGCTATAGGATCAGATCTTACTTTGGGTTGACCATACAGCAGGTCTCCAGTAGGCTATAGGGTCAGATCTTACTTTGGGTTGACTAAACAGTAGTTGGCGCTGAGATTGGTGATCTCCACGGTGCAGTTCCGGTTGGTGGTCAGCAAGGCAGAATGGGACTCGGCTGTTTCAGGCATGGCGGCGTCTGGTGGTGCAGATGGCTGATGTGGACACACACACACACACACACACACACACACACACACACACACACACACACACACACACACACACACACACACAGGACTTTTCAGTATCAACAGAACGGTGTTAGAATGGAGGACCTTGATAGTGTTGGAAGGATGCTCTCCACTTGTTTTTGAGATGTAAGAGAAAGCCAGCATGCGTGATAAGTCGCTCACAGATTTGAATGAAATAATGACTAGAATACTACTGTACATGTTTCTTACAACATATACAACAAGTATTTGATCAGTACTTTGCAATATTCTACTTTGCAGCAATATACTGTACTTATGTATCCAATGTTCGATTCTGTCACATTAAACACCCCACAAAACCCTGGATCTCAGAACCTGGTAGACTTACCTGCGAGAGTGTCAGAGAGAATGCGGAGAGTCCCCTGAAAACAACCACAGGTGACAGGTGAGAGGAGCATGAAGTCACACCCCTACATGCTCAGGACACACCCCTACATGCTCAGGACACACCCCTACATGCTCAGGACACACCAACTTTTTAGATGCTAGACTCTGAATCTAACACAGGGTACTTTTTGCTGAAGCCATTTTCAACACAGTTGACCTAAAAATATTCCTATCATGAAATTAAATCAAATCAAACTTTATCTGTATAGCACATTTCATACACAGAGGCAACACAATGCACTTTACAGAGAGCAATGGGGGGGGGGGCATAGATCCTACCCTTACATATTCCAGAGGGAAGCAAAAACAGGTCACCCAGGGGCCAAAAAAGAATTCTTCCCTGACCTCTCTTAACGAGACAATCAAGCAAGCTCCTGGAAAATGTTAAAGGAAGTTAGATATGCATTCATGTAAACCATAACTGGGTGAGAAAATGGTCAAAGTTACTTTAATCCCTGTGGGAGGAAATTTGGCATTTCAGCAGTGGGAAAGAAAAAAGAGGTTAACACGTATAACTGATTTATCTATTAATTCGATCTTCATTTATAGAAGTGAGTCTCATTGAGAAAACAAGTAAAAAAAAAAACTATGATCACTGTACATGTGTGGAAGAATGCTTTAGCTTTCACAACCACCCAGCCAGTTGCAGAACCTGCTAGTCCTGGTATATATCTGGTATAGCCTGCCACTCCTACTGTTCATGCTTGTCTCAAAGAAAACATTTGGCTGAACAGGAAAGAACCGGTCGAGGATCAGGATTAGGCTGGGGAAGCTGTAGCTCAGGAGGTAGAGCAGGTCTTCCAATCATCGTAGGATCAGCGGTTCGAATCCCACCTCCTCCTGTCCACATGTCGAAGAGTCCTTGGGCAAGACACTGAACCCCAAATTGCTCCCAATGAGCAGGTTAGCACCTTGCATGGCAACTGCCGCCTTGTGGTTGAATGAGAGGCCACTGTAAAGCGCTTTTAAGCGCTATATAAGTGCAGTCCATTTACCATTCAATTGTTTGCCTGTTTTCGTCTCTTGACGTCCTCTTCTGCCTCTTACACAACCTGGAGTATATAGGCCAGTCATCAGCTGTCTTTCAACTCCAGACTCTAATTAAGCTCTCTGCTGCACATACTATATTCAGGGGTTCTCCAGGACTGAAGGGATGTCCTTTGCTGAGGGACTATGTTGTTCTTTGCCGACAGGAAAGTGGAGTTGCCGTCCTCTCAGAAGAGGCTGGTCAGTTCACCATAGAGGAGGCGGTGGGGGGGGGGGGGCATGACAGCAGTATTGAGTCAGCCCCCACCGGCTCTGGCTCTCTGCTGGGTCTCCAACCCCCTCCAGTGGATGACACAACACCGCTTATTAGTCCCAGAGGTACAGAAAACACATCTTCATGTTTGTATGCAGCTAGGAGCAGCTAATCAGGAGAGCACTGTGAGATGATAGCAGACAGAGAGAAGGTTACCATGTATTTTGTCCTCTAGTCTGCCAGGAAGAACCATAAATTCCAGCAACTGTTGTTAAAGAACAGAAACGGACATTTGAGATCATCTAACTTCCGTACTTTGACTTATTTCCGACGCAAACAAGCTATGAGGGTGGGACATATGTTTAGAGGAATTTGATTTGAACATTGACAAGTGGGCGGGTTTTAAGAACTTTAGACAGATTCGATAGAAGGATAGCGTTGATTGACGGGTGGATGTCTTGAGATTATTGGCCTAAAATCTAAGGTACCTGTTGTCGTCATTGCACGTGACCTACCATTTTCCAGGAAGTAAGAAATTATATACTTTCATATACTGTAAGATTACAACAAAAGTAGAATTTTGTAAAAGTTTTTGGCATACATCGTTGAATAGATGAACACTATGACCAATTATGTGAACCAAAATGGGACAGAATGCTTTTTTCATTTCTGTGCGACTTTAAATTTTGGAACGGATCCGAATCCAACTTAGAACCCATTACATTTTGGGGCAGATCCGAAACACGGCCAGCCATTCACTGCCATTCATTATTTGGACTGCGATTACGCAGAAACTACCTGATCAATTTTCATGAAACTCGGTGGAGAAGTGTAGAACAGGCCGACTTAGGAACCATTACATTTTGGAGCGGATCTGAATCACGGCCCAGATCCACAAATAAAAACAAAACTTAGAACGAAGCCAGCTCCCTGTGTAGGGGCGCTAGAGACATGCTGCTGCATAAATCACAATGCATACTGGGAACTGGAGTTCTAATTTTGGAATATGTTTGATATACATTAGAGTGAATTGATTATATATGTTTGATATAGGCTACATTAGAGTGAATTGACTTGGTAAAAATATCTTGTTTATTTGTTCAAAAGACTATTAAGGAGGGGGGAGTTGTTCCAAGTAGGAGTTGTTCCTAGTAAGCATATTGTATGAGTAAATTAATTTTATTTAGTGCATTTAAGAAAAATGTTTTTTTTAAGAATAGTAATAGCCTTTATAAGGAATTTGTTATGAGTTATACAGGAATGGGCAAGGGCACGTGCAAAACAGACACAGGCCCTGACGGGCACTGCACTAGTCACCCTAAATAGGATTCGCTAGGTTGTCTGATTTACTGTCTCTCTCCTTCTCTCTTTTGTATTCTCATTCTCTCTCACTCGCTATCTCTCTCTTTCTCTTTTTCTCTCGTACTCTCTGTCCTTCACTTGGAGAATCCCCCCCAACCCTCCGTCACCCACCCACCCACACACACACACACACAGACACACACACACACACACACACACACACACACACACTTTCCCCCCTCACCCTGCCTGAGTCATATGCATTTGAGTGTGGCATGAATGTGAGCTCATGCCTATTCCTCTCATTCTCTCTCTCTCTCTCTCTCTCTCTCTCTCTCTCTCTCTCTCTCTCTCTCTCTCTCTCTTTCTATCTCTCTCTTTTCATCACTGTCCTCCTCTCCTTCCCTTCCTCTTTCTTCGGCTCGTCTTTCCCTCCCTCTTTCTTCTGCTTGTCTTCCACACACACACACACACACACACATACACACACACAACCCTTGACGCTCGTTCACTCCCTCCCTCACACACACGCAGGCTTCTTCTCTTGACTCCCGGTGCTCCTAGTGTGTCTCTCCCCGATCGCAGGTGGACATCGCGGCCGCCCCCCCCCCAGCAGCCACCATTTCCGCCCCGGAGAGCTCCACGCTGGCGGCGCGGCCCCTCCCCCGGCTGAGCATCGGGCGGAAGACGCTGGTGGTGGCCGCCGTCGGGGTCATGCTGGTCCTCGTCCTGGTGATCCTCATCCCCGTGCTGGTCAGCTCAGCGGGCGCCGGCGACGCGGACAGCGGCCGCTTCGAGATGCTGGGCACGTGCCGCATGGTCTGCGACCCCTTCCCAGACTCGGGCACGGGCACCGCCACGGCCGCCGCCACCGCCACGGCCGCCGCCACCGCCACAGCCGCCACGAGCCTCCGAGTGGAGAACGCGGACGCCAACGCCCTCAGCGACCACAGCGTCGGGCCGGCGCTGCCCACCTATGGAGCCCACGGGCCGCAGGGGAAGCCGGGGAAGCCCGGGAAACCCGGACCTCCCGGACCCCCTGGAGAGCCGGGTCCGCCCGGACCCAAAGGCCCGCCGGGCGACAGCGGCGTGGCGGACACCGTCAAGACAGGGGTCCTGGGCCTGGGGGGCAAAGCGGCGGTCAGCACGGCCACCTACAGCACCGCGACCCCCCGGCTGGCGTTCTTCGCGGGGCTCCGGAACCCGCAGGAGGGCTACGACGTCCTGAAGTTCGACGACGTGGTCACCAACCTGGGGGACAACTACGACGGCTCGACGGGCAAGTTCACCTGCAAGGTCCCCGGGACTTACTTCTTCATCTACAACGTGCTGATGAGAGGAGGCGACGGAACCAGCATGTGGGCTGACCTGATCAAGAACGGCCTGGTGGGTGACACCTCTCTCTCTCTCTCTCTCTCTCTCTCTCTCTCTCTGTGCTTACCTGTATAACTCTGTCACTGTCTTTCAGTCTCGTTGGAATCAGCGGCTTTGAAACTTACTTTGAGATTTCAGAGCACCTATAGCTTTTTCCCTTGTGGAGCAGGATGATGTTGAGCAGACTTGTCTGTCTGGCAGACGATTCAGCATAATATAGAACATGATCAAGTTAACCTGAGGTGAATGACGTTGATACCTTCTGTAGCTACTGTATCTGAGACTCCCATATCTCTGCATGAGTGATTGGGGACCACCTCTCAATCAAGTCCAGAGGTTTCCCCATTGAAATTCAGTTCACGAACGGAACGTGCTCAGTGGCATTTCTTACATCCTTCAGTCAACTTACCAAGTAAACATTGAACATATTGACTTGCCGCATGTCACAGAACAGTGCAGCACACCAAACGCATGTAGTAGCGTTAACGGGTGCGCCCGTGCATGTCGTGGTTTTGGGCTAGCCTGGTTCCTCTGTTACAGTTACATGCAATGACAGTGCACAGCGGCAGGCTGCCAACTTGTATATCTCTCTACATGTTTACTTATGCACATGAGTGGAGCCCACCGTGAAGTGGATGTCAAGTACAGTACAGCAATATCTTATCTCCACACACACATCAGCGCGCAGCCCCGAGCACACCCAGTTCAACGCTGGTGGTCCCTGAAGTGAACGACAGTCCATCAGCGTTTTGGGACTGTGAGGTTGTCGGCCTGTCTTCTGATATTAGCTTTGATTCACGTTGACAGTTGTTTGTGGTGTAGTTTTAGTCAGAGTGCTGACATCACAGGCTGAGAATCTAACAGCCCCTTGATCCACCGTGATGTAATCTGTGTGACAATCACTTTACATCACAGTCATGATGGCAGCGATATACAGTAGTAGTCTCACCTATAGTGGTGGTTTGTTGCTGTTGTTGGCTATAGGTCTAACCTCTCCGCCTGTCCGACGGAAGTTCAACTCTGATATTTTTTTTATCCAGCAAATTGTTTGGAAAATCCATCTACGTTGCATCATATTCATCATATAGAATTAATTGAAATTGACGGATATGGACACAAAAACAAAAAAACCGACCCCTCCAGGCCTCCCAACGTGTCGCCTCACTTCCTCACTCAGGCGGCACTAATTACAACCCCATGCCACCGCCACGTTCTGGTTCCCACTCAGAGAACTGGCTTGAGGGGGAGAAGAGTTTAATAGCTGTCCTCCTGTGAAGTTATAGGTGCTGCGCTTCTCTAAACCTGGCAACCCGAATATTATTAATCCCGGATTGTTTGGCTTTTCCGTCCTTCAGTGGCTGTCTGGCCCCCGGTTCAATCTTGCTTCCAGTTAAAATGGTCACTTTTGTCGTCTCAGATGTGTGAACGTGGCTTAGGTCAGATTTAGCCTAGCTGTGATTTTATTAGACCACTTTCACACATCCTCTCTCAAGTTCAACGATTTCAGCCTTCAACCTTGAGACAGCTGTACGGGTGAAGAATTAAATGAGAGGAGAACTAACTCCAATCTGGTGCTTTCTGTCTATTAGGCTACTGTACTTTAAATTGAATCACCTTATTCAACATGGAGGGGGTGATTTTGATACAGGGGGAAGTTTTTACACAAACAGCTTCCTCAACGTCTTAAATCAATCAGCTAAAGCATGTTACTACAAAGAAATGTAATGTAAATGTGTGTATATGGTCACTGGAATGTAAACCTTCATTTATCTCACAGAACCATGTAATTGTTTGGTGTTCTATTAATTATTTGTTGTCAAACTGTTGCCAGGTTGGAATTAAATCCTCATTTCAATTGAATTGTTGGCTTGAACTGTAAGACAAAACAAGATTCCCTTCTTTGTATTCTAAACACAATTGGTTTTGGCTTTGCTTTAAGTCTCTCTCTCTCTCTCTCTCTTTACCTCTACTCTGCTCTCCCAGGTCAGGGCCAGTGCCATCGCCCAGGACCAGGACCAGAGTTATGACTACGCCAGCAACAGTGTCATCCTGCATTTGGATGCCGGAGACGAGGTCTTCATCAAGCTGGACGGCGGCAAGGCCCATGGAGGAAACAGCAACAAATACAGCACCTTCTCAGGGTTCATCCTCTACACCGACTAAACACAGGAAATCAGGGTCAAGGGTTAGGGCTGGAGGGCATTTACTTCCTGTCTCTCAGTTGTTGCTCTCACGGAGCAGGTAGATGTTGCCCTTAAGCACTGATACAGGGTCAGATTTTATTCCATGCCCCATGTGGGCAGATAAGGATATAGAGTAGGTTGTAAGTTGGAGACATCTGGTCCTAGATCTGTGGTTAAAGGCAACTTCCAGCCGGTGTCCTTTTTTATCCATGCCTCTGTTTTGGAATGGAAGGCCTATTGTCATTGTGAAGATGCTGGGAACTTAAGAATGACGGTTGATACAGTCTGATGCAGTGCAGAGAAGCAGCTGGCCAGTCTTTCTGAATGCAAGTGTGGAGGCTACTTGTAATTGCATTGCCTGTCTGAACTTTTTGCTACAGAACATGCTTCACTATGGCATTAGCTGTTTATTTGGTTTGGCAACCTTGTGTCCAGTATGTCGTTTTGTCACTTTTGAAGACAGACTAATGTCACAGATTGAATCGGAGCTTGTCAACCCAGTGTTGTCTGATGAGTCAGAAATCTTGTTTTAATATCCCTTGATACAGTATTTTGCATATTAATAGTGTATAACCCTGTAAAATGAATATTGTTGTGCAAACACCATAAAAGCAGTGTCTGTACTGTATAAAACGTGTTCAGTGTATATTTAAAGATATAACCATTAGGATATTGATGTTCTATAATGTCACTAGTGAATGGAACTTCCATATTAATGTTCTAGAGATCCGTCTCAAAAGCCCTTGTTTTGGCCCATGCATGTATTACCACGTTTTAATGTTCTGTATTTCAACCAATGAAAGCTGATGTTGAAGTCTGCCAATGACCTCCTTATAGAAGAGAGACTATTGGAAAGGGACATTTCTGTTTGTTTTTCATAATAAATAAATAATGAATTAATTGTATCTTTTTGCAGCTCTTCTCACTCAGCTCAGTTAATGCGACTCCTTTCATTGACGCTGACTTATCAGTCCACTGCTCAGTTTGATCTCTCAGTCCGCTGCAGCCTCTGTGGCTGGTTTCTCTCACCCAGGAAGGAGAATATAGCACATCAGCAGCACAGTGAGAGCCACAGGACAGAGATAGTAGAGGAGAAAGAAGGCCTCACAGCTGTGTTAAATGTCAAATGACAAGAGGGATAATTGCCTCTTACAAAGGAGATATATTGTCTCTTTTTATCCTAACAGCTGGGTAGAATACACGCTGAGATGCAGAGCAGAGGAAGGGGCAGTCAGACATCACAGCAGAGCTTAGATCTGTATTCGTTATCTGGAGTGGCAAATGAGAGTCTGCAGTGACAGCACCTCGGAAATAATAGTTGGAGACAGTGAAGCTGCCTCAAGGCTCCAATTGATATATTCTGTTGTTCCATGGAGTTTGCTATGCTAGTCTGCGTATAAACAACAACAACAACAACAACAAGCCATTCCATCGCAGTGCCTATGTTTGTAAATTGTTATCAGATTTCCATAACAAAAGAAAATGTTAAGTAGATATTTTTTTGCTGGATTTAGCCGCAAACATTTTCACTGTAGCCTACTAATACTAATACGAATTATTTGAAGAGTTCTATATTCAACACAAGAGCACATTCTTAGAAAGAGAGATGATTAGCATAACATCGTAAAACTAAACATAGCTATCCTCATGCACTCCATAACTGCAGTGTGAAGCGAGAGGCTGAGATGCCTCCAGCTCCAAGCTGCATCTCCAGAGTCTGAAGACAGCAGAATTCCTCTGGACACAATTAGGACGCTGGGTCCTCACCCATCACTGTGGTCACAGCTTACCCAAGGGATGGCCGAAGACTGCAGAGACAAAGCCGATCGCCTTGCGGGGCACATGAGCACATTGTCAAATTAGAGACTTCATGTCACAAAGTGAAAGGCAAACGCCCTGGGTCTACCAGAAGAGCTGTTCTTCCTGAAACCATCTGAACACAACGTTGGTCACGAGTCGGCGACATCTGTACTTTTATGATCACCTGTGGAACTTAGCTGTGGGACATTATGTAATAAGTGTGGATAAACTCGAGAGCATACTGTATCTAATCCAGCATCTAACACATAAATGAGCGACTCTCGTCTGTCCGCTGTCCAGCCTGTCCACTGTCGCTCTATCCGGACTTCCCTCGGACACCGTCGGCCTGGGTCATGGGGAGTAGATAGGATGAGGTGTGAGCTCAACAGGGTGTGAGCTCAAGCATTGCTTATCTTGGTGAATCGTTTGAACATATTTCTGGGAGTTCTTCCAACTTTCACCTCCCTAGCCAGATAGCAAGCGGATGTGTAATGATTCTGGGCCGGAACTAAGCCACAAGGGCGAGATCTGGCCTGTATATGGCCCAGATCCACTTGCTATCAATTTGCTTGCTATCTGGGTTCCTCCCTACCCAGATAGCAAGTGGATCTGGGCCATATACAGGCCAGATCTCGCCCTTGTGGCTTAGTTCCGGCCCAGAATCATTACACATCCGCTTGCTATCTGGGTAGGGAGGTGAAAGTTGGAAGAACTCCCAGAAATATGTGAAAACAATTCACCAAGATAAGCAATGCTTGAGCTCACACCCCATTTGTGGTCAAAGAACACGGCCTTGAATGTATCTTTGTATTTGAACCATCCAACTCTTTGGGGATTGAACTTCCACTCAAAGGTGTGTTGGTTTCCAGGACATTCATAGATTATTTACTCTCACCCAGGCACATCTTGAGGTCCGGAATTAATCTTCTTCACGTTACTACTGTAAAGTCAAGGCACTTCAATGAAATGTCTCAACTTTTAGGGGAAGTTACCTGTAACTAAACTAGCTACAATGCCGTATCAGCAATGAACCAAACACTAATAGCCAGCCCAAGGCAGGACAGGGCTCCTGGCAGGTACCATTTAAGTCTTCCTTCAACAAAAATAAGGACATTTATTCATGAATCCAGTAATTGTTGATAACAGCAAATAGCTTCCCCTCTAGCGCTAAACACAAATGACCAGTCTAGGGTGGGAATTTAAGTTATAGACAGTGTGTGTGTGTTATAGACAGTGTGTGTGTGGAATTTAAGTTATAGACAGTGTGTGTGTGTTATAGACAGTGTGTGTGTGGAATTTAAGTTATAGACAGTGTGTGTGTGTTATAGACAGTGTGTGTGTGGAATTTAAGTTATAGACAGTGTGTGTGTGTTATAGACAGTGTGTGTGTGGAATTTAAGTTATAGACAGTGTGTGTGTGTTATAGACAGTGTGTGTGTGTGGAATTTAAGTTATAGACAGTGTGTGTGTGTTATAGACAGTCTGTGTGTGGAATTTTAATTATAGACAGTGTGTGTGTGGAATTTAAATTATAGACAGTGTGTGTGTTATAGACAGTGTGTGTGTGGAATTTAAGTTATAGATAGTGTGCACCGTGGTTTAAATTTTGACTCCAGTTTCATTTAGTGTGTATACTGTCAGCAGGACCAGGCAGCCTAGCTTGCAGAAAGGCGAAGCGTCGGACAGCGTCTTCAAGCTGCTTTGTCAAGGTAAGCTCTTTTACTTGGCTCCGGTTACATGGATGAAACACTGTCACTTTTTGGAGGATCTTCCATCATCCTTGAAGGATTAGGACGATTATGTCAAATTCCCTAGCTGTTTGAATGCAGGTGTATCCTAATCTTCTCATACAGGGAACGGTACTGTAAGACCTTCACATTTGTTCATCCCCACCCTCTCCCCTGTCTGTGGACGGGAACGGTCTGGGTTGACATTTACAGCGACCGACAAGTGAGGCTTTCAGTCTTATCAGCGTCTACCAGAATATGAAGTGTGAGAGGGCCTCGGTTTCCAAATGGCAATAGGATGCTAGTCTTGAAACAGTTCCCCTGACACTTGGTTAATAATGACCCCTTTGTGAGACTATATTAAACGTTTCTACTTAACCCACTAGGGGGGGAGAAAGGCACCAACTTGGCTGTCTGAAACTATCTTCGTCCTCTCCCTCCCCCTCACCCTCGTGCGTAGATCAACACGGGCCGATCGCCCACACACAGATCCACACATGGGTGCACACACAGATCCACACACAGATCCACACACAGATCCACACACAGATCCACACATGGGTGCACACATTTGTGCTCACGTGCGCGCGCGCTCAAGCAGGCACACACACACACACACGCATGCACGCGCACACACACACACACACACATTTCTCTCCTCGTCTCACTCACACTCTACTCACCTCACACCTGTGTTTTACAGTGCTGGAAGAGAACATGACATACTTCCCTGTACCTCCTTCATGCATGAGCTAGAATGTGTGGGTGACTCAAGGAAAGATAGCCCCCCCCCCCCACCGCAGACTGATCTCAGACTAATAAGCAAAGACAGGTTCAGCTGAGTCATGGTGGTCATGTGTACGCGCTCTGACAGGACGTCGTCTTCTTACCCTGCAACCTCCCTTCCCTTGAATGGGTCATTAGACGCGGGGGTCGGGGCTGGGGGCAAAGTGAATCCTGTACTCTAGGTACCCCTTGTCTTGAGAGTGTGAACATTGTCCTGCTATTGTGAAATGCTTTCTGAAATGTGTGAATAAACATGCGTTTGGGATGTCAATTATCTACAGCGTGAAAAAAGCGCATGCACTGAGTAGGCTACTACGGAAGAGCATTAGGGACAACAGCTGAGGGTTTTTTTTTTTTAAGCTTCTGAGTTTAAAGTCAGAAATTCTGACTTTTTTCTCAGAAGTTATTACTGACTTTTTTCTCAGAAATTCTGACTTTAATCTCAGAAATTCTGACTTTAATCTCAGAAGTTATTTCAGAGTTTTTTCTCAGAAATTCCGACTTTAATCTCAGAAATTCTGACTTTTTTCTCAGAAATTCTGACTTTAAACTCAGAAGCTTAATAAAATAATAAACTCAGTTGTGGGCCCTAATGCTCTTCCGTAAGGCTACAGAGTAGCAGAAATGCACCCCCAGGATTAATTAAATAATTAGTTCCCAAACGAGTCCATGGTACTTATCATACCGTCTCACTTTATAATTAGCCGCAACTGACACTTCTAAAAAGCTTTTGGGTTTTTATATAACTTTCTTTGCCAATGCAGCTTTTACCACAGCGGGAGGCAGGGGCTGATGAGAAAGCACTCAGACAGGAGATTCCAAAATGTCGCTGCGCCGTGTTCCCCCCTAGGCTGTGCTTTCTGAACAACAAGCTGCTGTGACTATAAAACTCCTCGCCCCCCGCCAGGAGACAATCTTGAGACTTTACAGTGCACATGAAAATGCAGGCTGTGTGTGTGATCATGCATCCCTATGAGTGTCTCACTCACTCCTGTAAATGTCAAGGGAAATAAAACAAATCGCCCGTTACTGTAGGGCACACACAACATTATTTGATCAATTACGTATATATTAAAAAGGAGACTTTATACCCTGCTGCCAGGGGGGTTCACAATTCTTAAATATTCTTCAATCCGAAAGCCGCACTTCAGGTCCCCGTCTCTCAAAGGGACTGAGAGAGACACACTGGGAGTCTCTCCTTCACAACTGGGCGGACAGTAAGTAGGCCTACAGTACTGGGCGGACAGTAAGTAGGCCTACAGTACTGGGCGGACAGTAAGTAGGCCTACAGTACTGGGCGGACAGTAAGTAGGCCTACAGTACTGGGTGGACAGTAAGTAGGCCTACAGTACTGGGTGGACAGTAAGTAGGCCTACAGTACATGTCTAACGCCCAGAACCCTCTAGATGCACAGCTGAACCCACTAAGAAAAGACAGTTCCTTTCCACAGTGATGGCCAATGTAGGCTACAGCTCAGAGGTGATTTGTGTTGCTGTGTGTGTGTGTGTGTGTGTGTGTGTGTGTGTGTGTGTGTGTGTGTGTGTGTGTACCCAGCATCTGTTCACCGCCCTCTGGCCCCAATCACTATGCATTAATTCTGCAGCCTCTTGATAAAAGAGGGGCCCAGACCAGCAGCTACTAAGGGCTGATGAGAGCCACGTAGCTGAGCAGGCCACGCCCCCCGGGTGCCACGCCCCCCGGGGGCCCCGCCCTGCTCACCAGAGAGGGCCAACAGGGGGGGGTCCCTCCCCGGCGCCGCGCCACTCCCGCCAGCCTGGCTCCCGCCAAACAACTCCCACGCAAAAGTGACAAGGCCTCGCAAGATCATGTGAGGAGGAGGACTTCCTCAGATAGAACCCAGATAGAACCCTGTCAAGATCATGTGAGGAGGAGGACTTCCTCAGATAGAACCCTGTCAAGATCATGTGAGGAGGAGGACTTCCTCAGATAGAACCCTGTCAAGATCATGTGAGGAGGAGGACGTCCTCAGATAGAACCCAAATAGAACCCTGTCAAGACCATGTGAGGAGGAGGACTTCCTCAGATAGAACCCAGATAGAACCCTGTCAAGATCATGTGAGGAAGACTTCCTCAGATAGAACCCTGATAGAACCCTGTCAAGATCATGTGAGGAGGAGGACTTCCTCAGATAGAACCCTGTCAAGATCATGTGAGGAGGACGTCCTCAGATAGAACCCTGTCAAGATCATGTGAGGAGGAGGGCGTTCTCAGATAGAACCCTGTCAAGATCATGTGAGGAGGAGGACTTCCTCAGATAGAACCCAGATAGAACCCTGTCAAGATCATGTGAGGAGGAGGGCGTTCTCAGATAGAACCCTGTCAAGATCATGTGAGGAGGAGGGCGTTCTCAGATAGAACCCTGTCAAGATCATGTGAGGAGGAGGACTTCCTCAGATAGAACCCTGTCAAGATCATGTGAGGAGGACGTCCTCAGATAGAACCCTGTCAAGATCATGTGAGGAGGAGGACTTCCTCAGATAGAACCCTGTCAAGATCATGTGAGGAGGAGGACTTCCTCAGATAGAACCCTGATAGAACCCTGTCAAGATCATGTGAGGAGGACGTCCTCAGATAGAACCCTGTCAAGATCATGTGAGGAGGAGGACTTCCTCAGATAGAACCCTGATAGAACCCTGTCAAGATCATGTGAGGAGGACGTCCTCAGATAGAACCCTGTCAAGATCATGTGAGGAGGAGGACTTCCTCAGATAGAACCCTGTCAAGATCATGTGAGGAGGAGGGCGTTCTCAGATAGAACCCTGTCAAGATCATGTGAGGAGGAGGACGTCCTCAGATAGAACCCTGTCAAGATCATGTGAGGAGGAGGACGTCCTCAGATAGAACCCTGTCAAGATCATGTGAGGAGGAGGACGTCCTCAGATAGAACCCTGTCAAGAGAAGCAGGGGAACCGTAGGTGGACAGAATGGGATCCGTCTTTGTCAGGTCAAATCCCTCTTGTGCTTTTCCCCTACTATGTTTCACGTTTCCCTTTTCCACGCCTCCTAGTCATCATTACTCAAATAATAATATCTCGAGGACGAGAAGCAGTCCCCTGTTCCTTCTGAGTTAAGGAGAACTTGTTTGGGAACGGATGAATTTCATTGGCGCTGATGGAAATACAGATACGTTTCTGATGAAAATCTGAAAAAGATTACAGCGCACAGGAAGGTGACACATGGACACAAAGCACGGACATACAGTACTAGTGTTGTTGTTGTTGTTGTTTATACTTTAAAACAAGAGTATTTGATACATTGCAATCATGTTTGATGACAAGTAAAATACTGTAGCATGAAATAAAATATGTTTGTTTCTCTTGTAGAACTCTAAAAAACTATTGTTGGCGTATTTACAGTGTAAGAAAAAGACACAGTGGCATAAAGTCACATTAATCTTTTGACAGTATTAAGAAAAGTCTTTAGTGTAAATTCACAGTGCTTGTGTGTAAAGTGGATTGTCAAATACCTCTGTTTTCATTCTTGTTCCAAGTCGAAAAAATATCAAATATATTAATTTAGAGGTTAGTTCACCACGGCTACTTCATCTTTTAAGAGACAATCCACCCAAATCACAAATGTTATGGATAGAATTGATGGTACTCTGCTGCTTTGATCCAACACATTCCACAAAACTAAGTCATGTGATTTGGGTGAAATGTCTTCAGCACTACACTACTGCAAACAAGCAGACTACATTCAACATGTACACATCAGTATCAGTTGAGCAGAGCAAATTCAGGTATTAACATTGCGTTACTATTGAAAATCCAATATATACGTTATTCCCCTCAAAGCAAAGTGGATTCAAATGCATCACTAGTGAGGTAGGAAGTGGAGATATCTATTGAATTCACTGTTAATCTAGGAGAAAAATGCAATAATTGAGAAATATTTAAGAAAACAAATGTTAGTGCATATTTGCAAAATTTTCACAATTTGTTCGCTTTGACACATACAGCAGTAGACTACGTAGAAAGCTAAAATGTGATTCATCAACCTTTTGTAATTGCACCAAAAATGTGGTCTTACAGTATGACTTCAAAAGCAAATTACTTTTTCACTCGCTAAATGTGATACAATTTCCTCCAGCATTAGGTTAGCACTGAGCTGCTCGACCACATTGTCAGTGCAAATTGCTAGCTTAAAATGTTTAAGTCGTTACGTTCATAAGACCAAGGTCTCCGTCTCCCAGGCGCCGCGTCAGCGTCCTTATATCCCTCTGGCGTTCGCTACGACATCAGCATTTTCACGGCGTAGAGGAGAAATCCGCCGAGGCCGGCGGTTGCCACTATGACGACAACCCTGACCAGCAGGAACTCCATGGAGTCCTCCAGCTTGGTGTGCAGCCGCAGGACCTGCCTGTGGGTGTCCTCGCGGCTGCCCGAGTTCTCGACGACGTGGTTGGCCAGGCCGCGCTTCTCGTTGAGGGGCATCTGGGCGGCGATGCGCTGCTCGGCCTGCTCCTGGGTCAGCCTGTCCCTGGTCATCAGGCGGGAGAGCTGAGTGGCAGGGTCGCTGGAGGAGAACAGACAGCAGCAGGCTGTTTATTTAGGGCCTAGAGAAGCCCGTCTAAAATAAGACCACACAAGCAGTGTGGGTGAATGATACTTAAAAGCCCAAAATACAACACGAAAGCCTGGAAATCATTGTTTGTTCTTTCCAGGACCCTGAAAACAAAACAGGCTTACAAACCAATTATTTATGGGTGGAGAGGGACTGGGTGGAGAAACAGCAGCAAATTGTTAAGTTCTAAAGCTAAACTTGATTTAATGAGGTTTAGACAGGCACAACATTAGGCAAATAATCTTCTGTTTAATTAAGAATAGCAGAACGTCCATGCATGGTCAAGGTCTTACCAGTACACCACGACAGTGTGGGTGAGGAAGCGCGTGAGGCGGCGCGTCTCAAAGAGCAGGGGTACGTCTAGCACTACGTACCGATACCCTGGAGGGGGGGAGAGGAACAGCGTTTTAAAATAGAGCACAGCTTGACCCTTTTCAAAGTTAAGGGCAGTGAGGGATCCCAGGGGTTTCTTCAATGTCCTATCAGTTACAAGAAAACACACAAACACAATAAAAACACACGGACGATCATTCTTGAAGTGACTCCAGATAACCTACAATTCTAAATTAAATTCAAGATTTTTTAAAGGGGTCCACTTTTGCAAAACTAACTTTTTCATTGTTTTTGCATGTAGGCTACATGTGAGTCTCTGATGGGCCGACTAACACACAAAGTAGGAAGTGAAACAGCCCAGTCATTTTGTTGTGATCAGCCGAAATGAAAACATTAGAAAAAAAGTCAGTCTCTGCAAGCTGTTCAAATCTCCCGTGTCACTCTACGTCACAGTCGGGGACACCGCTAGCTAGCGTCTTCGCACGGAGAATGCTCTGTTATTGGATGTACTAAGCAGCACAGATCGTCTCCCAAGCTCGAAGGACAGCCGAGCCGAGTGGATAAATTTGTATTTTTGATGGCAATGTTCCTGCTGAAATTGGCAAAACACTGGCAGGGTGTGCTAGCCATTTTTTGCCCGATTGCTTTTCCATCCTGGGTCAGTACAACGCAGGACTTTCAGATAAACTCTTTCTGAATGATCAAGCTATACCAGCTGTCCGTGGAAATGATGCAGAAACTAAGTAATGATGCTGTGTGTTTGTTTGCTAGTACTAACTAGCGCTACCTAACTAACACGAACACACTCCCCTTTTGCTTCAACCCGCATGCTCGTCTCATCATGTTGGAGTCACATTAGTGGAATAAAATTGGCAGACTTCTAGTTCATCGAGCGGTCATTAAAAATGATCAAATGTTAAGAAGTGGACATCATTGGATTCCCCTCGGCCTACAGAATCTAGCTTTTATTGTTTGTAGTTGAATGGGGTCATATAGCCTGGTGGTGTCTAGCTAGCGATCGTAGTTAGAGGTAACAGCATGCAACCGTGGAGAAAATAATATTGGCACTAACGCTATCATGTTTAGTCAGGGAGAGAGGACACTGTCACTGTGGCATGGAGTGTGGATGGTCCAGGCTAGCCAGCTATATTTGAGGTAGCATAGCGCTGTCAACAGCCCTCGTTCTCTAGCCTGCCCACTTGCTTTTAGCTGAGCTCATTTGCATATGAAAAAAAAAACGCTTAATCCGCTCAATCTGATCTCGTGGTCAACGGAGGGGTATAGAGGCACGCTAGAACGCTTATTCTGATCTGGTGGTCAACGGAGGGGTATAGAGGCACGCTAGAACGCTTATTCTGATCTGGTGGTCAACGGAGGGGTATAGAGGCACGCTAGAACGCTTATTCTGAGTGGGATTTTCAGCAAGAATACTCAAAGACATGTTTTGGGGGCCCCAAAGTCTTGTATTAAATTGTTGAAAAGTTGCATAATAGGACACCTTTAAATTGTTTATAAAGGGATTATAGGCAGGGTTCCTATACTGTTTATTGGAGGATAGGATAAGAGAGAAGTGGACAACAAAACTGTTGAAATGCCCCTTGTCTTGGTGAAGGATTGGAAGAGGAAACATAATATTGCTGTTAACCCTACACACCTCGCAGACCAGCAAGAGAATACAAGCAGCCAACAAAACATTAGTAAGATTTCCCTGACATACAAGATATTGTATGAATATAACGGGGTGGGCAGTCCATTTGGAAATGGGCCCAAATGATTGGCCGGCAGTTTCTCTTCCTGTACCTCTGAGGAAGCAGAAGAGGATCTGTTTCAGCATGGCCTTGTGGATCTCAGGGTGGGTGATGGAGTTGAGCAGCCGGCGCTTCTCCTCGCTGGAAAAGATGAGCTGGCCCAGCTTCTGCCTGTCAATCTCCCCGTTCTCCTGCAGCACCTCTGGGCCAAAATGTCGCACTATCTTGCAGAAGGCCGGACTGTGGGGCTCCACCACTGACAGAGAAAAGGAGTGCCCCGGTGACAATTAGGAAGAGTACAAATTAGCATATTGCATAATATCTGTCTGTATTCTATATAGTGGCGGGGTAGCCTACAGACAGCCAGAAAAGCCATATGCCATCAAATTGCTCCGTTAGGGTAGTGGTAGGGTAGATAGATGTGCGCTATATTGCAACTCTACTTTTAAAAAGTATAATTTTGCTCTAATCGGGGTAAAACTATAACGGGATGAACGGAGTGCATCGCTATGGGACAGCTTACGATGGGTTCAGACCGCCCTTAAGAAAGTATCCTTTGGGTAAGGTATACCTCTGGGAAACAGCGCGTCAGCTCCAGGGAGAGCTTAAGATGTACCTTCAGAAAGTACATCGTAAACTTGATTTACTATGTACCTTGGGAAGAGCTGTTTCCCAGAGCCTCCTTAGCCAGGGTACACCTCAGCCTGAGAAGGCTCTGGGAAACGATGCGCCACCTAGAGGGAGAGTTTACGACGTATCTTACGATGAACGTAGCGCTACGATGACTCTGGGAAATAAAAGATAAAAACACAATACCCCACACACAATACCAGTGTGTCAGGGGGTAAAGTGGGTCTCAAAAGGATATTGAGGGAAAGAGAAAATAAAATAGAGTGAGGAGACAAGAAAAAGTACACAGAGCACGAAAAGTCCCCCATCCCATTTAACCCAAAACATGTGACAGGCCAGGCATACCTTTCCTGGCCACCACATCAGCATCAATGATGGGACAGCCAAGCTCTCGCAGAAGGGAAGACACGCTGCTCTTCCCCGAAGAGATTCCTCCAGTAAGGCCCACAAGAAACATCCTAGTAACACAAAATAAGCTGGTAAGTGAGCTCTGACTTGACTGATTATATTTATTTAGGGGGGGGGCATAGTGCATAGTCACCCAATAGACTACTTAACAGAGGTCTGTTTTATTTGTACGCTTTGGTCAATGTGTCTTCAAAAGGTGACCAAGGATAACTTAGTTTTTACACATTATAGCAACACGCCCCCTACTGGTACATGAGGCATACAGCTTTGCTGTCAATTACATTTTTTATTTATTCTCTAGCTAAAATGTACTCTATACAGCTGTAATTTATGCATTATATCCATTTGGCATTTCTCGACTGAGCTAAGCACATTTAAAGCTGTAGTCTAGCTCTGGATAGACAACATTGCATAACAGTTCATTAGACTGAATAAATAGCATGCAAACGCGGTCTTCTAAGCAATATATATGTTACGGTCAATGTGAGAAAACGGGGAATGTGAGCTTTTCCCGGTTATTGCGCACATTCCCCGACCTCGCGGGGAATGTAGGAGAAACATGTTCGTTTCTCACATCTCCCGGGTAATGTGCACATTCTCCGACCTTGCGGGAGATGTGAGAAATTGGTTAGTATTTCTCACATCTCCCGCAAGGTAGGGGATTGTGCACATTAACCGGGAAATGCTAGCAATTCCCGACCTTGCGGTAAATCTAGGAAAGCGCAACCGTATGCAAAACCTCTGCGCAGCCGGGTGGTGGGAGAGGGCTTATGTGACGCCTCAGAGGGCGTGCACCATAAGAGGCACCCACGGTAGTTGGGCTAACGTTACTGGCGCACACCTGGGAGAGATTTTTCGTCTTTCTTTCGGCTAGCTAACGTGTAGGGTTCCTTTGGAGGTTCCCACCTTCCTGTTGTTGCGATTTTCATTTTGCGTTTGTTAACTTGATCACCAGTGTAGGCCTATCCTCCTAATACTACTCACACTGTGTGCAGCATAGGCTATATTACTGTTCAAGGTAGACCACAGACTGTTATTAACTGTAGGGGAGGACCGGGACGAATGAAACACTTTTTGGTTTGATCAGATTTACACAGAAATTAATAAAGATGGAGATTACATTTTTTGATGATGACAAACAACTTGTACATGTCCTTTACTAACCTATTAGTTGTAAGTTTGGTTCTGTGGTGTAACAGTTCAATTCAAGACGGCCGAGAACAGAAGATGTGCATCGTTTCTCTTGTCCCTGCCGTGCGGGGCGAGTGAAACAGAGGAGTGGGACGAGTGAAACAGTGAGATTGTTTTGCTTATTGTGTTGCGTAGCCTCGCGGCTTGTAGGCTAATTATCTTAACTTTCAACACATGTATAATTAGACCCAATTTAATGTTTCCATTAATGCAATTGATGCTATGTATTCGAAAACCATGGGCAAAATGTCAAGCGCCTCTCGTTCTAAGCGCACGAGCCCTCTCCCACCACCCGGCTGCGCAGAGGTTTTGCATACGGCTGGACTTTGCTAGATTTACCGCAAGGTCGGGAATTGCTAGCATTTCCCGGTTAATGTGCACAATCCCCGACCTTGCGGGAGATGTGAGAAATACTAACCAATTTCTCACATCTCCCGCAAGGTCGGAGAATGTGCACATTACCCGGGAGATGTGAGAAACGAACATGTTTCTCCTACATTCCCCGCGAGGTCGGGGAATGTGCGCAATAACCGGGAAAAGCTCACATTCCCCGTTTTCTCACATTGACCGTAACATATATATAAAACTGGCTAGATAGTTAGTTCGTGCGTTTGATTTACAAATGCAATACCTTTATTATTTATTATTATAAATGCAATACCTTTATTATTTATTATTATAAATGCAATACCTTTATTATTTATTATTATAAATGCAATACCTTTATTTCCGAGGAAATTGCGCAGTTAACCGAGAAGGTCTGGAGATCAGAAAAGCAACTCAGTTTGGAAGCTATCGAGCTAGATCTAGATATGAAGCTAGTTGTCTTAACACTCGTTTTCAATTCCAGATAACATTCAATGCCACAATATTTGCGAAACTAAGCCAATGCCACCTAGGTTACAAACATTATGCCTATGTAGATAAGACAATAATAGTGAAAATGCACCTCGAAGTTTGATGTTATATATCATGTAGCGCTAACTAGCTGGCTAGCTACTAGATCAGTGCATCCGTAACAACTTTCCGGGTTTCCCTCGTTCCTGAATACCAAACGTTCCAGCATATATTCCCCTTTTGGCCATTTTGACAAATAAGAAAAAGATGATTTCATGTCCCACTCCCTAAGTTTTCCATTACACACTTTATATCAATAACAAATAAATATGCTAACAAAACCAAGAGCTTGATGTCTCCAGAATGAATTTAATAAAACAAAATATTAAACCTCCAATTAAACAATCAAAAGTACGAAGAAATTAATTCAGTCCAACGTCGATGTCACCGGTAATTAATGTTGCTGTTTCTCATTCGTGCCGTCATTCGAGGGCGACGCTTCTTGGGCGACTGACAGACTGGGTGAATTGTGGTAATGCTTGGACCGTTTTCCCTTGTGTACCAGTTCACCTCCATTTTCTCCTTCTTCTCGCTCCAGCCTGCCCCTTTTTACAAAGTGCTCTATCCTGGACTCCAGGCTCTCACAGCGCGGACGCTCTAGTAAAGGTCTGTAGTTCCTCTGCCTGGTCCCCTCCATAAGCCAACAATGGGTAGATGGAGCTCCGCCTGCGGACCGACACAAGATACAGTAAGTCAAATCAAGTCTGTTTATTGTCACATCACTGTAATTAATCACTGTTAATTGTCAAATCACCGTAATTATTAGGTATTGTGTGAACTTCCAACGCGCAGTTACAGTACACATACAGTAAATGGTAATTGGTAAATGGACTGCATATTGCTCTTTTATCCAAAGCACTTTACAATGGCCTGTCATTCACCCATTCACACACACATTCACACACCAATGGTGGCAGCTGCCATGCAGAGTGCCGTTGGGAGCAATTTGGGTTTCTCCTCAAGGAGACTTCGACATGTGGACAGGACATACCTCTGGGAAACAGCCGAACCCGACTCCCCGGGGGGACATAGCATTACAGCAGCAGAGGACAAGAAAGTCGCACAGACCAGAATAAAAATGAACTACAAATCGCTAGAAAAAACTTGCTAGAGTCATTGTGATAGCATATAGAGTACCTCAATTACCCGAGAGGACCTTAATCTAAGATCATTTCCTACCGGACCGAACGACTCACCTGAGCGCTCCAGGCCCTGGACCATCCCGCGGAGGACCTGGGTCTTGACGGCACTCTGGGTCCAGTGCTGCTGCAGCGTGGCCAGGGCGTGGCTCACCTCCTCAGCCTCCTCGCGCCAGAGCAGCCCCTCAAAATGGCAGTCGTACAGCACCAGGGGGAAGTCCACCGCCATGCTGCAAGAGGAGTGGGATCGTTTATGTTCTATGACTGCAGTACAGCTTTGACCCATAACTATCTTACTTCATAGTGTAGGTACAGTAGCACAGCACCTTGGGTTCTGCATGCTTTTCCTCTTGTGTGTGTGTGTGTGTGTGTGTTAAGGTTATGTACAACCAATCACACCTGTATTGGGGTTTTCTGGGATTGTTGTCAACATCCAACAGCTGATCTATTATCTCTGGGCTCTCCAACTTCTGTCCAATGAGGAGCAGGACAGCCATCATGCAACGCACCTATTGGGAGGGAGCAATTTAACCACCCGATGAGGACACTTCTGACTGACCTCTGCAGCACAGCGCACAACCAAATGTAACCTAAACTGACTTCAACTGAAAGTATAACTCTCTGGTTGTGCCAAACACATTCACATAGTAGGAATGTTTAATGATATACTGTACATCACCAATGTTGCTGTGTTATTACTGCCTTTATTTTGTAACAATCAAGTGAACATCCCTCAGTAGAACAGGAGTATAGTCACACCTGGTGATAGAGGAAGGCCAGTCCTTTGACCTCGAACACAAACAGGTCGTATGGGTCTGTGCTGATGGACGCGTCGTGTGGCTCGACAGGCTGGATAGTCGCAGAGAGGATGGTCCTCTGGAACTGCAGAACGCCGTTACCGACGTCCATCTTGCAGATGTTGCGGAAGTCATGGGTGCCCTCGTAGCTGCCGGGGCGAAACAGGAGATGGTGAAGTTACTGAGCCATGACCACGTTTTAAATTGTGCTGCTCAGACAACAAAGCAGTGCAGCGTTTTCCCTGTCGTTAACATGGCGTAAATAAGCTACGCTTACATCCGCATCTCACCTGCCTCTAAAGAGACAAAACATTTTCCTTCATTGATCTAAGATCTAAGACATTTGACTGATGTGGCTCCACTCACCGTCTGGCTGCCTCTGCCATCAATGCCACGTTCAGAGCTCCACTGGGAAAGTAGTACCGGTAGGTTCTGGACTGACAGTCGAAGCGCGCGCTGAATCCCTCCGCCACCGGTGCCCAGTCGAGGATCCTGATGTCCTGAGGCAGGACTCTGTTCAGCATCTTCACGTAAGGGAGCTCCACTGAATCTGCTTTGGTCTTGGCTCCAGTGCCGACGACAGTTGGGAGGGTCACACCTAAGCCTCCGCAAAACTGAGTGGAGCGCAAATCTATGGATATGACCTAAGAGAAATAACACAAGATTAGTTTAGACTAAGAACCAAGATTAATGATCCAAGATTCCTTTATTTGTCACATGTAATGTACGGTGTAGTCACAGTGAAATGTGGAATTTTGGTCGTCCTAACATTGTGAAGGATAAGATCCAAGCCACACTGGATGTGGAAATACAAAGGTGACCACTGCAGCTACAAGAAGACATCAGTAAGACTATCAACCAGCGGTGTGGTGAACTGACCTGAGAAAAGGCACTGACCCCCTTGTCAGTGCGTCCACACCGGTGATAGTTGGAGCTCTGCCTGTCTTGGATCAGCCTGGTCTTCAGAAGAGCCTCAAACAGCCTTGCTTCGACTGTGTTGTCAGTGTTGTCCTGAACGGCAAAGCCTTGATAGGTCCATCCCAGGTAGGCCAAGCGGAGGGCAACATGACGTCGAGGGTGGGAAGAAAAGTCAAATGGCCGCTCTTGACCCCGCTTCTTTCCCTTTTTTCTGCCACTGCCAGTTCCTGGCTGGTTGGATTTCCCCTGTGCACCGGGTTCGCTAGTCATCTCCATCTCATCGCCGGGACTAACCTTCTCCTTCAGTTGTGTTTTGAGCCTCTCCAGCTCTCCCTCCAAGTCCTTCACACGCTTTACCAGATCCTCGGACATACTGCCCAGGAGGGCGCAGCAGAGGTGGTTGGAGATCTTATTTGGGGAAGCAGAAGACCATTTGTTTACAAATGCATTTGACATTCGCATTTAATGAACCAGAGAGATAACACAAACACAACCAACCTCTGTGCCTCAATGTTCAAGCTTATTTTCTACTGTTGGTAGTTGCATCGCTGAATTTATTCAGTTAACAGTTAGATTATCATAGCTAGAAACAAATAGTTTTACTGGATCAATGTAACCTGGTTCGCCTGGTTAGCATCACCCCAATAGCTAGATAGCATGTAGGACGTGTGACTCTACTTAAGGTGATATACCAAAATAATAAGTCTCACCTTGGTTTTGATATATGATCGTAACGGCCAAAAAAATAAAATCTGCATTCCCTACTTTTCAAGACCGATGAACTGGTAAGTATACCATGCTTCTGGCGTAACTCATGCTATCATGCTTGCTCACAGGGACGGACTGATATTCTAGTTGGACTTACTTCCTGTCAGGATCCCCGGGAGATGTAGTTCTACTCACGGTAGTGTAGGAAAATATTTCGTTTCTTCAGTTATTGCTGTATTACGTAGCAGTTTCCCCTGCAAATTCACACCCACTATTGATGATGTAAATGTGTGAGTCATTTTAATGCATTTTTGTTTGAATACATTCTCCCAAAAAGAAGGTTGTGTAATGTTCACGGCAAGAGAGAGAGAGAGAGAGAGATGGCTAGATGTCAATGGCCAGAAGGAACATCTGAGTTAAAGTTAAATTCAAGTGAAGTTCAAGAGATGCAGCAGTCCAAAAATATTGAGAAAGCATTTAGCATAGTTTTATATACTTGTTGGTGGAATGGGCTGACCATTAAGCAATGCTATGCTCATTTGAGTAAGGTAGCAGGTAAAAATACGATTTTATCTTTATCCTGCTCCTTTTTGATCGTGGTTGATGATGATGATGATGATGTGGAAATTGAAGAATTATTTGTTTGTTTAGTTGATACAATATACTCATTCATGTGAGAAATAAACAGAAAAAAAAGATAATTGCATAGGCAGTGTTGCCTCTTTAGAACGTGTTAGCTAACGTGAATGTGTGAGGCAAGCTAACATGTTAGCCACTTGCTAGAATAGCTAGCTTGCTATACTCACTTGTTGTTTTTTGGGACAGCATGGGGGACACTAAGGGAACAGCAACTTAGAGTAGTCTACATTCTGATGTAAGATACATAGTATTTCATTCATCTTAGTTTTAGAATGCAAACCAGGCCAGGTCAAGCCTGGCTTATGTGCGTGGCTGGCTTGTTTCTGTTCAGGACTGGTAGGACGGAAGCTAGTCATGCCACTGAAATAGCTGTGAATTGAAATGACATGAAATAATGTCTGATAAATTAAGATGGGTCTTGTCGCCTGGACACATCAGTTCCAATGCTTCCAATGCTAATCCAGCACAATAAGAGTGGGATAGCCAGTTAGCTCATGAGCTCACAACAACTAGCAGCAGCTTCCATAATATTAATGGTAGCGGTCAGTGGCTAAAGCAGTTACACTGATGATTCCTGTAACGTTAGCTATTTTGCTGCAAATAATTATAACTGGATCCACTCAGGAATCAGGGAGTGGGACCGAGAACAGGAGGAGCAGAAAACAAAACACACAGTTGCATACACACAGAAACATAACAGTAAGCACAAGTCTAGTATATCAATGGGACTTGTAATTGGTCACCCAGTTTCTGAGAGAGGAGAGGAAGAAAGGTCGTGGCTAAAGTTAAAAATCAAACAGGCTCATGCTCAACCAGGAATCGAACCCATGATCTTCCACATGGGAGTCGGGCGTTTTTTCCACTACACTACCGAGGAACTTGAAAATGCGGGATGTAAGTGTTTTTATTTTGGTGTGCTGGGAGCAGGAGGAGCAGAAAACAAAACACAGAGTTGCATACACAGAGAAACATAACAGCAAGCACAAGTCTAGTATATCAATGGGACTTGTAATTGGTCACTTAATTGGTCACCCAGTTTCTGCAATCAGTTTGACACAGTTAATTCATCTGCAAAACAGACTGTACATTTCCTTAAAAATAAAAAAGAATGTTTTATTCCCATGGGATCTCTCCCATCCGTCTGAAAAAGGGGGCAGAGAGGAGAGGAAGAAAGGTCGTGGCTAAAGTTAAAACACAAGCTCGTGCTCAACTGGGAATCAAATAGAAATGCGGGTCAACAACGGGATGGAGGGAAAGAGGGAAGGAAGGAGGGAGGGAGGGAGGGAGGGAGGGAGGGAGGGAGGGACAACCCGAAAAATGCTATATCTATGGTGCGCTGGCTTACAGCCATGCACAAAAACAAACAAAATGTGTTCAAACAAGACAAAAGTGAGTCTGGATTGAGAGCTTCAGTTCATATTTTCATAATTTCTGCGCTTCAAGTCTACTAAGAGGCTCACTCCAAGCAGTACTCCAAAGACCTTTGGGACAAAAGAAACGGGTCACTGACTTAGAATGTACTGACAGACGAGGCTGACCGCCTCTGAGTGTTCAAATGATGATACAATAGACAGATTTCTCTGGTTTACCTCCGTGATCCCAAGGCCGATGCAGGCAGCAGCAATCCAGACCAAGTGCTTCAGCAGGTAGCGTTTCAGAGCCCAGGTGCAACCCTGAGGAAGAACAGCAAGTCTCACCAACAGAAGAGGCACACTTACAGAACGACTGAACGTGGATGAAATCATCAAAATCATGACTATTGTGTTGTAGTCTGCTGTAGCCTAGCACATTGTCAAGCATGCATATGTGGTGTGTATGTGTGTCTTTGTGTGTGCATACAGGCTAGGGTATGTGCATGTGTTGGTCCACTGACCCTCTGGTAAATGTTGGATGAACTGACAACCTGACCACAGTCCTCCTTCTCCACCACACAGCAGGAGTCCGGGACAGCGTTTGGGTTGTCCCAGCCCGTACTGTTCAACCAGTCTGTGTAGCCCTCAGCACCACAACAGTCAAACTGCAATGAAGCACACAGACACTGAGCGACGTAGATTAGCAAATTAAGAGGGCAAATACTTTATTGACACAGATACAAACTTTCGTTATCGGGTCACCTCTTCCTGAATATCATCAATGGTAGCTCTGTCCTTCATGCTGTATTTGTCGATCACGGACTGTGCTTTCTTGTTGATTGTGTCATTCACCTGCAAGGGGCAGCATAGGACAGTACTATTTAATTCCCCTGACTGAAATCACCCTGGCCACTTGTAGAGCCTCCTTGTTGGATACTGGGGGGACTGTCGAGGAAATCCCTTCTTGATAATGTGTAACTGAATTGTCTCACCTTAGTACGGAGGACGTAAAGGGCAATCCCAGCTACAATCTCAATGCTGATAATCACCATAAGGATACCAGTGAACTGCACCGTGAAGTTATAAAACACAGTGTTAGTGGCACATCATGTCTTCACTGCATAAGCTACTATACACAGACAATGTCTACACAAAACGTCGGCTATTAGGTAACCCCATACGTGACGCTATATGTATATATGCTTCGCTAATATAGCATCACACCTCCTTACTCGGTGCCCGATACTCAGTAACTGCCAGTAATGCAAGAAAATCACAAGAAGAAACACAGACAGTCACAGTCTGTCAAAGAATCGGATTTAAACGGTTATTTCACGCCGTCCTATCATTTTTGTTACAGACATCCGTAGGAGCATGTGGATACCTTCACATTTGAGATATGATGTTTGGAAATGGGTAAGAAGTGCCCTGGAACACGGTTTACCTCCTTTCTCTTATGGGAAGGAGGTGTGACGCTATATTAGCGAAGCGGCATGACGTCACATATGGGGCTAGCCATTAGGCTACGTTAGATAGATCTTAAGTCACTCACTGAGGCCAGTAATGGGCTGCTGTTCGTCCATGCCCCAACGCAGCCCAAGAAGGAGATGACAGCGATAAAAACGCCCACTACAATTAACAGTACAGCGGTGTGGGAGAGAGTGCTACCTGTGAAAGTTGCTATTTCCAAGTAGGTAGTGTGTGACATTGCTCCAATGATAATGAGGCCAATACCTGATCCCTGTAAAACAAGCATAGAAAATCACTGATTTAAAAACCTGAAAAAGACACACAATTATATTATTAGGCTGTGTTTATTGTCCAAAATTCTGGCTGGATTTTTTGGCATAGGCTATTGAAATGTGTCCAGGGAGCATTCCCCTGGCGCTTGTTTTCGCTGCTCCCACGGAAGACTATGTCCAACTCACGTCAAACATGTAAAAATTGGATTGCGATGCATTTCACAGGAGAGTATACCGAGACTGATGAGATTAAACCCTGTGCTTCCCGTCTCGGAAAATATTTTTACATATTTTTAGTAGCTCTTCCAACGCAGTTACGGGTGCCCCATTGACTTCCATTGTAACCCAGTGAGAGCCTGCAGAAAAACTGCAGCTAGCTCAATACTGGAACGATCAGTATAATTATGGGCTCTATGTTTCAGGTTCATGGTAGACAGACCACAAATAGGGCTGAATGTACAAAATAGCACACTATCCCTTTAAGGATGTTTCAACGATGTCAAATGATATAGGCTACATGTAGGATACAGTGCTATGCCTTTTATTTAAGTGGGCTATTTTAATTTCAATTCAAGCAACAACAAAAAATCATCACTTACCAAGAAAAGTGCATTGAAGAAAATGAAACAGCTCTTTATGCGACCAATTGGTATCATCTTTGTGACAAGTATAGGCTAATAAATCTCAAGAGGTTAAATGTAAAGAGTAGCCTAGCCTAAATTAAACTGTTTTCCTTTCAAAACGTCACAACACAAGAGAAAAACGTTCTTCTCTATTCTGTGGAATGCACACTGAGGCGTGTGGATGAATGATGTTGAGAAAGAAAGAGCATCTATAGGCAAATACCCTCATTTGACTATCAGGCGAGGGGACATAGGCCTACATGAATGAGCACATTTCCATGTCCAACGGTAGTTTGGGGGAATATTTTATCAGACACTTTTTTCACGTGTCGTCAACCGCGCACTTTTATTTGGTTGACGTCACAGTTAAATTGCTGCGTAATGCTTTTGGCCGCAGTCACTCGAAATTGTAGGATTATTATTGACCCGACTTCTAACCAGAGAGTATAGCCTATATCGAAGGAACCGAAGCTGGCTCTGCTCCTGCTTCTTTGCTCTCTCAATTCTAGAAAACACAATGGCAAAGTCTGACGGTTAGTAGGCTATAGGCAGTGGAGTCGTAAGACTGGTGGTGGGGGGGACGATTCCAAGGCCGTGCACTGACAGGTGCCCTCATACACAAATATTATTATTTTTTATTATGATAAGGTCATGACTTGGGGGTTGGGGGTATATTATTGTTTCATAGGGCCCATAATTTCTAGCGGCACCCCTTAAGTTGATGTAAATTTAGAGTTGATTGTGTCTTTCTTATTTATCTCCCAGTTGGCCTATGGTCTTGTTATATCATGTGCATGGTATTTGTTTGAAATGATATATTTCTTCTAAGGATATGCGTCACCTTAGAATTTGATGGTTCCATCTCCATTTAGTGTAATTCAGAGATATAAACATTGTGTATTAAAAGTAGGATGCTGGCCTCTTAAGCTATAAAAGTGGAGTATAGGCTACTACATAACAGCTTTGACAGTGAGGATGGGAAAACCTTGCTCAATATCTCTGAACTACGCTTAACAGAAATACTATCAACGTCACGATTACCTTACAGTTAGGCCATTCTGTCATTTTGTCAGCTTTGACATTAATAATCATACTCCAATCTTTATGCAGTGTCAATACAGGCCATGTGAGCACACCTGAAACAGTTCTGTTCATCAAATACAACAATGAGAAGAGCTCCAGCAGGCAGAAGGAAGGTTAGTAGCAAGGGATGAAACAAAGTCAGACCTGTCAGTGGTTATGGGGCAACCATACGTGGCCTACAGAAAAGAAGAATAAAAAAACACCTCGCATATTTGAGTTATTTGATCATTAAGAAAGACATATACAATGGAATCATGTCAAATCCACCCTTCGTGTTTTAGGGTCCCAACAACCCTGGAGGACATGGAGGCAGGAGAGACACAGAGCCCAGAGACAGAGACCCCAAGAATGGAAAGATTTTCTGGAAGCGGCAGCCACCGCCAGAAACCACGGACGCCAACGGTGTGTCTGGTGTGAAGAACCAGAGAAGGCGGAGCCAGAGAGATTCTCCCGCCAAATGCAAAGAGTCTGACAGCAGCCCACAAGACTTGGAGGAAGTGCTGGATTCGTTGTGAGTGACAGGCATAGGCAGAGTTTGGGGGAGGGACGGAGAAAGTGTATTGTTGCCCGCAACATGTTATTTCAGGATCTGTGAATTTTTAAGTACGTTGAGGACATTGGCCCTTTTGAGCTTTGTCTGACCACAGGGGTATCGGTCATCTGGAAGATTTGGCCACCATGGCTGCAGAGGAACCTCTAACGGATGCTCAGGTTGAAGGTTAGAGACGGTGTAGCTCTGATGTAGTGTGTGACTCCCATTACACAGATAACACACAGACATTTGTACTGTATATCCTGCAGTCTCCTCTAGTTTACACTACAAAATTAAGTTGTTTAATGTTCTTTTTCATAGCATTCCAGGCAGTCTTTGAACTGTTTGCCACCAACTGTCAGGGCAACATCGATGCAGTCGGCCTCTCCTCCTTACTGGACACTGTGGATATCAGGCTCAGCGCCCAACAGACAGAGGCTTGTCTGCAGAGGGCAGATTACGACGGTAGGTTGGCCAATGAACATGAAAAACTTCCTGGTGGAAACAGTATGAGCCTTACAGTGTGTTGTGTGCGTGCGTGTGTGTGTGTGGGTGCATGCGCATAGGTGTTTTACATGAAAGTAGATTAGGAGAGTGTCTTGTATCTTTAGAGGTAATGATCACAAGACAAGAGACAACACACTGATGTCATTGACTGGTCTTCTTTGCTTTTCAGGGGACGGCAAGGTGGGGTTTCAAGACTTCCTGTCTTTGATGACAGACAGTCAGAAGTTCGCCAGGTGTATGAAAGGTAAAGGACTCTATTTGGGATTGAGACAAGAGTCTATGTACATCCACATCGCCGCTCCTATTTGATAAGCGACTTAATATGCTCTCTTTCTCTCTCTCTCTCTCTCTCTCTCTCTCTCTCTCTCTCTCCCCCCCCCCCCCATACCCCTCCCCCCACCTCAATCCCCCCATAGCTGAGCCTCCAGACCCCTCCCAGGTCGTGGAGGTGATGGACACAGCGTTCTACAAGGCCCTAAACAAGATGCTGAATGCTGGCCTCATTCCAAGCTCTGCCACTGGAGAGATAGTCAGGTAGTCTAGCAAATACAAATCCTTTAGTGTAAGCCTTGCTTCGACTACAAATAGAATATAATTTTTAAGTATTAGATCAGTTCCTTAAGCAAATGACCTGGTTCAGTTGGCTAGTATCTGTCTCCGACACAGAGAACCCTAGGGTTCACGTGTAGCCAGATATTTTCAGCCTCTTGTGGACCTCCGTCCAGGTACTACCATAAGAAATCGCTGAGTCAGGTTTGGCGGGCGGCACCACAGGCAGTTAAAGACCGTGGTCATGTGATCACGTACTACGCCAAGGGAGCGCACGTGGTGGGGCTGCAGCCCAAACAGCTGATGAAATACATCGAACCCCACGGTGAGACGCCCGGCCGACGTTGTCAACACATCTCAGAGATGTGTCAAAAAGACCCATGAACCTTTCTGCTCACATGTATATGTTTCCTAATTTATTTTTCCAATATATATTTCATAATTTTACTGTATTAAGTGTTCATACTTGTAATACACAAATATTACAATGTAACATATTTCTTGCATAAAAGTACTCACTTGTAATCAAGTTGAACTGATTGAAGAGTTGTTGAAGTAAACTTTTTTTAATCTATTATTTATTAGCTCCATCAACGAGCCCCTATTCCATGCGTCCCAGTCTGAACGTGAAGTCAAAGGTCACCATGGACAAGAGAGTCACCAAGAAGCCCCTCCGAGTAGCAACTCAGACTCAGTCTGCCAAGACCCGGAAGACCGTGGAGATAGAGGAGCGCATAAGACAAGTAATATATCACTCATCAAGTGTAATATATAACAGAACCTACTGTGTATATGTAATATAAAGGTTTGAAAAATAGATGTGTATATGTATCTCTCTCTCTCTCTCTCTCTCTCTCTCTCTCTCTCTCTCTCTCCTTCCCTCTATCCTTCCTCTATGCATAGTTGTCTGTCAAGCACCCTGGGAAGGAGACGAAAGACATGATCACTCCGGTCCAGATCAAGGTGGACCTGCAGGTGAAGGACAGAGAGCGTCTCACCTACGACGACATCAACCAGATACGACACAAGGTAGCATCACCTCCAGCATCCGGCGCAGTGATAGAAGGTTCCAGGCCAACATTCTACCTACAGTAACACATCACATACTTGGAGTGAATGTGCTCTGTATCTCTCTGCCCCCTTTTCTCCCCCTCTATCTTTTGTCCCTCCTTCTCCCCTCTAATCCTCTATTTATTTCAATCTCTACCCCCCCCCCCCAACCCCCAACCCTAACCCCCCGCCCCCCCTCTCTATAATTACCTCTCATTCCAGTCCAAAGAGGGTCTAAACACGTACCTGAAGACGCTGACGCAGTACAAGCAGCGTGACGCCTGGACCTCCTGGGGGTCCCTGCAGGCCTACTGCCGACCGCTGGGCCACAGGGCCTTCTTCCCCGACACCTTCTCCACCTACACCTGGAGCTGGAGCGGCTGCAGGAACATGCTGCGGCCCGGAGACCTGCCCTCCATGCTACAGGGTTAAGGGTTAAGGGTTAAGGGTTATTGGGTTCCGTTGCAGCTGAACTTCAATCGCGCCCCCCTTGCTCTGAAAGCCAACATTCTTTCCCATTAAAACAACAATTTAGATTTTGGTATTTAGATTTTTTTTGTTTACCTGATGACCACTTCTCAAACTAGAAATGGTGCTCGGAGAGCACAGACCTCAGCCCATAAATGTATTCCGTGGCTCTGAACGCGGGCACGTGCGTGCGAGGAGAAGATGTTTGGTATTCCTGCATTCGTTAGGTCGAGAGCTTTATGCCAGTCCCAACCCTGCGTCTCTGTGATCTTCCCATGTCAAGATATGGCCGTTTCAATTCCCCCCTTTGACAGTGAATGGGGGGGATTTTTCTGTCCTGAGACGAAGTACAAAAAATGAATGGAGGATCTTATTCTACAACACAAGCAAAGCTAGTCTAAAAATATGAAGCTACTAAAAGTGCAACTAAATTCAGTAGCTGAATTAGCAGTGAAGAAGAGGCTTTAGTGGTGGACTGAGGCCCCCTGACAGGCGTCTAGCCAGAGCTCCCGTATCGTTGAAGGGGTTCATGGGAACCAACACAGGATGCAGAACCATCAACATGGTTCAAATGCCCAGTTGGAGAAAGATAACACTGCCCTTCCCGCTCTATGCTTTTCCTGTTTTCTGAGGAATTTGTTAAGACTTTGTGTTATTTCCTTCTGATGAAGATAATTAGTGTGGTCAAGAGGGAAGGGGCGCAGCTATGACGTTGAGTGTTAGACTGTGATTACTTTAATTATGTCATTCTCGAGGTATGTGAGTAGGTTACATGGATTACATTTCGTTCTGTAACGAAGAGACACATATACATTGATACATGATGCTCATTTCCCATGGATGGGGTCATTTTCAGGCCTGTGATGGCCAACTCCATCCAGCATCCTTTTATATACAGTCTATTTTTAGGTGCCATTTCTTTGGTATACAAAAGCCTACATGCACAGTAGGCGTGTATTCTTATAGCTTGTTCACTTTTCATATGGTTTCAGTCAGTGCAGACTTATACTAGAACACACCGTCTCAGTGAGGCGTGTTCTCAGCGTCTTCACAGCAGAGAGCGTGAGGTAGCTGGCCAAGCCTACAGTGAGCAGACTGTGCTACAACAGAGCCTATAGCCATTTATCACCATGCTTTTTCACAAGCAGACGTGTTTGTGAGCTAAACGGTACCGTATGTCCCAGCTTCACCACATGGGACTACTTAAGTGTGTGTACTGGACCACGTCCTGCTGTTCTGTTTTCCCTACAGACATGTTGCTGATTTGGTTAGTAATACACGCAATCATTGATGATGTTTTAGTTGGAACGACTGCAGCCTTTAGAGTAATAGTGAAAAACTATTTGTTTTGTTCTCATCTTACAATTCTCCTTGTGTCCGTGGGAAACTTTATAATGTAAGTGTAGGTCTACAGTGCTGTGAAAAAGTAAGTAGGCTAACACCCCATTAAACGTTCGGCCTTTCTTTTGTGGACATATTTGGACATGTTTGGTCTTCTCTTCAACAATACACAGCACTGTACTTAGAGACTGGCTGGAGAGACAGATTTCTATCATACATTTGCTGAAGTTACTCAGTAACTTAGTCAATTGTGAGACTCTGTGAGGGACATTAGCCACCAGTCTCCTCATTCAGTGAGATCACACCTTAGAAACACACCTAGAAAAAGCAGAGAAGGGATTCACAAGTACAACAATATGTTTCAATCGTGTCTTTAGCTTGTCAACATTTGCAATGACCATACGCCTAGAAACATGACCATATACTCGACACATACCAAAGTACACAACAGAGTTCCTCCAACAAAGGAATACTCAAATGTAAGAATAATCACGAATGAGTAACAATTTCCTGTTTTTGTTATCTACTGTAGGTCGACGAATACAGAAAGTGGTTACACTTGCTCTCCTAGATTCTTGCGATGTCATTTGTGTAATTGAAGGTTTGACAAACGTCAGTCGCACATACAGCACAAGGAAGTCTGGCCCTGGTTGGAGTGTGTGTACACCAGGGTCGACGTGTGGAAATCATGTTGACTTGCTGTGATAATCGTCATGGTGAGGGATGAGGGAACCCATTGACGAATGTGGTCGATGTTGATTTGGTGAAGGACACCAACAAGGTTGTATGTACGGTAGGTACGTTGTGAAAGTTGTTTTTCAACAGTCTTTCTCAGTCATGTCACTTTCTGTTTGTTGTCCTCTCTCTCTCTCTCTCTCTCTCTCTCTCTTTGTTGTGGAAGAGGGAGTGGCTAGACTCCTAATTGGCTCTGATAACACTAGCAGTTTCCTGTGGTGGGCTTGAGAGTAGGAGGTGAGGTGTAAGAGAAATATCTGCTGTAGCAGCTGGACTCAGATGGTGTGAACTGAAAGAGACAGGTAATATTTATTTGATCAATGTTCTGCTTGCACCACTTTTCTTAATCATGTAGCTTAAGTCCTCTGATTGTGTCAATATGAAATGTTTACAGCTGGGGGATGATCATGTGAGACCACAGTCATCTCTGCTTAGGGTTTGAGGGTAATCTCCATAATCTTCTCTTGTTATCAGAGTCAGATACCTGAAGAATGCCCTCTGTTCAAAATGAGTGGTCTCAGTCATGTGTCATTCTGTGATTGGCTCCAGATATGTGTGTGTCTTGAGAGGTATATATTTGTTAGGGTCCTGGTTGACCTCCGGTTGGGTTTGTCACTGATTTGTAGATGGAGCTGGGTGGTGATAGAGGCCCTAAGAAGACCTTTGTGTCCACTTTCTATATATATATCAAGCCCGCTGCAGCTCGACATGTGGTCAGGGGGCTAGGGAGTGGACCTGAGAGCACGAGTGCTGCTCAGGGAAGCGGGGAGCTCGAACATGCATCCACAGGTAAGGCTGGTCTCACAGCAGGTAAGGCTGGTCTCACAGCAGGTAAGGCTGGTCTCACAGCAGGTAAGGCTGGTCTCACAGCAGCTGGTGAACAGTGGCTCTGTGGGTCATTTACAGTTGATTATTGGTGTTGTCTTGTTAGCTGGATAGTTCTCGCTGTAGAGTTGCTGGTACTTCTGAAGACATTATCTTGCATAACGACTAAAATAATTTCTTCTAACGGGTATATCAACTTTTCTTTGAATATGAAAGCACACAAACACACACACTTGCATGCATACACATACTGTAGACACACACCAAATACCTTCAAATATCTTATTTGTCAATTGTCAGATTTTAGGGGAAATAAATTACACATCGTGGCTTGTGTATGAAGTTAACGACCATCAGCTGTTGGAAGTTGCAATTAATTGGTGATTACTAGCAAACCGCCCCTAGGTTGATTGGTCTTCTCATTACTCAGCATACCTGTCTAATCCAGAGCACCTTGGCAATTCCTCCCGTCTCTCATCAGATATCACCCCAAAAAGAAGAGTTACCACTGAAAAGGGTAGGTGGTTCCATCAACTATTGACTATGCTTCTGTTTTAATTCAGAATTACTCCAGGACTTAATGCAGTAGAAGTACTATCATGTCTAAATATCTTATGATAACTTCAGTTCCAAGACTCTACCTATGTGTTTTTGAATTTGTTTGCCTCATAACAAAATAAATTCATTAGGTGTTTTCCCAGCCAAGAACAGTTAGCAAAATCACCTACTATGAATACTATCAGTCACAACACATTTCAAATGTATTTTGTGTATATATGTGCAGCTGCCATCTTGCTCCACATGACACAATAGCTGTGTTCGGAATCGCTCCCTCGTTCCCTCACTCCCTATTCCCTATATAGGGTTCACCATGTAGTGAACTACCTAGGGAACGGTGAAAATGTAGGGTACATGCACTGTTCCCTGCAAATCAAGGTGAATTGTGGGTAATAAATAGTGGACTATATAGGGAACGAAAATTCCGTGGAGAATTCGGACACTGCAAACAAAATGGCTGACGCCCTACTGTATATAGTGCACTATATAGTGAATAGGGAGCGATTCCGAACACAGCTAATGATTCAGTAACGTCTCTGCGGTTCACAGCGGGGCCTCCGTTGTTCCTGGATCCCCCGGAGCAGGTGGAGGTGCGGGCTGGAGACGAGGCCGTACTACGCTGCGTCTTCACTAGCTTCTGTGTTCCTGTGGCCTCCTGCTGGATCCACAATAAAGACACGGTACAGGAGACTGGGTTTGGTTTTTACTCGAGGATATATGTTTGTAGGGATTGGTCCTGTTCCGTATGGAGTGGACATAGCTTTTTGTCACACAACTGGAATTGTGAACCCTGAGGTATACAATAACAAAGTTTCCACCAAAGGGTATGAGATCATAATTTAAGATTTCTATACAGCGCTGGCAGCTGTTAATACTTGAACACTGAATACTTCCCTCCTTGTATTGGTCTGTAGTCTAGTCACATTAACACCCAGTTATTGAGAAGTCATTGATTTCACAATATTTGTCTGCTGAATGTTGTTACTGTAGATGTGAGAGTCCGTATGTCAAGGATGGAGAGTGCAATGTCGGATGCAAGGTCGGATGGTGAAGTATCTAAAAGATGCTACTACTACTCCTGGCCTCCTAGGTGGTTCTGGACGGCCCGCGGACCAGCGTAGTGAGCAGTGAGACGGAGAGTCATGTGAGGATATCCCCGGCTTGTCAGGACGACGCGGGCTCCTACACCATCGTGGTGCAGAATCCAAAGGGCGTGGCTCGACACACGGTCACGCTCAACGTCATAGGTACATGTGACGACTGAAGGCTCAACGTCATAGGTACATGTGACGACTGAAGGCTCAACGTCATAGGTACATGTGACGACTGAAGGCTCAACGTCATAGGTACATGTGACGACTGAAGGCTCAACGTCATAGGTACATGTGACGACTGAAGGCCCAACGTCATAGGTACATGTGACGACTGAAGGCCCAACGTCATAGGTACATGTGACGACTGAAGGCTCAACGTCATAGGTACATGTGACGACTGAAGGCTCAACGTCATAGGTACATGTGACGACTGAAGGCTGTTTCCTGTTGCAAAATCAACCTCAAAATCCTTTTCACATCTTCAGCAACCTTTCTCAGGGTTAAGCTGCTGGCTGACAGGTTTTTGTCTAAAAGGGGTTGGAAGAGCTTTAAACTGGCTACATACACTGACATGGCTTTGTTTGTTTGTTTATTTTATTTAAAAGAAGGGACAATGCACATTAATCAACCTATCAGTTTCCACATCAATGTAAATGTAGCGTGGTAGCCAATAAACCATCTATGGATTTCCTCAATAAAAATAATTGATTGATTAATAAAAAACATCTATGGGTTTTGTCAAAGAGAAACGTTGCATTTAAGATTCTGACAGTAAGTGTAATAACTTGCAAGCTTCTTTTATCCATGCCTTCAGACTGCCCTCACCCTCCAGCTTCTCAGCCCGTCATCTCCCAGCTCTCCTCTGAGTCTCTGATCCTGTCCTGGATCAGCCCCGGCTACGACGGCGGCAGCGCCATCACCGGTTACGTAGTGGAGGTCAGACGAGAAGGCCCCGAGGAGCCTGGCGACTGGACTGAAGTCACGACCCTCTGTAAGGACACCTCGTACCGGGTGCACGCGGGCCTGGAGCCCCTGGGGGGGAGCCGCTTCCGCGTCAGGGCCTGCAACGCCGCGGGGGTCAGTGAGCCAAGTGAGGCGTCGGACTCCGTCAAGATGGAAGCTACAGGTTAGACGGGTCAAACATATTCGTATCTTTTACGGGTGCTTATGGCCTGTTGTTTTTTGGTCTGTCGTTTTCTTTCTTTCATTTAAACACTTCATGGTTGCTTTCCGTGTTTGTTCTCTTCATGAAGCTGTGTATGTTTGTATTTGAAGGAGGAAGAGAAGAAGACAGTCCTGTGACGGTTACCGTTGACGCCACACACAAAGTTACCGTTGACACCACCCACAAAGTGAAGGACCATTACAACGTCCTTGAGAAGCTGGGGGGGTAAGTAATGGTTATGCTGGGATTCTCTCAACATTTCTCCATTTTCATGTTATAGGTGTCACTCACCGTGTCGCTCGTCAGTATACCATCTAACCCTCGATTGGGGTTCTGTCACACGGCTATCCAGCTCCTATCCAAACCCATAGACAAAAACATTAAAGGTGCTATAGATAACATTTTCATGTAGACAAACATAAACAACACTAACACAGCTATTCCTGACGCGAGCGAGCAAACGGGTGAATGAGAGGCCATTGTTAAGCGTCCGTTAAGGTAGAGGCCGATATGTGCAGTCCGATTGATGAATAATACTGGTGCTTCTCTCTGCCTTTTGTTGTTGATCATTGCTATTGATCATGTAGGCCTATAGCCCCCCCCCCCCCCCCCCGGATGTTTCTCATACCAGTGGTCTTTTCTGTTTCCTTGTAGGGGTGGGTTCGCCGAAGTGTTTCGGCTGACTCACAAGGAGACTGGGCAGGTGTGTGCTGGAAAGTTCTACAAGGGCCGCGCGTCCAAGGACAGGGCGGCCGCGCGTCGAGAGATCGAGCTGATGAACTCGCTCCACCACCCCAAACTGGTCCAGTGTTACGGGGCGTATGGCGCCCGCTTTAAGACCGTCATGGTGATGGAATTGTAAGTAGGCCTACTGTACTGTACAGCCAACCAAACCGCTTTGTCACTAGTGATTTAAAAACGTGGAAAAACCTTTGCCCCCGCCCCCACTCCTAAGGTGTCAAACTGATTTGTGGAAGGATAATGCACAGCTTTGAGCATCTGACCCTCATGGGGTTCCGTCACACAGCTATCCAGTTCCTATCCAGACCCATTGACAAAAAACACTGAACATTAAAGGTGTCATAGATAACATTTTGATGTAGGCAAATCTTTTTTTATTTTTTAAACGACACTAACAAGGCTATTCCTGACAGATCCTACATGGTACCAACGACAGAATACTATCGGCTCAGCCTTGTTAGAGGTGGGAACCAAACCAGACATCTCAGGCTGAGATGAACACAGCGTTCATTGTGGACCCGTCAACATGTTTCAAATGATAAATTCATAATCAGTATTTTTTTGGGGGGGGGGAAGCAATACTTTTAGTCCGTACCTTTCTAAAAGCTCTGTGGAATATATATATATATATATATATATATATATGTAGGCTATATGTATATGTGTGTGTGTGTATATATATATATGCATGCATGTTTTTTAATTTTTTAATGATTGGTCTACATTATCTACATCACCGTTAATCCAGTTGAAAAGGTTGTCCAGATACATATCAAAATAGTTTCAGTTCTTGTAGATGGACTGGGTTTTATTTTGAAACTGTGTGTGTGCGTCTTTCAGCATTGCCGGTGGGGAGCTCTTTGAGCGCATTGTGGCCGATGACTTTGAGCACACCGAGCCCACCAGCACTCACTACATGCAGCAGATCCTGGAGGGGATTCAGTACGTCCACCAACAGAACATCATCCACCTGGACCTGAAGCCTGAGAACATCGTGTGTGTGGACACCACCGGAACCCGCATCAAGATCATCGACTTTGGCCTGGCCCATAAACTAGGTGTGTGCGTGTGTGTGTGTGTGTGTGTGTGTGTGTGTGTGTGTGTGTGTGTGTGTGCGTGTGCGTGTGCGTGTGCGTGTGCGTGTGCGTGTGCGTGTGCGTGTGCGTGTGCGTGTGTGTGTGTGTGTGTGTGTGTGTGTGTGTGGCGGCGGCTAGGGACAGAAAGAAGTGATGAGTTCATGTGATTTCCTTGTAAAACTTGACACAACAGAATGGTGCTGCATGCAAAGCATTGAATTTGATTTCAAATTAAGAGGTTCATGAGTTGGACGTCGCCTTGAAAAATAGATTTCTTGAATGTTTAATTTCAACTGACTTCATGTGAAGGAGGCTGAAGGGAGATAATTTGATGCACTTCTATCTGAAATGGCTACAAGTGAAAAGGGATGGCCTACAAGCTCACAACTTCTTTAAAAACAATTCCAGCATGTTATCTTTGGATCACGTCTCTTCTGTGTAATTCCCAGAGTAGACACATGTTGTCACAGGGGGCAGGGGCTTTATAAACAGGAAGGGGTTTGACCATTATATCCCGCAGGCTGCAGCTATAATGACATAGATGACAACCACATGGCTACACGATAAAAGCCTGAAGCTAAATGACCAAATTGTAAACCACATGGCATCACGTCTACAGGGATACTATTGTTACCTGTAAACCTGTTTCCTCTGTGATATACAGAACCTGACCTGAGGGTGATGCAAGGAACGGCGGAGTTTGTGTCCCCTGAGGTCATCGCCTTCGACCCAGTCGGCCTGAAGTCCGACATGTGGAGCATCGGAGTCATCTGTTTCATATTGTGAGTCAACGGGCCGGACCCGAACCGGATATGTTTCACTGTCGCTTACGATGGATTTGGATTTCTGAATCGATATAGTTGATTTGGATCTCAGGTTGTTGATTTGCTTTCGTTGGGATGTAAGCTGGAGGCCTCCTGCTCCTACTGGCCCATGATCCGCCATGATTATTAACATTGTGGAGCATAACGGGAAACAAACGCAGCACCAGTGTTCAACTCAGGCCCCGTGTGAACTCTCTGCATGCCACATCCCTTCCTTCAGTCCTTGGGAGTAATCTGGGAACGATTAGTCACTGCAGGGGATGTGTGCCTCTATCTGCTTATGTCATGGTCATTGTTTTCACTGGGGAAGGTCGGGAGAAAGGTTGCATCCTTTACAGAATCCAAACAGGATCCGTTTACACAGAAAAACAGTCGAAACTTGCCCTAAACCTGTCTTACACCAATCCAATGCTTTGAAATCTAAGAGGTAGTAGTGATGGTGGAGCTTTATACTACTTCATAAATAGGAAATGTTGTTTTTGTGATTGTTATTTTAATGGTGAACATGAAATGGCTGCATTCTTTTAACAATATAGACAGAGATTTTTTTATTATATTATTAGAGAAAAATATAAATATTGATCATGTACCTGGGTTGAGCTCCAGCTGATGACGTTTGTGAACCTATATGTGCCGGAGCTGAGCCCCGGATAGCCCTGCCCCAATTTCCCCCACTGTCCCCACTCTTCCCCTCCCTCGCAGGCTGAGTGGGGACAGTCCGTTCCAGGGTACCGACACGACCGACACGCTGGCCCTGGTGACCGCCGCCTACTACGAGTTCACCAAGGAGAGCTTTGGGGACATCTCTGACCAGGCGAAGGAATTCATCAGTTCCCTGCTCCAGAAGGATATGAGGTTCTTATCACCTACAGAGAGCGTGTTTCAAGTTCCATGTTGCTCTGCATGCCTCCACTCCTACTGTAGCACGATTCAAATCTAATGATGGATTTGATCGTGTTTGTCTGTGCGTAGATAGACAGACAGATCTCCCACTTATTCATCCTTCCTCGTCTCTTAGACGCCGGGTGTCGTGTGACGAGGCTCTAGCCCACCCCTGGATAGCCTCCTTCACCATGAACCAGCAGCCCACAAAGTACCTCAGAAAGGACAAGATGAAGCTCTTCCTGGCCAGACGCAAATGGAAGGTAGCGCACCTGTGACTGAATGTCCCATCCTAGTCTCTTCATTAGAGTACAGCACCACACCTTACTGAATATTAGTTGCATGACACTGTCCAATCAGAGGGTTTCTGTTTTTCTCCAAACCAATAGAAAACTGGTAAAGCTGTAATGGCGCTGAAGCGTTTGGCCCTCGGCGCTAACAGACCAGACTCTCCTGCCAGCCCTGGAGAAGGTAAGATGTGTACACACACCATCGATGAATTTTTCAAACCATGACAGATTTTCATGAGAGTAGCGCTAGTCTCGCATAGCCAGACCTATCTCCACACTTCGTTTACAGTGTGCCACCACTGGAATATGTAGAGAGTGGGTCGTATGCCCACCTCCATTGTTCTCTGTAAAGCGCATTGTGTTATGAATGATGCGCTATACAAATAAAGCTTTGATTGATTGATTGATTGATGGAAAAAGGTCTGGGTGGACTCATTACTATTCAGAGATAGGGGGGGAAAACGCAGTATTTCTTTAAACCAGTCACAATCGTCTTCAGTGGGGTGGTTGCTAAGTTGTTACAGTCTGGATTGAATCTGATTGGGTGGAGCAGATTTCGCCGCCACTGGTTGGGCAGTAATAAACTAATGAAAAGGCATATCCTCAAAATCTACATCCGGTGAGTCAGGCTAGAGTAGGGCTGAAGCAACAAAAACCCTTACTCCTGTTTGATTACAGACTTAACGTGAACCGCACCACTAAAACTCTGTTCTCTGTCCCCATCAGAGGGCTGCTGGAGCCCTGATGCAGAGAAAGCCATCCAGTCCCTGGAGCAGCAGCTGAAGGGTGAGCCTCACTTCCAGCAGACCCTGGAGGACCTCACCCTGGCCAGGGGCGCCACAGCCCACCTGGCTTGCCGTGTTCGGGGTAAGACCCTGTGCCACTCTCTCCTCGCCCAGCAGGGCAGCACTTCCACCCCACACTGAACTGAAACATGACGTCATGTTTCTGCAACGTTAAATACCCCTGAACCGTGTGAAATGTCAGCAAGGAAAGAGCTGAAGTCAAGCGCCAACGTTGCATAGCTGCCGTGCTGAAAACTATTAACTCCTTTTGGATGTGTAGATCAAATTCAATTCAGTATAGCAAAACCTCGTGTCTTTCCCTCGTACCCCTTTCCTTCATTGCAGGTTACCCAGAACCAGATGTGGAGTGGCTTCAGGGTGACAAGCCTGTGGAGGAGTCTTCCAGGATCACCATGGAGTATGAGGAGGATGGCCTGTGTACACTGGTCCTGGCTCACCTGGTTCCTGCCGACTCCGGGGTTTACACATGTAGGGCCACAAATGACCTGGGAGTAGCGCTGTGTTCAGCCAAGCTGAGTGTTGAGTGAGCTCTAGGCAGCTGAGTGTTGAGTGAGCTCTAGGCAGCTGAGTGTTGAGTGAGCTCTAGGCAGCTGAGTGTTGAGTGAGCTCTAGGCAGCTTCGAGGGAAAGACAGGTGAAGTCCAATGAGTGTTTCATTCTCAATATTCTAAAATAGGATAAGAGAGAAAATGCTCATGAAATTTCACGCCAACTTAACTCGGCGCCATGAGGAATTCACATCCCTTCTGTCACACAAACCGCTTTACTGGGTTTTCAGTGCTGGAGGTGGAGAGGATGCTTTTTTTGTATAGATATTTGTGAATCACTACAAAAAATGCAAATCTAAGATGAAAGATCTCAAATCAAGGCAAGATCTGCTTGTTTATCTGACGATATTTCTTGTTCGGTTGGCAATAATTGTGCTTATTTTAAGTAATTTTCCCAGATTTTATTGCTTTTTTTGTTTTTGAGAGCTGACTTTTTGCACCAGCTACATCAACCACAAACTGAAAAACCATGGATGTAATTCACTTTCACCAAACTATTACTTTGTGAGCTGTTCTGTCACTGTCTCTTAGCCACAGGGATTCAAGGTTGTTACTTGTCACCATGGATTGCCACCAGCACAGTATACACTTTTTTTGGTCTAATTTTCACGTTTACATGTTCCAGTTCATCACTGGAAATGCAGCCACCGTTGGGACACAACAGGCGTTTGTCTGACGGCACAATTTGAGTTCATCACTGTTCTTTACAGCAGGTGTCCATCTTTACAGGCTTTTTGAGAACAATCCATCTGTCCAAGTTATGTTATGTGCATGTATACTGCTGGACTAGAACAAGTGAGGAACAAACTTTGTTCTGGTCTAGGATACGTTTTTAAACCTTAATATGAAATGTAATCGTGAATAATAATATATGAAATTAAAAATACACTTAATTTTATCATACGAGTCTGTTCTTCCAGTCTTCAGCCCTGAGAAACCTTATACACACATTGTTTAGATCTGTGTTATGATCAAGATTGGTAGAACAACCGATTGAGGTTAAATTCAGTAAACAAGACTTTTAAGAGTCACGTATTTTAATTCAACAAACATCCATAACTTGTCATTTCAGTAGCTCACCTTTTCTGATCTATTTATCAATAAATCCAACAAACGGAAACCTCATCCAAGTGCCCAACTATTTGACTTCATTAAATATATTCTTGTTAGAAATAATATTTAGAATGCATTTTGGTCTTCGGAGTATATAGTAAAAGATTGTCCGATCTCATCAGCTTGAACATGCATACGGTACATATAAAAGCGGGTCAAATAAGACAAAATAATTTGTTAAAATCTGTAGCAATTCTCTATCAACAACTCACTCATTCCAGTTCTGTCCAGATGAATTCTCTGGCCATATTGCTTTATCACAATAACCCAGTAAAAGCAGCACTGTAAATGATGACAATTAAAAAAAAACTACCGTGAAAAGTCAATCAGGCACCGAGTCTCCGCCAGAAGATTGTAGCATCTTCCCAGGTTTGCCATGGTACAGAAACCATACTGACACCAGAACTGGTAAGGCCAACGTCCCTATACATGATTGAGTTAGCCATTTTGTGACATACAAGTCACTCGTATGGTGGGCAAAGGTGTATGCTGCTGACCGCTGGGGTGGTGTGTCTGTGTGTGTGTGTGTGTGTGAGAGAGAGAGAATGTCGTCCGGATCTAATTTGAAGTCACCACTCATGATGGTTTGTCTTCTTCTAGTCTCTGAGGGATTCTCTTCTGGAGAAGATTCCAGGCCTTTTGTACCTTGGTAATAAAAAAGAGGTGCAAATGAATGTCATGGGATTCTGATGTAGAACAGTAGTAGCATGGAGCAAATAACCTGACCTGACCGTTTGTTTTTAAATAACTCCATGAAAGTAAATGACAATAATCAATAACAACCCTCAGTAGAAAGTATGATATCAGTTCAGACATAGGGGCCGGGCTGTGGATAAACAGACAGGCCTATAACGGCTTTACACAGCCCTGCCATGAGAATACCCCATATTCCTCCATATCATCGGACGGGAACAACATCCGGGGTCAAATACAACTGAGTAACCATCAAAAGCATGCACTGATATCACTACCAAATGTGACCCAAACACAGGAAGTCAGGGTTCGGGGGGGGTTGAGCGTCTGCGTGCGTCCTGACCTGTCGCTGGGTGACCTCCGGCTCCCACAGCGTGCACAGCACCACGTTGGCGTGCTCCACCTGCCGCGCGTTGGACCACTGGCTCTGGAGACGGCGCACGGCGTCCTCCTGGCTCACGCCGTCGCGCTCGGTGATCCGCAGCACTGCCTGATAGGCCGAGAGGGGGGGGGTGCGGAGGACAGGACAGCCCGCGGATGGCAGGAGAGGGTTGGGAATGGCGGGGGATCGGAAGCAGAGACGAAGAGGGAGAGACGCGTGAAAATAAGGGACTTTGAACGGTGCAAAATAAGTGCAAGCGCTTTCCCTCGGTACTGCTGTTTCAGTGACAGTTTGAATGCAACAAAACCAGTGTGCCTGGTCTAAACTACAGATTAGAGATCAACAATAGCACTAGCAGACCCTGAGAGAAAACAGACTGGCGACGACAACATTCTTGGGATAATCCAGACAAAACCGGGTCTGAACGAGCCACTGTATATCTGCACTGTTTCCTTCCGCAGTACAGTCACTAAGAGAAATGTAAAGAAATCCTCAACTATCCCCTTAAAGTGTCTATGCCACAGTCTCACAGGCCGGGCTGGGGGTGTGGAGGCGCGTGCCGTTACCTCATCCTCTGGGATGACAGTGACCCAGACCTCGTGGACGAAGTCGGTCCAGCCGGCCTCAAGCAGAACGGCGGCGTCCACCACACACACCTGTTCACCTGGGCAGAGAGGAGGCACTGGTCAGAGAAACACTCACTCTTGTAGACAAAGCCGTGAACTGAGTAACGCACATTTAAACCAGGTAACATACATACTCAAAGAAGGAATACCGGTGCGTCAAAGTAGGAAGACACAGACGCACTGTAAACCTCTATATACATCATCCCTCCCTGTGACATACCTTCCTCCCTGGCTTGTTGGATGCTGTCCTTCACCAGAAGCGCTATCTCAGGCCACACAATGTCGGTGAGTGCTTTTAGCCGCTCCTGCAACAACAATTATATCCTGAGTCAGTGACACACTTACACAGTGCATGCATCAGCAGATTCTACACAAACGGAAGTACAGAAGAATAGATCAGTTAATTGCATGCACTACCTTGTTTCCGAATACTTTTCTGCCGAGCGCTCGTCTGTTGATAGTTTTGTCCTCGTTAAGAATATCTGAAATGAGAAGGGTGGCTGTAGTTTAACAGGTAAACAAGAACCAGTCACTATGTAAGGACTAGGTAGGTGTAGGTGGACATTTGTTGATAAAGGGTCTCAGTTATCTACTAAAAGAAAATGGTTTGGGACAAAAAGAGTGGCTTGGTGAAGCTCATACAGGTGGGACAAATTTGATCGTCCTCTGCAACATCAACAATGACATCCCTCGCTTTCAATAGACTGAGATCAACTTGAGGAAACGCTTCCTTCAAAATGGCAACCCACCTAAACACACAGTCACACACGTGCGCGCGCGCACACACACGCACACACAAAGGGAATTGTGTGGATTACTCCCGGCAGTGCTCCAGAGAGAGGGGCATCCTCTGTACCTGTGCCGAACTCCTCCGCCACCCTGCGGTAGGCCGCCGCCCCCGGGAGGTACGTCTCGTGACCCAGCTGGTCACTGTCGATGCGGGCCGCCCCCAGAGCCTCCAGGCGCCTGGCGATGGAGCTCTTCCCGCTGCCGCTCCCTCCCGTCAGACCAATCACGTACGGCCTGAGCGGGATGCGGGGCGTGTCCTGCGTCATGGAAGACAGGTGATAGGGCGGAGGGGCGGAGGGCGCACGCCATAGCAAAAAAAAAACATTAGAACTGAGATGCAGGTCATGTTATGAAAATCTGACGACATACTTGTTCTAAATACATTTTAAAAAGTGTGAGTTTGACCAATTTAGCTTTAGGCTATAATATGTAATATGTGCAAATATGTGCAGGTCAAAGCATTTGACGCTGATTTGCTGTCAACTGTGTGACTACTGCAACCACCACTTCAGCAAGAGGACAGCGGGAAAAAGATGACCTCCCTGTCGAGAGAATACAAGAAATAGCCTCGTCTTCCCTTGCATGTGAGAAGTATCATGGGGCCAGCGTTGAGGGAATTCCCTTGTGTTGCAGCACTGTCTTAACTTACCAATGAGGAAAGCCAATAAGCTAAAAGTACATGTCTGTCTTCATTATTTGCCTCTTAAAAAAAAAAAAAAAGAAAAGAAAAGAAGGTCACCCTGCTTCCAAACAGCTACATCAAGCCGGCTACGCTACACTGGGAAGACACCAGAGAAGATGGCCATACTGTCAGACACCAGAGAAGATGGCCGTACTGTCAGACACCAGAGAAGATGGCCGTACTATCAGACACCAGAGAAGATGGCCGTACTGTCAGACACCAGAGAAGATGGCCGTACTGTCAGACACCAGAGAAGATGGCCGTACTGTCAGACACCAGAGAAGATGGCCGTACTGTCAGACACCAGAGAAGATGGCCGTACTGTCGGGGCTTTGAGGAGGGTGCCCAGGACCCGCGAGCGGAGGCTGGACGAGCTGATCTTCTCCTCCTCCGTCTCAGTGTGGTGCGCATCCTTCAGCAGCTGGATCTCATGTAACACCAGTCCTGGGAGACCCTAGGGGAAACGGACAGGCTGATCAGGCTTCCCACAAATCAGGCATGTTGTGAAACAGTCCTGGGCTGCGTTTCCCAGAGGCATCGTAGCTCTACGGTGAACGAACGCCGTAGGTAAGGTGCGATGAACGCAGCGCTACGATGCCTCTGGGAAACGCAGCCCTGTACCGTATGCTGTATAAACACATATCCATGTAGTTAAGAGTCCCCCCAAAAAATCACAGTACAAACAACCCAGACGTGTTCCCAGCTGTATCTTTACCTACACCTCGCAACCAACTTTGCCTCCAGATCAAAGACCACAGCTCAAGCGACTCACTGAGAACCGGACAGGCTACTATTTAACAAAGAACACACTCCTCTCCCAACCCCCCGCTTCAAGGTTAACTACAGGGTTTTGATCTCGGGCCTTACTTACATTTTCAAGGCGCTTCTTGTTCACGGCCTCGCCGCCCTTCCTGGTCTCCTCGCTGACCACGATGCACTGCAGCCGGGGGTCGACCACGGAGGGTCCGAACGGGTCGGAGAGCGGCACCACCTCGCAGAGCAGCGACGGCTTGACGTCCTGCAGGAACTCCCTCAGCCTCCGGACCCGCAGGGCGTAGGGTTCGATCAGCTCCTTCAGAACCTTCTCTGGGGACGGGAGAGGGACGGCTTGAGGGACGGGGGACGGAGACGACGACGACAACAACAACACCACCGTATCACATAAGCACACCGTTTCACACGCGTTAAGACAGCTATTGAGTGCCAAAGCGGAAGCAGGAAGTGAAAACACCCATGGGACCTTAAATCAGAAAAAATGTGAACGGCAGCGAACGGTGTGAGAAAAATTATCTCTTGATCCCGATTGAATAGTACCATGACCATCACATATGATGTTTGTCAATTTAAAACATACATTTTACTCATCTCGGTTTACTCGCAAGTTAGCTAATGTTAGCTAGCTGATGTTACACTCGTTTAACACCAAAATCTTGTAAAGCCAATCTCGCATGCCAGCTCTTACAGAACTCACTAACTCTCTGTTCACATTCCTGCAGCTCTCAACATGGCCTGACTAATAGTGATTTTCACCTCTTTTAATAATTTTAAACTTGTTCTGGAATAACTGCTTTACAGTATTACGACAAACTGCGACTTTCCTGACTTACAAAATTATATTTTACATTGACAAACATCATACTGTATGGGGCGCCCCGGTAGCTCAATGGGCTGGGGCGCTTATCATGTTAAGGCTAGTCCTTTCTGCAGCGGCGTGGGTTCGAATCCGGCCCACACCCTTTACTGCATGTCTTCCTCTCTCTCTCTCTCTCTCTCTCTCTCTCTCTCCCACCTATCCTGTCTGTCACCTACACTGTCCTATCCTAATAAAGCAGAAATGCCTTAAAAATATATTAAAAAAAAAAAAAAACATCATACTGTATGTGTATGGTCATGGCACAGTTCAAATGGGATCAAGAAATTATTTGTTTATCGCCATTGACTACCGTACATATTTTTTTCCAAAATAATGTCCCATGGGACGGCTCTTCCTGCTTCCGCTTAGGCGATGGAGCAGGCAGGTCTAGTTCCTCAGAACCTCGCGTTGACTTTGACGCGGTATCTGAGGCGCGGAAAATTCAGAGACTTTGTAATAAACAACCCAGGCGAGGCTTCGACCAGCCGGCCCCGTTCAGACGCTCCACACATTCCCGTCACACTTACTTTTCAACAAGTCTTGGTCGCAAACCCCGATAAGGAACCGGTTGTTCGCCAACAGGCACGAGATGTTCAGCAAGGTCTTGTGCGCCCCGTGCAGACGGTCAAACGTGCCCCCGACCACCACGTCGCCGTAGGTCTCCAAGGGCTCCGACCTGAACTCGCGACCCTCGTGTCCTCCTTCTCCCTCCTGCTCCTCCTGCAACTCCTCCTCCTGCAGCTGAGGGTGGAGCAACACCGAGGCCAACCCGGGGCTGCAGACGTAGCAGTGGCCGGCGTACTTCTGCAGACACTGGGACACCAGCGAGGACTGGCCCGGGTCTTGCACGGGGAAGTCCGTCAACACCACGTCCGGGGAGTGAGAGAGGGGCTGCGGGGTCGGGAAGGGCCCGGCGCTCGACGATGGGGCCCCCGGGCCGCCGCCGGGCTGGGCGCGGACGTTGGTCAGCAGCACGCGCACGTCGAGGTGCCCGCACACGTCAGCCGCGTTGCTGTAGAGGCGGGTGATGAGGCTGGAGAGGTCCACCACGGGGGGGACGAAGACGGGCCGCGGCTGGCCCCCGCCGACCAGGTTCAGGCCCGGGTGGAGGTGCACGTAGAGGGTGCGTTCGACCACCTGCGCGGCGGAGCTGAGCACCGGGGCGATGCGCAGGGGGAGGGTGTGCAGGGGGGAGGTGAGGACCAGGATGCCCGTGCTGAACATGGACATGTTGTCAGCCTGATGACGGAGGACAGGAACACACGCTTGATTCGTTGTCTACAGGGGAGGGGAGAAAAGTGCCAACATTAGTGAACATTTGGTCACAACCGACCTGGAACTGCTTCTAACCAGCTGGCATGACCTCTAAATCATAACTGGCTAGCTTGCTACTGTAATACGATATCTAGCACTAACAAAGGAGCAAAGAAGAAAGAAACAGGCGTGTAATTAGAAGACCTCGGTCCAAATACCATCTTAACATCAATTAGGTAGATACTTGTCCGTGCTGTGCTGTTTTCGTCTGGCACAAAGGAGCTAAGCTAAGCTAGCTAACTAGCTGGAAGGACACCAACAGCTAGCTTATAGGACACATATGACAGCTCACTTCACCGTTAGATAGCCAGAGCTCCGCCACATGAGTCACAGCACTTCAAACACACCCAAACATGCTAAGCTAACGCTAACGTGACTGCTGTATGACCTGGACTCACGTTAGCAGTCTATTTTTGATTCGTTGCGCGTAACTTATAGTTCTCTAGCTAGCTAGTCTAGCTACTAAACGTACCCGTTTGATTTGTAATATATCGTAAATGTAAATTGTGATGGGTTGTCTCATCCAAATTGATGCTATTCGGTGTTGAACACCTTCATGATGACCCGGATGGTTAGCTGGTTAGCTTGCTGGATACAGCAGAGCCGCCCTGTTAGGCATTCAGTCAAAAGTTCCTCAATCATGTGACATTCAACTGACCAATCATAAGCTAGGAGACATTTAGGTTAACTCGGAAATGTGGTCAGATCGGAACTTTCTTCTAAACTTTAGAGTTTAGAGGCAGTGGAGTTGCTTCTAGAGACACAGACAGAATAGAAAGTTTATTTGCCATGTGTAACAAGTGTGTGTACAGGTACATTGGAATTCTTGTGCATTTGTCTTTTTTTTGTTTTAAATCTTATCAGTAAATGGACTGCACTTATATAGCGCTTATCCACCTTAGCGGCGCTTTACAATGGCCTCTCATTCACCCATTCACACACCAATGGCGGTAGCTGCCATGCAAGGTGCTAACCTGCTCATTGGGATTTGGGGTTAGGTGTCTTGCTCAAGGACACTTCGACATGTGGACAGTCGGAGCTGGGATTCGATCCGATGACCCTTCGATCAATGAACGACCCGCTCTACCAAGTGAGCTACAGCCTGAGTGCCATCACCGCTGTCTGCATGGTTGAGGACATCCTAACCCTAACCCCAGTCCACTTCCAGCTTTAGGCCTGGACCTAGTCCCCCCTTCCCCTCACCCTAACCCGGGTCCGTATCCTCTTCCTACCCCCACCCTACCCCTGACCCCTGCCTCTACCTGGACCCAGGCACACTCACACACACACAGACATACACCAGTCCTGGGCTCAGATCCCCTCACCCTAACCCGGGTCTGTATCCTTTTCCTACCCCCTCCCTACCCCTGCCTCTATCTGGGCCCAGGCACATTCACGCACACACAGACATACACTAGTGTTTGCCATGTCTCTCCTATGATGTTTTTAGCCTCTCTTATGTAATTTAATGTTATTTGTAATGTAATTGTAATTTATGTAAATGTAATTTTATGTTATTTATTGCTTTATAAATGTTCTTAGCCGGTAGACAAACATACTCCAGGAGCTTGCTCGATCGCCTTGTTGAGAGGGGTCAGGGAAGAGTTTTTACAGCTCACTTATCTGGCCCCCGGGTGATACTGTTTTTTTGCTTCCCTCTGGAATATGTAGGGGTGGGGCGTATGCCCACCTCCCTTGTTCTCTGTAAAGCGCATTGTGTTGCCTCTGGGTATGAAATGCGCTATACAAATAAAGCTTTTTTTGATTGATTGATGATATCTGTCCCCACATTTCTCAACAAGCCACTGGAGGGTCTTCCCTTCTGTCTCAATGTGCTGCTCAATGGTTGTGTCTCCCAGACCGTCCCCACGGGTGAACAGCACTATGGTGTGACTCCAGACTCTGTCACTGAGAAGCTGCAGGTGTTCCTGTACTACTCTTTTGTCTTTTGTATTTCTCAGAGAAGGATTCATCCACCTGAATAACCAGGAGAGCATGGGGTCCCAGGGGACATAGTGACTCAGAGAGAATAATCTCCTGCTTCACCAACTGTGGAGTATATTCAGCGGGGAACCTCCATCATGACCGGTGACTGACCTGCCTCCCTGCTACTTCTCCCTGTCTCTTCACACACTGAGCAGCTGTCCTCAGGTCAAACTCCTCTCTGCCCAGGATGGTGTTTCCTGATGAACTCTTCCCTGCTTCTCTCCCCCCCAGCACAACCCTCAGCTCTGAGAGATGAATAGGGTCACATGGTCATATGCTAGACAAACATTCTCATCAGTTGCTGTTTGACTCAACTCTGGACTCCAAGCCTCCTTATTTTTGTGTCCTGTCACTTTATCCAGTTAACAACCTACCTTCTATATTTTGCTCCTCCCTCTGTTAAATCCAACAGACGACCTTACAACTTCTCTCTTGGTCTGGAGTATGGATGGTCTGGAGTATGGATGGTCTGGAGCCTATGACACAGCTATTTTAGGCTACTCCTGCACAGACTGAAACAGTCATATCATCTCACGTATGGAATTGTTCTGATATCAATAAAGTACATTAGTTGGGTTAATGCGGTGTCCCCAAAAACATGCAGAATACAATCATTAATAAAGTGATCATATCAAAGTCCACCCTTTTGGATAGCATGGGTCAAACAGAAGGTTTCCCTCGACATGTTGCTTCTGGTTAACGCTAATAGACCTATTGTTCATGAGACGTAATTTGCTCAAAGAAAACGATGCATAAAACAAGGTTTGAAGAGCTTTTCAAAAGTCAAATTCAAGCACTTTTCAGGCAAACCTCTTGTAATAATTGAAAATCAATGATTGAATGTGTTGTCTGTTTAGTTTTGTTTTCAGAATTATGTTCAAGGATTTGAAGCACCTGTACAAACCTTGACAGAATTCAAGACTAATTACATTTGAAGGAGAGACATTGTTCAAGAGAAACAACACAAGAGAGCTCTCGAGCTGTGCACCTCTGCTCTCCAGCTGTGGAAAGAGAAACTAAACAACAGTATGCCTCAAACTGCACGGAGCTGCTCGGTCCATGCTCCAGGGTGGATGCTAGAATGGATCGTCTGAAGGGAGGAGGAGGGGGGAGAACTCCGCTACACATCCAATCAAAAGGGTGCATTCAAGAAGGCAAACTTTTGGTGACTGCTTCATGCATGCAGTATAGATAACATACTGTATATTTGTGTTTGCAAATCTGATGCTGCGTGCGTCAAGAGCTGCTTAAACAATAGCCTACTGTAAACATAAGATGTATCAGTTAATCTTCCTTTAAACACATTAGAACTCTAAACAAAGCAACTCTGTAGGTGTTCACATCATCAAACAAGTTTATGAAAGTTTGCTTGAATTTAACAATATTTTGACCAATGCAACTTTTGATTTGATTTATTTATCAACAAAATACAAAAATAGCATTTATCCAAACTCACAATTGTGTTCTCATGTACATGATCTTCTTTCATACCTACAGTACCTTTGCTAGTTGTTACCACCATTAGACATAAATCCTAATCTCGTCCACAATAAAATAGGAAAATGAAGCAATGCAGAGGCAACGCAGCAGAGGGCAGTCTGTCAGTATTTAGCATGTTACATTTTTTACTTTAAACTTACTTATTGATTCATTAAAAACACTTTAGCTGAACTTGTAGAAACATGATTATAACAAATTATTAACATGTAGAAAATGTTACTTATATGAATACCTGGTAGTTTCTACTGAATTAAGTACTACTGCTGGGGTCAGTGAAATCTGTAATGTTGTAGTATATCGTAATTTATTACTACCAGAACAAGCTCATAATATCAGATTTCACCCTGCCGAAAATATTGCTGTTGTTTCACTTTCGTTATGATTAAGGCCTGTTTTATAAATCATTGGAAGTGTAAGGGAAGGAAAAAAAGAGTAAACTGGCAAGTTTATAGTGATTATTTTAAGGCCTCTCCTTTCAACCTCATGTATTGTAGCTCAGCCACCTCTTTGTGTGCTAATAGGTCTAAATTCTGCCCTGAAAACCTAATTACACAACCGAAAGAGATAGATGTTTCCTCAGGAGATTATCTATATTGAGTTAGCAAGCATGTGTTGGCATTCTCATGCGCTTTTTTCCCATAAAAATCATGCTGTAAAAAACAAAGAGATGATTTGCTGCAGCTGAAATCTGGCGTCTGGTATTGTCCTTCTCAGACCACTTGAGCGTGGAGCATTTGGGAAAGGGAGACATTCTTCTTGCTGTGATATGAGAGTCTTTCCACAAAGCATAAAGCATACAGTAAACAACAAATTCACTTTAGTCTCTTCAATGCCTGTGGGTAATACTTCAGGAATATTCTGGTGACAATCTCATAGGTATCTCCTTGAGGTTTGGAGGGGTATTTCCTGCCATTGAAAACAAACCCTTTCTCCACCTGGAAGACAGCCTGGTTGAAGGCATCTTGCCTGAAGGGTCTGCCAGTGTCCAGGCACTCCACCAGGGTGTTGATGAACAGACCCCAGCGCTGGGAGTAGTAGTCCCCTACCAGGCCACCCCACTCTTTGCTTGCGTAGTCGATAATATTGCCATCTGGACCCCACAGGGTGATCTGGTTCCTGGCGTTCATGTCGTAAAGCCGCGCCTCAGACTCGTCCAGGGCCAGGGAGCGCGCTTGCTCCAGCCACGTCCCCAGGAGGAAGTTAGCGTCGCTGGACAGGAGGCGGTCCAGCTCGGGGAGCAGGTCATACACCAGAACACCGCCCGCCGTAAGCAATTCCGGCAACTTCCGGCCCTGGAAGGCGTTCCGGATGTCGAGGTAGAACTCGCTGGTGAGGACCTCCAGCACCTGTCGAGTTACGTCCACCAGATCGTAGCGGAACGTCGGCCTGGCCATGAGAGGCGGCGCCGCGAGGTACAGCAGCCTCCAGGCCTCGTAGAGGTCGGTGCGGTTGTACCAGATGGCGGTGTTCATGCGTAGCGAGGGCCGGCGCACCAGCGGACTGTGGTTGTGGTTCTTGTAGTTGGGCACGGTGCAGTTGTAGACGCTGCTGAAGAGGAGCCTCCAGGCCGTAGCCAGGTCCTCGCGGGTGCTGCCGTAGCGACGGGCCGCGTACAGCGACGCCCACTTGGCCAGGTTGACGGGTTCTTTGCGCCAAGCCAGCTCGCTCATCAGCTCGTACACGACGGGGTTCTGCTCGATGCCCTCGGGTGTCAGCCCGAGGCCCACCAGGGTTGAGTTGGGGAAGTCGAGAGCCTCGAACGGCCCCGCGTTCACGCTCTCCACCGTGCCAAAGAGTCCGCTGTTACCGCCAAAGTTGTGGAGCATGCACCAGATGAAGGGCTGTCCGTAGAAGGACTCGGTGTATGTGAAAATGGGCGTGGATTCCGCAAACAAGTCCAGCACTATCATGCGCCCGATTGGCACCCCGTGCAGGAGGGCCTGGATCTGGGCCGGTTTCCAGAAAGCCGGGTCACTGAAGAACAGCCAGCCCTGCATCAGCCAAATGGCCTGGGGGTCCACTGGGGACAAAACAAGGACAACACCAGATCTGGGTGAGGGGTCAACGAAAGGTCACAGAAATGGACAGCAGGTCAAAAGTCCCTGGTTATGAAAGCGGGATTTGTGCTGTATTATAACCCTCCCTCTACTGTGCTGCTTTCAAGAAAACATCACCACAGTTTACTTGCTCTGCTGACATCGGCGAAGCACGCGACTTGCTTTGGCAGATCTGTTAGGGTCATTTCTAACCTGAGGTCATGGTGGCGAAGACGGAGCGACTGACGGCAGACAGGTAGGCGGGGTCAGAGCTAGGTGGCGTCATCTCATTGAAGGTGTCGGCGTTGTATATGTGGTCCGTCCCAAACTGCTTCACGACCTGCGACAGGAACAGAGAGCCTATTCGGAGGAAAAGGGGGTCGCGAGGATCCAGGATGTAGGCACAGGAGTAGCTGCAGTTGAAATGGCTCCAGGGCCCCAGTTTGGTCACGCTTGCTTTTGGAAACAGCCTGAAATGCAAAAGGTGGCTTAACACTGCAAACACTGCTTAACACTGCAAACAGTGCTTAACACTGCAAACACTGCTTAACACTGCAAACACTGCTTAACACTGCAAACACTGCTTAACACTGCATCACAAACTGAAAATCAACAACTAGCAGTTGAACAGAATCAGTTACTACACTTCCTTTTCAATTCAGTTTTCAAAGCTTATGGAGAAACAGGGACACCCGCCTTTCTCCATAAGTCTTCACTTCCTCAACTAGAAATTGTGCTCGGAAAGCACAGACCTCCGCCCATTAATGATTTTCGTGGCTCTGTGCATGCGAAAGTGCATACAAGCAGGACATTGCTCCATTCATTAGTTTGTGAGCTTTATGCCAGTCCATGGCAGTTACAATTTTTCGCTCCCGAGTCCAAAAAAATGAATGGAGGTGAATGGCCGGCCGTATTTGGGCATCTCACGGACCCGCCCCATGACTCTGATCCACTCCAAAATGTAATGGCTTCTAAGGTGCTACACCTTTCCACTGAGTTTCATGAAGATCGGTCTGGTAGTTTTTGCGTAATCCTTGTCCACAGAATGAATGGAGGTGAATGGCCATCTTGACCGCGTTTGGGCAGCTTGTGGACCCGCCCTGTGAGTTCGATCTGCTCCAAATTTTAATGGGTGCGAAGGTGGCCCATGCTACACCCCTTCACCGAGTTCAATGAAAATTGGTCTGGTAGTTTTTGCTTTACCCTAGTCCAAAAGTGAATGGAGGTGAATGGGCAGCCATGTTTGGGCGGCTCGTGGACCTGCCCCGTGACTCAGATACACTCCAATATTTAATGGGTTCTTAGTTGGCCCATGTTACACGCTTACACCAAGTTTCATGACAATCGGTCAGGTAGTTTTCGTGTAATCCTGCTGACAAATAAACCAAGAAACGAAGAAACACACCACCGAAAACATGGGGTGTTGCTGGGGCAGAGGTAATAAAAAGAGTGTGTTCCTGTTTCACATGGTGAGTGTCTACTCCACCTACGCACCAGTCACTAAGATTTGATTAATCATTTCTGAAGATTTGATTCCTTATTTCTGAAGATTTGATTCCTTATTTCTGAAGATTTGATTCCTTATTTCTGAAGATTTGATTCCCTATTTCTGAGTGTTCATACCTGGTAATGGCCTGAGGCACGCTCCCCGAGAAGGCGGGTAGAACAGGAATCATTCCAAATGACCGCATTCGTTCCAGGATTTTGAACTGAAAGGACAGAGGAAACATGCAACTTATCTCATTATTGTGTGTGTGTGTGTGTGTGTGTGTGTGTGTGTGTGTGTGTGTGTGTGTGTGTGTGTCTGTGTGTGTGTGTGCGGGGGGTGGGGGGGGATTTGTTTTAGACCAAGCAAAATGCTAGTACTTGGAGGGAGAGCTGCTTCACGTGCCAGGACTGAGGTAAGGGTCCCCCCCAATTGAACAGGTTCCCCATACGGTTCCAGGCAAGGAAGGCGGGGCCAGAGAAGAAGTGGTCGATCTCAGTCTGGTTCAGCCCCAGTGAGCGGTACACCTAGTATAGAAAAGCCACCGGATGTAATCTTGAAGTTTCCAACAAGTTTCCAATCAATATTGTTCTAGGAAAGCTAGTTGAGGTTAGTTGGACAGCAATATACTGTAATCATTGTCATCCTGATAGCAGCTAAAGTTGGCAAAACACAACATGTACAGTATGGAGTGTTGTAGCGTGGGTTCTCTTACCTCCTGCCACAAAGCCTCTTGCCCAGTAAATGCCAGCGGCAGATTGATGCCATTGAGCGCCATCCAGTCGATTTCCCTCTGCCATCGTGGCCAGTCCCACCACACGGAGGAGTAGCTCACAGTGCACACGTTCTGGTAGTACCGGAATCTGGGGAAAACAATTATAAAACAGCCTTCAACACCGATGCACTTCCAAGTGAATTCTTATACATTTGGTATTTTCAGTTGCGTAACACAGCATTGCATTTTCAAATATTCAGACATTTTCAAATATTCAGACACACGTGTGTGAGTGAGTGTCTGATATCAAATGTAGAAAGTATGCATGTGTCAGTTATTGCTGAGAGAAATGCATTAAGTTAGGCTACACCTACTGTATCTCATAGGCCAGATATCTCAATTAAGGCTTAAATCTTCACTATGAGTGGTCATGGGAAAAATGTGTCCCGTGCTTGCCGTGCACTTTACAATCTAACTACTGTGCACATGACATAGCTGGGGTGAGCTGAGGCACAGCTAATGAACTACAGATAATTGCTTCTCACTTTCAAAGGCCCAGGCACGGCAAACGTGTCCACAACCATGGCCTCGCAATAAACAAGGAAAGCTGAAGTGTAACGATGCTCCAGTTCTCACGCATCCCTGATCTCCATGTTCCACGGCACAGCGGATGAGATGCCACAACATGGGTCACCATAAAGAAGACTACATGCACAAGGGTAGAATGGCATAGGAGGGAAACTAAACTAAAATGTGCATTTGCATTGTATTCTATGCCCTCTGCCTTGTTCCTGGTTTCCTTTACAGCACTGCTGTATACAAGGTGATATGACATCCAGATGGGATAATACTGTACCCTGCAAGAACTCAGCCTTTAACACTATATTTGACATTGATGTATTCGACATTTGGGCCTACATTGTCTGAGAAAACCTCAACAGCACGCCTAGGTCTGGTAGTACCCGAGTGGCCCATTCGACTGCTTGGTGTGATTGAATGATGGCATCATGCCTAACCTACACAGACAGCAGCACGCACGCAGAGTCAGAGACCTATCTTCACCAGCTGTTCAATTATTAGAGCCTTTTGATTATTCTGGGCAACTCGAACATGAAACACCATAATTAAAAAATCATACAACTTTTCGACACGGAGAGGCACATGATTCCCTCTGGAATATGTAGGGGTGGGATGTCTGCCAACCTCCCTTGTTCTCTGTAAAGCGCATTGTGTTGCCTCTGGGTATGAAATGCGCTATATAAATCAAGCTTTGATTGATTGATTGATTGATTGATTGATTGATTGATTGATTGATTGATTGATTGATTGATTGATTGATTGATGCACGCGCATGCACACATTGAATTCCGTGCCCACCTCGCGCACCTACCTGTGCCGCGTGCTGATGCGCAGGACCCCGGTGACCCCGGGCAGAGGACCGGGCAGGTTCAGCTGGTCACCGGACCAAGAAACGTGGCAGTTACAGAAATACTTCAAGTAGTTGTAGATCCCAGATGCGACAGCGACCCCCGTGCTACCTGTGGCTACGATCCGATCGTTTTTGGCCGATCTGAGCTCGCATACGTCCAGGCTGTCGTTGGACAGGCTTCTGTTGACTGAGACTATGAACTCTCGATGTCTGTTTCCAAGTAGACGCTTTAAAAGCTCCACCACTGCTCTTCCCTGCGTCCTGTCGTTGGCTTGGGGTTTTAAATGTGCTAAAGTAGGAAACTGACAATGCACTGAAACAATGAGAGAAAGTGCCAGAAGCAGGACGAGGTTATAGCTGTTCCTTAGTGACATTCTGAGCGAAAGTCAACTTCAATGATTGTTGTCGCCGTGTGTCGTCGATACAATGTTATTGACCACTAAGGTAGTGCCCATACACACACAAGGACTCGGGAAGTGTGTGAGCAATGAAATGGCCAATCAGGATGCGGGTCTGATGGGAGGGTCTAAAGGATAACCAATCACTGTGCAGAGTTTCATAAACAACAGCTCGCATGTCACATGATGAAAATCAAATTTGGAGAAATAAAAGATTTGGCTTCACCCCGTTCACCTAAAGGTGCAGTGCGTAGTTTTGTAGCAGAATTAGCCGATGTGTAGACTTCATAAGTGTTTTAATTTGTGTATAGTCCCATGAAAATAAGATATTTTTCCGTTACCCTAGAATTAAAGGTATAATATGTAATATGTGGATTAAAATAAACATTTTAATATAATACATCCATACAAAATAATACATCCATAGGGCTTTGCGAAGGCTGCAGAGTAAAAGTATTGCTTTTCCATTAAAAATTATATTTTGTCTGAAATTATTAGATTATGAAATTTTGACGGCCCGACAATGACACATTGTTGATATCATACCAGCCAATAGTATTACAGCGTTGGTACTGCGCGCTGGGTTGCCAGGTACTATTCTAGCTTCACCACTGTGAGATTAGCAGTAGCCAGCTAACGTTATACTGTACCTCTATGAATTAGAAGCATTATATATGTTGGTTAGCATCAAGTGTGCAAACCGTACGATACGAATGTCAAAAGCTCAGTGACCGAAGAAGGAGCAAAAGTCGGATAAATATCGTAAATAAATAACTACACAAGCCTCAAGTGATGGGATATCACGGAATAAGAAACCGATATTGTTGGCCTTTACTGTTTCCAGTGAAATTTCAACCAATGACGGGAGGCTGCCTCTATCCAAAGTTCCTGATTCGTTGTGTGTGTCGGCCTACTGCTGTGTTGTAGTTTAGTGTGGTTCAACAGGATGCAGCTTGCCTGAGGTTTATCTGCTGATCACATGAGTCTCATGAGCAGATCAAGCCCTTTTAATGTCCTTGAGCCTCAAACCCCGGAGATGTTTTCTTGTCCAGATGAAACCGGGGAGTGATTCTCAGTCACTGGCGTCACACTGATGGCAAGGCAAGTTTATTTGTACAGCACATTTCAGCAACAAGGCAATTCAAAGTACTTTACATAAGACATTAAAAGACATCAAGACAAAGTGCAACACATAATAAAAGTTACAGTGCAGTGTATGAATAAATAATTGTTTAACAGCGGCAAAAAGAAAAGTCTTCAGTCTTGATTTAAAAGAACTGAGAAGAACTGATGACCTATATACAAGCTCTGGGATGAATATCTCCGCAACCCAAGACAGATCAGAATCATTACATTACATTACATTACATTACAGTCATTTAGCAGACGCTTTTATCCAAAGCGACTAACAATAATTGCATTTAACGTAGGAAGAGCCAATGTACTACTACTTGCCAGAACTCACAAGTTCATCTTCTTTCTAAAACAAGTGACTAAGAGCATAATCTAGTGCTGAAGGCAAAGTGCAAGAATCACAATCTAAAGTACAGTGCAATATAATATAATAAGTGCTTAGGTGGGAGGATTGTTGTAGTACTTCTTGAAGAGATGAGTTTTGAGCCTGTGACGAAAGATGGGCAGCGACTCTGCTGTCCTGACATCAGTGGGCAGCTCATTCCAATCACATAATCTGTTTATTGCCATGCAGTTTTACAATGTAGCCTACTAGGAATTTGCTTTCGGGCAAGGTGCATAGCATTTAGACAGCATTGGACAGGGTGCAGGGATGAGACGGGACAGTGCAAAAACTGGACAGGTCAAAGGGCAAGTACAAAAAGCTAGTGCAAAAAAGGGATAAGCTGAGAAAAATAACAATATACAAAAGTAGTGCATTCAGTGTATATACAGTGTGTAGAGTGTAATGTGTAAGTGATAGGTGTATATGTGTGTGGTGTGTGAGGCGTGATGTGTGAGTGCGGTGCGTCCTATGCATACATTCAGGTCAAATGCAAGTGTCCATCGACGGTGTTTCTCAGTGGGGGTGGAGTCTGTGGTGGGATGGGGGGGGGGGGGGGGGGTTCAGAGGGGAACATCTGTGGTGGGATGGGGGGGTGGGGGGGTGGGGTTCCGAGGGGAACATCTGTGGTGGGATGGGGGGGTGGGGGGGTGGGGTTCCGAGGGGAACATCTGTGGTGGGATGGGGGGGTGGGGGGTAGGGTTCAGAGGGGAACATCTGTGGTGGGATGGGGGGGTGGGGGGTAGGGTTCAGAGGGGAACATCTGTGGTGGGATGGGGGGGGGGGTTCCGAGGGGAACGCAAGCCTTGTTGAAGAGGCTGAACATGCACATTTATTGACCCCCCAAAGGAGGGCTATTGTAATGGTCTCATCAAAGTAACTCAATAAAAGTATGGCTACACGTAGCCCTGATGCAGCCTAATGGTGCAGCCTAACTGACACAGTTGAAAGTATAATCTCCGTGTCTAACCTGAGGTACCAACAGGTTCTCTTTGTCCATGGACCATATCAGCGTCTCTGGGAGATGTAGGCCCACGCTGCGTAGCTACATAGCAGCCATACTTGCTTGATGAACTCATGCTGTTGTCCTCTGCTCATTTATCTTCTTTCTATGGCTACATTACTTTCCTCAGTCCTGGAAATCATAGAATGTAAATTCAATGATTGGTTGACCCTTAAACTCATAACACATCCATCCAAGTGATATTATAGTGAGCGAGATCAAACCAGTTTGATCTTTCTTGTTAATAGGGAGCAGTGCCTGATCTTAGGACATCAATCTTGTTTTATTGACCAAACTTGTAGATGCAGTATGCTTTCAAATAAACATAAAACACGCACATTTATAGAACTGTTTTGGCCTCTCTCAGGTGAATATGACCCTGGAGAAGGAAGTGACCGTTTTTTGGGCCAAGGCCGTGTTTGGCATGATTTGCTAATTCAAAGCAGTTGATCTTCACCATGATTAAACAAGTCCAAATGAATGGAGGTGAATGGGCGGCCATGTGTGGGCGGCTCTGTGGCGCCCGCCTTGGGTTGGAGCCATCAGGGGGCAGTTCAGTGCACTCCGGGCTCTCCCCCCACACCCTGATGTGTACCTGTCTGTCCGTCTGTCCGTCTGTCTGTCTGCCTGTCTATCGGTCTTTCTGTGTCAATAAAAAGAAGGAATAATCATTTTAACTCCATTCCCCATTATTCCTCCATTATTATCTTGGAGATACTGTATCTATCTGTGGGTTCACTTTCAAACCAACACACCTGAAGATAGAAACCAGATACCAGCCTCTCTACGTCCTCTTTGATCTGATGATCACCTGTTGTGACCTTGACTCTGCTTCATTCCTCTGGGTTCAGGAATGTTTCATGACATGTTTCATGACTTCTTCTTCCGGCTTTCGTTCAGAACAGACGCTTTTGCTTGTATTTTGTATGTATTGCATTTTGTATGTTGCTCTTTCTTCCCTTTTTATGTGTTATTTGTATTGTAAAGCGCTTTGTGCATTCGTGCTGTGAAAGGCGCTATATAAATAAAACTTACTTACTTACTTACTTACTACATTTTATAGTTATGAGGACATTTTAGTTATGAGGAAGTGCAGTTGTTGGGTTCTCTACATTATTACTTACCTAATGATCATAACTGACCTCTCTCACTGCTGCTTGGATCAGTTGGTCCAGTTTGTTACATTCCTCATAGAGCTTCTGTTAGTGTGTTTACTGTTCACATTACTTTGACTTCCAGTGGATTAAACATTGATCAGGCTATCGTATATTGCATTTGTTCTCTTGATATTTGTGTCTCTGTGTGAACATGTCAATACTACAAATGAGGGAAACCTCAATGCTTTACAAGTATAAAAAATGGTTTGAAATGTAATTCCATAAAGAATGTTTTTAACATATGGATCGAGTTAAGGTTTGTTAACATTTAGTGCTAGTGCCTGTAATATTCTTAGTGTCTAGCTCAATAAATATGAAATGAAATGCAGGAGATGCAACTGACTTCAGTATTTATTGTTCGCACTGCACATGTTACATAGTACCGACTGACTGCCTAATGATCTGCATGTCACCCTGTCTGTGCCCACTAGGTGGCGCCTGGCGCATACCTTATACATTACATCGCCTATTGTAGGCTAGTGGGGGTGCTGAGAAAATGTATTTTGATTAAGCTACTTTATAGGCAGGGTTATCCTATCAACTAGTGCAGGGGTGCCCACACTTTTTGGGCGGTGAGCTACTTTTAAAATGACCAGCTCATCAAGATCTACCACCCAAACCCCGCCCCCCGGCGGGCCCCCGCCTCACACCCTCGGAACCCCCGCCCTTCTGTCACTTGTCACTTAACATTGGCTAGGTTTTAATTCATGTGTCATTAAAGTCATATCTTAAAAGAAAAAATAATCCCATACTGAAAATAACATAACATTAATTAACACCTCTTGTGGTGCCAACAGAGAAATGCAGGTAGGGAGGGAGTGATAACCGGTCAAACGCTATTCTAGGTGCGCTGGCGTACAGCCATGCACAAAAAAACACTGCCTCTTGTGGTAGCAACATAGAACTGCAGGTCAACAACCCGACGGAGGGAGGGAGGGAGTGACAACTGGATATTTGCCATCTTTGGTGCACAAAAATAATAACATACAACCGAAATAACAACATACGGCTACTGTTTCAAAATCAATTATTATTAATTATTAATCAAGCTACCAATTACTTCACACTGGAAGTGGAACGTTAACTTTGTTGTATATTTGCCTTGCACAATCTTAACAGGTAACAATCAACTAGTGGTCAGAACAGAGTGTCTTTAGCCTGCTTACATGACTCAATCACAGCACAATACACTCTGCTGACTTGCACTGAATGGATCAGTCAGGGTTGCACAATTCGGGCTTTTTTGAGTTTCTGATTGATTTTGCTGGGCTACTATCAGCTGTCAGCTACACATACAAGCCTAAACAATGATGAAATCAGCCCACACATGATTAAATCATTAAAACGCTCAGCTAAACTGCAGGTCACCCTTGTAATCTACAAAGTAGCAGGAGGGAAAAGTTGCTCAATTGGACAAAAAGAGAGGTGATGAGACTGCTTATCTCTGCACACGCAACTTCAACACGCATCATCAAGTCACCTTTTAATGGCTTTTCTTTTGAATGGCTGGAGATCTACCAGCATAGAGATCTACCAGCATAGAGATCTACCAGCATAGAGATCTACCAGCATAGAGATCTACCAGCATAGAGATCTACCAACATAGAGATCTACCAACATAGAGATCTACCAGCATAGAGATCTACCAACATAGAGATCTACCAACATAGAGATCTACCAACATAGAGATCTACCAGCATAGAGATCTACCAACATAGAGATCTACCAACATAGAGATCTACCAGCATAGAGATCTACCAGCATAGAGATCTACCAGCATAGAGATCTACCAGCGTAGAGATCTACCAGCATAGAGATCTACCAGCATAGAGATCTACCAGCAGAGATCTACCAGCATAGAGATCTACCAACATAGAGATCTACCAGCAGAGATCTACCAGCATAGAGATCTACCAACATAGAGATCTACCAGCAGAGATCTACCAGCATAGAGATCTACCAACATAGAGATCTACCAGCAGAGATCTACCAGCATAGAGATCTACCAACATAGAGATCTACCAGCATAGAGATCTACCAGCATAGAGATCTACCAGCATAGAGATCTACCAGCGTAGAGATCTACCAGCATAGAGATCTACCAGCATAGAGATCTACCAGCATAGAGATCTACCAACATAGAGATCTACCAGCATAGAGATCTACCAGCATAGAGATCTACCAGCATAACCTCTGAGATCTACTGGTCGATCGCGATCGACGTATTGGGCACTTTACTAGTGGCATGTAGGAATCCAAAAATACCAATAGGCTAGACTGCTTTGGTCACCTTAAGTGGTACCAAAATCTAGATTGGCCCCTGGAGTATAGTTTCTATTAATTTCGCCTCTTTCAGAATTGCGTACGCCTTAACCCTAGTCACATTCCTACTATGTGTGAACCATACATGAATAGATCTTGAGTCTTAACCAGCTAGCCATTCTAGCTATTCACCATGTACAAAAGCACCTTCCACGTGGACATAGGGTTCAGGCGGGGTGAGGCAGATTTAGTAGGTAGAACCAGGAGTGAATGAACTCGCAGGGCCCCGAGTTGGGCTCCTCCGCATATCGCAATACCCCAGACAAACGGACATCACCACCCAGCCAGCAGATCGATCAAGGTTAATATATTAACTGCTTTGGCACATTTTGGCCGATGTCCTCATAGCCTACGTCATTTAACAAACATGTATATATTCTTTGGGAACATGAGGAGACGCTGATTCACCTGATCTTTTAACAGACAAGACTAGGCGGTATCTGTCTATATTGCTGTGTTTCAACAATACCAAAGACGATGAGAGAAAAGCTGTTATTTTTGTTTGTCCTCTACGGATGTTGTGCTGCCACGCCTCAAGGTAAGAGTAATGAGATGTGTCCATTTAAAGGATATGTTACAACATCTGCACAGTGTTCAGTGTTCAAAGCACCATTACTATGTCCACAGATTAATGTTGAAGCTCTGAATAGCATGTACTGTAACTATGTAATTGGAGAAAGAATAGAATGAATGAGAACCATAAGCTGTGTTTTGGCCAGCAAGAAATGACTAGTCCAGATGGCCATGTCCACATGTTTGTTTGTTCTCTGCTTCCCTCTAGACATGTCAGGAAAGATGTTCACCCTGCCGGTGGAGGGCCTCTCTCACATCCAGCTCCATGCCAACATCCAGCAGCCCAATATAACCGCTATGACCACGTGTCAGAGGTTCTTCTACTCCGGGACGTCAAGGACACGCTCTATTTTCTCATTAGCATCCCGGTCTTTTGACAATGAGTTATTGTTGTCCTACCACGCAGGGGGTGTCAAGTCTTACCGACTGCATATTAGAGGGGTTCAAGTTGACGTCTTCGGGTTGCCAGACAACAACAATGAATGGATCTCCGTCTGCTGGACTTGGGACGCGAGCACCGGGCTGACCGTGCTGTGGGTGAATGGGAAGCGCAGTGCTCATTACATTCTTAGCCCTGATTCAGCTGTACCTAAAGACGTGAGCATAGTGTTGGGTCAAGATCAGGACAGTTATGGCGGTGGTTTTGATGCAAAACAGTCTTTTGTAGGAGATATTACAGATGTCCACTTCTGGGACTACGTCATCCCACCGTGTGAAATCAAGCTGTATATGGATGGGATTAACGTACCTCCTGGTAATCTGCTCAATTGGGGAGCGTTAGATTTCACCACTGAAGGGCAAGTGTTCACAGTGAGGAGTGATCAGTTGTGTTAAACAGGGCCGTAAAAAATACCAAGAGATTGGCAGGGGTGAGGGGTCAGGTCGGAGTATGACCCCCCCCCCCCCCCCATACACACAATGCTCATTTAATTGAGGATGCAGTTTGGGATGTTACTGACTGTGAAGAATAATAAAGAAAGCTCACATTATTGGTAACTGAAAAACGTCTGTGTCTTTGCCTATTCATCTCTGTACTGTGGTAAATACTGTAAGAGCCAGATGAGAACAAGATTGATGGGAACAAGGGTTGTTTCAATATTTTCAGAACGCTGCACGTTTTGCCCTCAAGGTTTGATGAAATTACAAAAGACTTTCAAAAGGTTTCAGTCTGTGCTGATAGTGTCACTTTGTTTCCCCTTAACAGTTTCTCACTTTTAGACTGAGGAAGAGGAATAGTTTTTGTCCCTTTGAACAAACTAGGAGGGTGAGGGTGAGTTCTCATTACATGAATAGGGCGTGGTCTGGAGTTCTCATTACATGAATAGGGCGTGGTCTGGAGTTCTCATTACATGAATAGGGCGTGGTCTGGAGTTCTCATTACATGAATAGGGCGTGGTCTGGAGTTCTCATTACATGAATAGGGCGTGGTCTGGAGTTCTCATTACATGGTGCATTGTCCTGTTAGGCTGTTGTTCCCAGTCTCTTCTAGGGGCCGTATAGAAGAGGGAAGTCCTTAACGGAGCTGTCCTTTTGTTGTTCTCCTCAACCTACTACACAATGGTGGCCTGCAATCTCTTAGGGAACACCCTCACTCACACATGCTCCACAAACCAGAGAATACGCAGCACTAAGCACTAACAATGTACAGTAGTACTCAAATATAATGGATGCCGGTAGGCCTACGGTAGGCTACTGTACCTGTATAGAGTTTGGTGGGCCAATAGGCATAATAGTGTATTGCTTCATAAATATGGAGGCAGGCACTTACGTCAGTGTGAAATAAAAACACAATGTATTCCCCAAAGCTTCATTTATAAGTGAATTTCAAAAAAACATCTGCTATCCGTATGCAGCCACTCACAAAGTACCTGTTACACTGCAGAGAAAATTCCACTGAACACAACAACAGGACAGTGACCCTCACTTACAGGCATGCACGCGCGCACACACACATGCACACACTTTGTTTCATTACTGAACACCCCACAAACAAAACACAAACAGTGCTCAATCCTGTGGCCCAAACCTCAAATCTGATCTAATTAATTCTCATTCAAGCCCTTTTCTGGATGATATACTGTAGGTCTTTCCATAAATAAGACCACTTGGTACCACGATATGCCAAAATTATATTTGAACAACCACACAGTATCTGCAAACTGATAGAGGACTTGACATGCCACATGTCATATCAATTGTTATCAATTATTGTCTGATTATGCATTATCTGATTATGCTAATACATTCTTGATTCTTGGACTATAACCCTCTAGGAGACTTTACTTTTTTCGTTTTTTCATGTACTTTTTTCTTCCCCTCATGAAGTTCTGGCGCCGCTCCTCTCAAGGTCCAACGCCATCCTCTTCCACCGCGGCGGCTAAATGTTTACCGAAGTGGTGGGACATTCCACGATCCCGCGGAGGGGAGTTGGGAACGTAGAGGAATCCACTCTTTATTCTGATACGTCACGGGGTCCGTTTCCCAGGTGCTCCTCATCTCTGCTGTCAGCTCAGAGGCACGGCACGACGTTTCACTGTTGACTGATCATGTGGATTAACAGTAGCATACAAGCGAAGGGGGAAAAAAGGCCAAAAGTCCAACCTGAGGCCTGTTTGGAGGGGATGAGTTGCCAAGCGCCTGGCCTGGGAACTGCAGAACACGCGGATTGTGACCTAACTGGGGAATAGATTCCTACCTTAGGAGATCAAGGAGCCCCACCTTCGCATTCCACTTAAAAACATGGAGGTTTATTTAAAGTTTTATATTGTGAATCTGAATCATGACAATATTGTAGGCCTACTCTCTTAAGTGGTTTCAAAGGGAATCTTGTTTTTGTCTTGTGAACACCGCTGTTGTGTGCTCCACAATATGTTTGATTAAGTACTATTCATACTCTTTCTCTCCCTCTCCTCTCTCACACACAGGGTGGAGTTCCAGAATAAGTTCTACTGTGGGCAGGGCTTCAAGTTTGTCCCCTTCTCGTTCGAGAGCATCCTAGACGGTCGATTCGACGAATGATTAAACACAAGATCCCCAAGCTTCTCCACTCTGTCTGCATGGACCGCTTCAACCTCCATCCTCCTCCCTCCAACTGCTGCCCTCTGGCGCCCTCTAGAGGAACCATGTTGTGAAGTGTTGTTGTGAGCAGTGCTGTAGCCTCTATGCTCCTCCACCCGCTTTGTGAAAGTGTTGTAAGGTTTATGGCAAGTCTAATCTCCTGGGATGCCGTTCTATCTAGTTGCAGCCTCCCTCCTACGGCATCTGCATTCTCTCTTTGCAAGCTCTCAGTATCCTGTATCTCAAACAAGCTCTCAGTATCCTGTATCTCAAACAAGCTCTCAGTATCCTGTATCTCAAACAAGCTCTCTGTATCCTGTATCTCAAACAAGCTCTCAGTATCCTGTATCTCAATCAAGCTCTCAGTATCCTGTATCTCAAACAAGCTCTCAGTATCCTGTATCTCAATCAAGCTCTCAGTATCCTGTATCTCAAACAAGCTCTCAGTATCCTGTATCTCAATCAAGCTCTCAGTATCCTGTATCTCAAACAAGCTCTCAGTATCCTGTATCTCAATCAAGCTCTCAGTATCCTGTATCTCAAACAAGCTCTCAGTATCCTGTATCTCAATCAAGCTCTCAGTATCCTGTATCTCAAACAAGCTCTCAGTATCCTGTATCTCAGACAGTGTCCCGGTAGATTGTGTCCCTGCCTATGTACTGTATATTGTTTTGTGCAACATGCTATAATCGTACGTAAAAGCAGAGGAAATTAGAAGAATATTTCAAGTTTTATTTATATGTTCATGAGGGGAAGAAAAAAGTACATGAAAAAACGAAAAAAGTAAAGTCTCCTAGAGGGTTATAGGCCAAGAATCAAGAATGTATTAGCATAATCAGATAATGCATAATCAGACAATAATTGATAACAATTGATATGACATGTGGCATGTCGAGTCCTCTATCAGTTTGCAGATACTGTGTGGTTGTTCAAATATAATTTTGGCATATCGTGGTACCAAGTGGTCTTATATATGGAAAGACCTACAGTGTATCATCCAGAAAAGGGCTTGAATGAGAATTAATTAGATCAGATTTGAGGTTTGGGCCACAGGATTGAGCACTGTTTGTGTTTTGTTTGTGGGGTGTTCAGTAATGAAACAAAGTGTGTGCATGTGTGTGTGCGCGCGTGCATGCCTGTAAGTGAGGGTCACTGTCCTGTTGTTGTGTTCAGTGGAATTTTCTCTGCAGTGTAACCGGTACTTTGTGAGTGGCTGCATACGGATAGCAGATGTATTTTTGAAATTCACTTATAAATGAAGCTTTGGGGAATACTCTGTGTTTTTATTTCACACTGACGTAAGTGCCTGCCTCCATATTTATGAAGCAATACACTATTATGCCTATTGGCCCACCAAACTCTATACAGGTACAGTAGCCTACCGTAGGCCTACCGGCATCCATTATATTTGAGTACTACTGTACATTGTTAGTGCTTAGTGCTGCGTATTCTCTGGTTTGTGGAGCATGTGTGAGTGAGGGTGATCCCTAAGAGATTGCAGGCCACCATTGTGTAGTAGGTTGAGGAGAACAACAAAAGGACAGCTCCGTTAAGGACTTCCCTCTTCTATACGGCCCCTAGAAGAGACTGGGAACAACAGCCTAACAGGACAATGCACCATGTAATGAGAACTCCAGACCACGCCCTATTCATGTAATGAGAACTCCAGACCACGCCCTATTTTGGCCGATGTCCTCATAGCCTACGTCATTTAACAAACATGTATATATTCTTTGGGAACAGGAGGAGACGCTGATTCACCTGATCTTTTAACAGACAAGACTAGGCGGTATCTGTCTATATTGCTGTGTTTCAACAATACCAAAGACGATGAGAGAAAAGCTGTTATTTTTGTTTGTCCTCTACGGATGTTGTGCTGCCACGCCTCAAGGTAAGAGTAATGAGATGTGTCCATTTAAAGGATATGTTACAACATCTGCACAGTGTTCACAGATTAATGTTGAAGCTCTGAATAGCATGTACTGTAACTATGTAATTGGAGAAAGAATAGAATGAATGAGAACCATAAGCTGTGTTTTGTTCACATTAAGACATCAAGGACATCAAGAAATGACTGTAGTCCAGATGGCCATGTCCACATGTTTGTTTGTTCTCTGCTTCCCTCTAGACATGTCAGGAAAGATGTTCACCCTGCCGGTGGAGGGCCTCTCTCACATCAAGCTCCATGCCAACATCCAGCAGCCCAATATAACCGCTATGACCACGTGTCAGAGGTTCTTCTACTCCGGGACGTCCAGGACACGCTCTATTTTCTCATTAGCATCCCGGTCTTCTGACAATGAGTTATGGTTGTCCTACGAGGTAGGGGGTGTCAAGTCTTACCGACTGCATATTAGAGGGGTTCAAGTTGACGTCTTCGGGTTGCCAGACAACCACAATGAATGGATCTCCGTCTGCTGGACTTGGGACGCGAGCACCGGGCTGACCGTGCTGTGGGTGAATGGGAAGCGCAGTGCTCATTACATTCTTAGCCCTGATTCAGCGGTACCTAAAGACGTGAGCATAGTGTTGGGTCAAGATCAGGACAGTTATGGCGGTGGTTTTGATGCAAAACAGTCTTTTGTAGGAGACATTACAGATGTCCACTTCTGGGACTACGTCATCCCACCGTGTGAAATCAAGCTGTATATGGATGGGATTAACGTACCTCCTGGTAATCTGCTCAACTGGGGAGCATTAGATTTCACCACTGAAGGGCAAGTGTTCACAGTGAGGAGTGATCAGTTGTGTTAAACAGGGCCGTAACCAGGACCTAAAAAATACCAAGAGATTGGCAGAGGTGAGGGGTCAGGTCGGAGTACCCCCCCCCCCCCCCCCATACACACAATGCTCATTTAATTGAGGATGCAGTTTGGGATGTTACTGACTGTGAAGAATAATAAAGAAAGCTCACATTATTGGTAACTGAAAAACGTCTGTGTCTTTGCCTATTCATCTCTGTACTGTGGTAAATACTGTAAGAGCCAGATGAGAACAAGATTGATGGGAACAAGGGTTGTTTCAATATTTTCAGAACACTGCACGTTTTGCCCTCAAGGTTTGATGAAATTACAAAAGACTTTCAAAAGGTTTCAGTCTGTGCTGATAGTGTCACTTTGTTTCCCCTTAACAGTTTCTCACTTTTAGACTGAGGAAGAGGAATAGTTTTAGTCCCTTTGAACAAACTAGGAGGGTGAGGGTGAGTTCTCATTACATGAATAGGGCGTGGTCTGGAGTTCTCATTACATGAATAGGGCGTGGTCTGGAGTTCTCATTACATGAATAGGGCGTGGTCTGGAGTTCTCATTACATGAATAGGGCGTGGTCTGGAGTTCTCATTACATGAATAGGGCGTGGTCTGGAGTTCTCATTACATGAATAGGGCGTGGTCTGGAGTTCTCATTACATGAATAGGGCGTGGTCTGGAGTTCTCATTACATGAATAGGGCGTGGTCTGGAGTTCTCATTACATGAATAGGGCGTGGTCTGGAGTTCTCATTACATGGTGCGTTGTCCTGTTAGGCTGTTGTGTCCAGTCTCTTCTAGGGGCCGTATAGAAGAGGGAAGTCCTTAACGGAGCTGTCCTTTTGTTGTTCTCCTCAACCTACTACACAATGGTGGCCTGCAATCTCTTAGGGATCACCCTCACTCACACATGCTCCACAAACCAGAGAATACGCAGCACTAAGCACTAACAATGTACAGTAGTACTCAAATATAATGGATGCCGGTAGGCCTACGGTAGGCTACTGTACCTGTATAGAGTTTGGTGGGCCAATAGGCATAATAGTGTATTGCTTCATAAATATGGAGGCAGGCACTTACGTCAGTGTGAAATAAAAACACAGTGTATTCCCCAAAGCTTCATTTATAAGTGAAATCAAAAATACATCTGCTATCCGTATGCAGCCACTCACAAAGTACCTGTTACACTGCAGAGAAAATTCCACTGAACACAAGAACAGGACAGTGACCCTCACTTACAGGCATGCACGCGCGCACACACACATGCACACACTTTGTTTCATTACTGAACACCCCACAAACAAAACACAAACAGTGCTCAATCCTGTGGCCCAAACCTCAAATCTGATCTAATTAATTCTCATTCAAGCCCTTTTCTGGATGATATACTGTAGGTCTTTCCATAATAAGACCACTTGGTACCACGATATGCCAAAATTATATTTGAACAACCACACAGTATCTGCAAATTGATAGAGGACGTGACATGCCACATGTCATATCAATTGTTATCAATTATTGTCTGATTATGCATTATCTGATTATGCTAATACATTCTTGATTCTTGGCCTATAACCCTCTAGGAGACTTTACTTTTTTCGTTTTTTCATGTACTTTTTTCTTCCCCTCATGAACATATAAATAAAACTTGAAATATTCTTCTAATTTCCTCTGCTTTTACGTACGATTATAGCATGTTGCACAAAACAATATACAGTACATAGGCAGGGACACAATCTACCGGGACACTGTCTGAGATACAGGATACTGAGAGCTTGTTTGAGATACAGGATACTGAGAGCTTGTTTGAGATACAGGATACTGAGAGCTTGATTGAGATACAGGATACTGAGAGCTTGTTTGAGATACAGGATACTGAGAGCTTGATTGAGATACAGGATACTGAGAGCTTGTTTGAGATACAGGATACTGAGAGCTTGATTGAGATACAGGATACTGAGAGCTTGTTTGAGATACAGGATACTGAGAGCTTGATTGAGATACAGGATACTGAGAGCTTGTTTGAGATACAGGATACAGAGAGCTTGTTTGAGATACAGGATACTGAGAGCTTGTTTGAGATACAGGATACTGAGAGCTTGTTTGAGATACAGGATACTGAGAGCTTGCAAAGAGAGAATGCAGATGCCGTAGGAGGGAGGCTGCAACTAGATAGAACGGCATCCCAGGAGATTAGACTTGCCATAAACCTTACAACACTTTCACAAAGCGGGTGGAGGAGCATAGAGGCTACAGCACTGCTCACAACAACACTTCACAACATGGTTCCTCTAGAGGGCGCCAGAGGGCAGCAGTTGGAGGGAGGAGGATGGAGGGGGAAGCGGTCCATGCAGACAGAGTGGAGAAGCTTGGGGATCTTGTGTTTAATCATTCGTCGAATCGACCGTCCAGGATGCTCTCGAACGAGAAGGGGACAAACTTGAAGCCCTGCCCACAGTAGAACTTATTCTGGAACTCCACCCTGTGTGTGAGAGAGGAGAGGGAGAGAAAGAGTATGAATAGTACTTAATCAAACATATTGTGGAGCACACAACAGCGGTGTTCACAAGACAAAAACAAGATTCCCTTTGAAACCACGTAAGAGAGTAGGCCTACAGTATTGTCATGATTCAGATTCACAATATAAAACTTTAAATAAACCTCCATGTTTTTAAGTGGAATGCGAAGGTGGGGCTCTTTGATCTCCTAAGGTAGGAATCTATTTCCCAGTTAGGTCACAATCCGCGTGTTCTGCAGTTCCCAGGCCAGGCGCTTGGCAACTCATCCCCTCCAAACAGGCCTCAGGTTGGACTTTTGGCCTTTTTTCCCCCTTCGCTTGTATGCTACTGTTAATCCACATGATCAGTCAACAGTGAAACGTCGTGCCGTGCCTCTGAGCTGACAGCAGAGATGAGGAGCACCTGGGAAACGGACCCCGTGACGTATCGGAATAAAGAGTGGATTCCTCTACGTTCCCAACTCCCCTCCGCGGAATCGTGGAATGTCCCACCACTTCGGGAAACATTTAGCCGCCGCGGTGGAAGAGGATGGCGTTGGACCTTGAGAGGAGCGGCGCCAGAACAACATGGGGAATCCTCTGGTCCGCATCACAGAGGTGAACAGACGAGAGAGAGGCACACGTAGGCTAATACTCTGACTGATTCTGGGATGTGTGTGTGTGTGTGTGTGTATTATTAAAGTATATCAATCTATCACTCTACACACATACATAAACACACACACACACACACAGCAGCATAAAAGAGACAGTCTTCTTTCTACAACAATCTTGATGGAAAACACCCCCCGTTGAGAACATCCAGCAGTCATTCTCTCTAGAAGGTGGTCTGCTCCCCTGGAGGCTGTTTGAGTTCATCTTGAAGACTAGCAGACAGACGGACGTTTGGGAGGCAGAGAGAGACTGGTACAGCACAGCCCTGCTGCTTCACAGACGCACTGCATACAGCCAAGAGCAAGCACGACGCCTTCATGCATTTTCCCAATGCAAACACACACTCTCTGTCTCTATCTCTCTCTCTCCCTCCCTCCCTCCCTCCCTCCCTCCCTCCCTCCCTCCCTCTCTCTCTCTCTCTCCTGGGCTCATGTCAAACCCATGAGGTAAGCCCAGTCATTAGTACTTAATGGCAAGAGCCAGACAAGCGGGATTTGAAAACACAAACAAGGCACTTTACATAACATGCCAGCAGTCAGAGTACCACCACAAATCAACACGCCTTCTCTTTAGCTTCACTGCTCCAGCAGCCAGCGTAGCCACTTACTGCGCCTGTCACTGTCTACGGGGGGGGGGGGGGGGGGGGGGTTGTGGTCATTCTCAGCCTAGATTCTGAAGAAGGCCAACAGGCCGAAATGTAATAATAAAATAACTACATATAGAGCCAGAGCGTGAGACGCTTTTTTGTCTTTATTATAAATCTGTTCTTCCAGTCATCAGCAACTCACGAGAGTACTTTGGTGTGCGATACCTTTTTGTTATGAATTTTCAGCCACCTCCCACACACATATACTCACTCCTTCTGCTGAATGCTGACCCGGAGCGTTCTGACATACCTCCACCCCTCCTACCCCCACCCCTCCTACCCCCACCCCTCCTACCCGTTCCTGTCTCACATCAACTCTCCGGAGAACCCAGAAAAAGGGATTTCCCTCGCTGTCTTTTTTGCGGGAGGGGGGGGGCAGGGTTGTTGTGCCTGTGACCTCTCAGTTTCACTCGGGGAGGGGGCGGCCTTACAGAGAAAATGAGAAACGGCGCGCGGACGGGGGTGTGCAGACGCGGGCCGAGGGGGGGGGAATGAACCGGATCATCAGTCAGCGCCAACGCCCCCCCCCATCCCGAGCCCATCGCCCATCACATTCCACAGCGCTTCGCTTAAACAAGCCAACTCTGACAACCACGTGTGGTCATGTTGGAGTTTACAGAAGCCCAGTGCAGCAGATCCCTCTGGGTGGGGTGGGGCGGGGGGGTCAGGAGTAAAGGTGGTGCCAGGCACTGACGCAGTCGGAAGGTATTCGGGGTGGGGGGGGTCAATCTGGACCTGGACGTCCTGTAGCTTGACAACTCTGTTCCATGGAACTGGGTGTTCTATGTCAATAACAGGTCCACCAGCTTTCCAGGACGGTTCATGAAGCAGGACATGAGGAGATGTGTGTGTGTGTGTGTGTGTGTGTGTGTGTGTGTGTGTGTGTGTGTGTGTGTGTGTGTGTGTGTGTGGCTCACCAGTGCAGGCGGAGGGCGTGCAGGAAGGCCGACAGGCCCTCCATGATGAGCAGGATGCACACGGTGAGGGTGGCGAAGGCCGAGAAGATGATTGACAGGGCGAAGAACCCGCCCCCACTCCTGGAGGACAGACCAAGGTGCATCACCATGGTCCACAGAACCTCCGACAGCTCTACACGGGGGAGAGAGAGAGAGGGAGGGGAGAGAGAAGGGGGGAGAGAGAGGGGGGGAGGGGGGGGAGAGAGGGAGTGAGAGGGAGAGGGGGGAAGAGAAAGAAAGAGGAGAGAGAGAGAGGTCATTAAGAGAATATACAGTACAAGTGTCAGTCATCTTAATAAGCATGTGTCTGTCTTTTTAACAGTGCTTGTATACACTGCGTATGATTGAAGACGTGTAACACTGAGAGGTATGTGCTTATCTAAGTGTGTGTGTGTGTGTGTGTGTGTGTGTGTGTGTGTGTGTGTGTGTGTGTGTGTGTGCGCGCGCATGTAACCTACGTGCATGAGCCAAGCTGAGCGCCCACAGGCGTAGGTAGGAGGCGGTGTTGGAGATGCAGCCCAGGCAGTACTCGATGGTGTGGATGGCCTGGTGGACGGCCACGTCGCCAAAGTCAAACTGCAGTGAGGGGAGAAGCACGACAGGGACAGGAACGCCACGGGTGACAAAGAGGTCACTCTCTCAGCGTCCTACACGAGGGCAAGGCACGTTCGAATATCAGCTACAGAGTAGGGTGTCAATATCCAATGTGCGTGCCAACTGACAGACACTTGTGGAACTACGCTTGTGTTGATTTTCAGCGAGCCCTGACTGATGTAGGTTGTGTAAGCTAAACAGGTCGCGGCATGTAATGACGTCGGATTCCACACCGATCCCATTTAAGCGTCGTTAAGCTCTCATACTTGAAACGTAGCCAACCGTAACAGTCAACAGCCACTCAAGTGCGTCCGAAATGGTCATATCTTAATGAAATGGTCATATCTTAATGAAATGGTCATATCTTAATGAAATGGTCATATCTTAATGAAATGGTCATATTTTAATGAAATGGTCATATCTTAATGAAATGGTCATATTTTAATGAAGACTCCTCATATCGAACACCACATATTCCCTTATGTGACCTCCACTTGACCAGTGATAGCCAATCGAAACAAAACAGGTTTGTTTTTCTACCCAGGGTGACGGCACGCGCGGCCTCTTTTGTGTACCTAGTGGGACCTTTAATTCTGGGACTCCTTAGTGTAGCCAGTGATCGAGGGGAGTCTTTCTTCCATGGGGTGAAAAACACAGGAATCAATCGCTCTACGTCTGGCTGGCTGCGTTTAGCTTGGCAGGGGCCTGGCTTCCTCTTTCCACCCTTGTCTTTTGTCCTTCGGTCCACGTACAGTTCACGGAAAGAGCCGGCTCTAGCACTCATTGTTTCCTAGCGAAAGGGGGGCCCAGCCTCAATCATGATTTTGCGGAGGATAACAAAAGGGACTGGACATGCGCTAACAGTACATGTGAAGAACGGGGTTGAGTCACTCGGAATATAGATTTCATCCAACATTCCAATAGCAGCACTCAAACATTCCGGAAGAGTCTCACCATTTGGAAACGTCCATATCAGAAGGCCTGGAGACTTTTTATGTATTTGTCACTGATATGGATGTTTCAAAATGGCCTGACTCTGCTGGAATGTTTCAGGATTTTGAAGAGGTATGAGGCAATTATTTGAAAGGCCAGTGTGGCTTATAATGTTATATAAAATATTCTATCTGTTTTGATTGATTTAGCTCACTACACCGGGATAGAAGATATTGTAGAGTAGCCCAGTAGTTGATCTAAGTGTGTGGTCAATGGTACTAGACATGACTTGTTCAGTGTCACCAAACACACTCCTCAACGAGCATAGCATGTAAATGGTAAATGGACTGCGATTTTATCCAAAGCGCTTTACAATAAAGGCCTCTCATTCACCCATTCACACACAAATGGCAGCAGTTGCCATGCAAGGTGCCAGCCTGCTCATTGGGAGCAATTTGGGTTTCAGTGTCTTGCTCAAGCACACTTCGACCTGTGGACATATTCAAACCGCCGACCCTACGATCATTGGACGACCCGCTCTACCTCCTGAGCTACAGCCGCCCCGTACAGGACAGAAACACGTACAGTACTGACATTAATTGTTCCCTCTCTGACACACATCTAAGAATTCACACGTCTAAGAATTCACATAACTAACACATTGACACATGTACTTCAGCAAACACATACTTTAGACACACAGACACCTAGACTTACACACACATACACACGCACGCACACACATACACCACACACATACTGTACATGTACACCTTGATATCACTCTGGGGCAGCAGACTGAGACAGGGTAAAAGTACATGGGTAGAAAGACATTCCAAGATGTTCCAAACCCTACAGACAGACAGACAGACAGACAGACAGACAGACAGACAGACAGACAGACAGACAGAGGCAGACAGACAGACAGACACAGACAGACAGACAGACAGACAGACAGACAGACAGACAGACAGAGGCAGACAGAGCAGACCGCCTCAAAGCATGCTGGGATCATGCCCTCTGTCTTACCGGTTCCTCCTCAGAATGCTTGAAAGTAAAGGTCAAAGGTCAAAAGTTAGTGTCGGGGGTTCAGGAAGCAATGTGTTAATCATGTCATGACAATGATGTTCAGAAATGACCTGCAAATCTATCGATCGGGTCTACAGTTGCTACATTAAAAAACAGCTCCTTTAACTGAACCAAATTACATTTCTGAGAATATGCTGTTACGATGATACTTTCTGTCAGGTAAAGTCTGAAAAACACCACACCCAAGGTATCTGATTATGACATCCCATTCCTCACGGCTATAAAACAAAAATCCTTGTAGCTAAGATTGATAGTGTGGCACATTACGTAGGAGACCACAGCCCTCTGTCGCAGAAAAAAACAAAATTCCATTCCCTGTTGCAAGGATTCCCTGAAGCTAGTTCTCATGCAAAACTAACTCACTGTTTACATTTCTGAACCCACTGTGAAATGGAAAATCCATCTCTTATCTCCTGTTCCCCCAGAAACACCCAGAAAGAAAAACATGCTTTTTAACACACAGGTTAAAGAGAGAGATAGGGAGCTGGTTAATGTTCCCTAATGAATGGAGCTGGTGGTGAGAGGTACTGAATTGAGGTCTATGTGACTGTGATTATAATGTGGCTATAAGTAGAGTGTGTAAAAGCCTAATTATATTTTAGAGCCAACTAGCAGTGTGTTTTACTTAACATGTTTAGTAGTAGTAGTAGTAGTAGTAGTAGTAGTAGTAGTAGTAGTAATAGTAATAGTAGTAGTAATAGTAGTAGTAGTAGTAGTAGTAGTAGTAGTAGTAGTAGTAGTAGTAGTAGTAATAGTAGTAGTAGTAGTAGTAATAGTAGTAGTAATAGTAGTAGTAGTAGTAGTAGTAGTAGTAGTAATAGGTACTTTAGTGGTTTTGTAGCATGCTGAATGATAAGATGGTGAGGTCCATAATGGATGGGTGAAACAATATTCTCTCATGAGAAAACACTCTTTCAGATAAGAAGGAATTGAGCAAGATATTTTCGCAATGAGAGAGAAAAGGGAGAACGCGTGAGGAATGGGATCTTCTCTAAACGAGAGAGGCAGACTGGATCTAGACGGGGAGAACGTGACACCTTTCAAGCCGAGAGGAGGTGGAACGATCTATTCGCACTGCTATGTATTTCACTGCTATGTATTTCACTGCTATGTATTTCACTGCTATGTATTTCATGTTTTAAAAAAAAGATGCTAGCGCCAAAATGGCCGAAAGATCAAAGACGCCCAGAAGCCCCGCCTCCTCCTCCTGTTACCCCCCTCGTCTCACCTCGTCACCCTCCTCGGAATGCTGGGAGAGGGCGTCGTTGTCGATGATGCCGGCCTCGTCCTCTGTGGGCCCATTGCCCACCCGCACCCCTCCGAATTTCTGAGTGCCCTGTTGGGTGAGCCCGGTGCATGATGAGACGCCTGTCTGCTCTAAAGATTGCTCTAGATTCTCAGCAGGACTTTCCTCCCTCTTCTGCGACTAAGATACAAAAGCCACAAAAGCTGTGTCTAGCTTAAAGCACGCCTTGAGGTGTAAGCTTGTCATTCTGGAGGGCACCCAACAAGTACAGGGGGTGGGATTCAGGGGGATTTGATGAAATTCGATACTTGTTGGGTGCCCTGCTATGCCAAAGCTAGCGCTGAATCAGATTATGAAATAAATGTGCATGCATGTCCAATTGTTCTGTTACCATTGGTAACATATTGTTGAGACTGGGCAAAGTAAAATCCTTTTTTCTTTTCTTTTTTCTTTTTTTTTTTTACTTCACAGCTTTTCCAAGGCATGCTTTCAGCATCATTAGATGGCAACACATTCCAGAAAACAATGCACATAGAAATGAATGGCAGAATCGTGAGAAAGAAAACAAGGTTATAGGTTATAAAAGGTCATTAAAAAGGTCACACTGTGTTGAGGTTATAAAGGTCAGGTGGGACCGGACGGACATACCAGGTGCGTTTTCCACAGGTGCTGACGACGTAGCACCAGTGTTTTCACAATCAGCATACAGGGAACACATGCAAGGGCAATCAGCACCAACAAAATCTGGATCGCCATCTACAGATTCAAACAGAGAGAGGTTAACAACGCATTGGCAATTGTGCAGCATAAGTCCCTCCTGAGACCCTGGGCTGGACGCCAGATGGTTTGAGTGTCTCTTTAGACGCGGGTGTGTGTGTGTGTGGGGGGGGGGGGGAGGGTCATACCTGTCCCCTGTAGAGTGGCTTGTTGCTGGGGTCGTTGTAGTTGAAGAGGCACATGTTGATGAAGGCGATAAGGAGACTGGGCGCGTCTTTGGAGGTGAGGGCGTCGTAGGCCGCCCACTTGTAGAAGACCAGCAGGATGAGGTAGCCGAACAAGCTGGTCATGAAGACAATCTCAGGGATGAAGCCCAGGAAGATGTTCAGGGGCTTCTTGAAGTACCTGTAGAGAACCAGGTGAGGGAAACCACATGTATAGTATATGCTTCAGTACACGGTTGAATATGTAGCATGAATTATCATTTACAGATATGATCTAATCCGTTGAATTCAGTATAATCTGCGGGGAACGTTTAGATCGATGGTTCTGTTCTTTAAAAGTTGTGAGGAGCATTGGGAGAGGCTTGAGGTTTTAACCTTCTATCCATGGGACTGCATATGGGCTCTCATTTTACATTATTGATCAAACCATTACACTACTGATCAAACCATTACATTACTGATCAAATCATTACATTATTCATAAAACCATTACATCATTGATCAAGCATTTAATCATTGATTTTGTGAAATGCAACAACACCCTCAAAATAGAACTTGTGATGCTTTTTCATTGCATGTCAGTATTAGGTAAGTATTAGGTAAGTATTAGGTAAGTATTAGGTAAGTATTAGGTAAGCCATGGTGGCTGGGACCTACAGGTGGTATTAGGTAAGCCATCAGGTAAGTATTAGGTAAGTATTAGGTAAGTATTAGGTAAGTATTAGGTAAGCCATGGTGGCTGGTACCTACCAAGGTTATTATAGTTAACGAAAACTAACTAAAAAAACGAAAACTAGGTGTGAAAAAACATTTTAGTTAACTGAAATAAAAATAAAAACTAGGCTTTACAAAAAAATGATAACTAACTAAAACTGTATTGTGTGTTTACAAAACTAACTAAAATAAACTAAAATTATTTAGAAAATGTCCTTAGTTTTAGTCTTTTTCATTTCATACATAAGCCTAGTATTTTGGGTGGATATGAAATCTATCCTCCATTTTTTTTTAGCCGTGTCCCTGCGTAGAAGTAACCTGACGTGCGCCAAATGGATTGTTTCACACGGAGTAAAACAACGTGAGCTTGTGAGATCAGGATGGTCTCACGCGCAGAAGAAGAAAACTAAAACTAATACTGAAACGAATAAAAACTAAACTAAAACTAAGCATTTTCAAAAAATAAAAACTAAACTAAACTAGAAAACCTGCTTTAAAACTAATCGAAACTAAACTGAAATTGAAAACAAAAAGTTAAAACGATATAAAAATAAAAACTAATGAAAAAAGCAAAACGATTATAACCTTGGTACCTACAGGTGGTTGAACAGACTGAGGGAGACGCCAAACAGCATGTGGATCACTCCCAGGATCACCGACATCTTCATCTTGAATGAGTTCAGGAAGGTCAGCTTGTTGGTGGCAATGTTCCAAATCTGAGGAAGAAAAAAGGTTAACCTTTAAATAGCCAACCTCCAATACAGTATACAGAAAACACCCTCTATCAGACAGCATCTTCATATGGTTTATGTTTTATGTTTTAAAAAAATAGTGATTGTTAATTGTATGACTCACCGGGTCAATCCCAAGTGGATAGGGACCATTGAAGACACCTGGAACAGCTGGGTCCAACTGCAACACTGCGTTGCTATCAAGGGTTTCAAATCTAGACAGAAAATAATAACACATTGCAACTTATGCTTCAAAAAGTGTTAAAAAAAACATGATCTTTCAACGTGTTTTGCTTGAATTAAAGCCATGATGAGCAATATGTGAAACTATGTGAAGCTATTTTTACAGATTGCAGCTCAGGGCAAATCAGCTAATGTAACATCATTATTGACAGGTTCAATATCATATTTTTTTAGTTATGCAGTGTAATGCAAGTGTAAAATAATACTGAACTGCTTTCATGTTAACGACAGATATTGATGGTAAATATTTGGCTGTATTACTGTATTGATCAATCGATTACTTACGACCAGTTGCCTCCTTTGGGCACGAACATGGGCCTCACACTCCAGCCAGAGCCAAACATGTTGAGGGATTTGGAGAAGCAGTCGTTGTAGATTATCCCGGTGTAGACAGAGAAGATTCCCATCAGCAGGATAATGTAGCGTCCGGCGAACACCATGTTGAACATCTACAGAAATGACCGGTGGAGTAGACGTTGTATTGGCTTCACGTCAACAGGTGGCGCATTGTGAAATTAATCAATAGTCACGATTCAACAGTCATTCATGACACTATGAATAAGAGTTGACTCCAGTTTATGAGATGAAAATAGGTTATTATAAATCCATCAGAATTTCATGAACATGTTGCCTAACAGCATTTACATTTTAAAAGGACCAATTTTCCCCGAATGGCACACTAGGTAGGAGTACAGAATGGCACACTAGGTACTAGGTAGGAGTACAGTATGCAATTTCCAAAGTCCACAATATTGTGACATGTAAGATGAGGCCCTAGGCTACCTCGTTGTCACTCTTCTGGGAGAGGATGCGACTCTCCCTGATGACCAGGTAGAGGGCAGCGCAGGTCATCAGCACGCCGTGGCCCATGTCACCAAACATGACCGCAAACAGGAAGGGGAAGGTGATGATGGTGTACGGAGCTGCAGGAAAGTAAGAGTCAGACACAACAACAGTCAGACACAACAACACTCAACGCTCAAACACAACAACACAACGTCAGAGACAACAACACTCAATATCAGATAAAACCACACTCAACATCGGACATTACAACACTCAACGTCAGACACAACACTCAAAGTCAGACACAACAACACTGTGACCACTGGGGTCATGCTACAATGCCCAGTGGTCACAATTCACGTGAGTTTTCACCATTACAGATGCGTGTCCCCATTTGACTGCTCAGCTAACTGGTACAGTATATCACCTGGGTTAATCTCCCGGTAGTTTCCGATCCCATAGGCGTCCACAATGTTCTGGAAGCCTGAAGTGAACTTGTTGGTCTTGTTGAAGGTGGGCGGAGTCTGCTTGGTCTGCATCCTGTTCAGAATGGAGGGCACTGTGGAACCACTCCTCTCCTGTGAAACGAACCCATCACACAATTCTCAATATGACTTATTATATATGAGCATATATATTGTAAATGAAAGTTGTTACAGTATTTGAAATCCAGTTGGTTTACTTTTTGTGTTTTTTTGACCACCAAGTTAAACGAAACAATCTACTTGACAACTCCCAGTTCACAGTGGCAAGCACGAGAAGCACAATATCTTTCATCCATATTTCATTCAAATACAAGACCTGCACAATGTGCCAACTAGCCATAAATCCTACAATATGTTATATATCTACAGTATCTATGAACTCTGTTCACTATGTTCACAATGTTGAAGTAGTACATTAAACACGCATATTCTGTACAAACGGGCTATGGTGTCTCTTATCTTGTATGTAAACACAGTGAATGTGCAAATTGACAGATAAGAACGTCACTGAAAGTTTGAATTATGACAATAACAGAGGAAACTGATAAGACCAGCCTTTGTTATATTTGGCTGTCTATGTGTTAAAATTACTTCAGCGTTTTGCCTGTCTAGTCCTGTTATTCCAGCAGGCTTTAGCTAGATATGAATGGTGAAGAAAATTCCTAAGAGGCGTTTGCAGAAACTGGTGTAAATCAATATCGCTGTAGTTTTTATTGCAGTATAGACTATACAGCATGATGATATTACTGTTGTAATTAAGTTATTTTATTCAATTAACCCCAGTGGTGGAGCAAAGAAAAAAGTAAAATTCATATTTCTGTACGCCGAACCTCACCAGAATAACCGTACAATGACAGGAAGTGCAGTCCGATCCGGATCTTTTTCCCTTCCCGTGTGCTCTGGGGATTGGCTGACTCACCGTTCCTCTGCGCAGGGCAAACTGGATGGAGTCCAGGTCGGACACGGGACACCACACCTCGGCGATCAAACACTTCTGGGTGACGTCAATGTTGCAGAGGTTGAGGGTGTGGTAGATGGCCTTCATCTTCCTCACCTTGATGAACCACACCCGCACAGTCTTGGAGGCGGCCTGCAGGACCCTCTGCCTGTGGTCCTCGGTCTGGTTCAGCACCTGCACACCGAGAGGTCGTGAGTGGGCCCGGGGTCAACGAGGATGTGGGTCAAATCTGTTTCTGGTTGTGAAGATAGCCTTGCAGACCTGCAGCCTTGCACAACTATGTAGCAACATCAACATTGAGTCTCAAACTGGAATCTGATACAATATTTGTGACGGAAGATGATTGAGAAATTCTTAAGTATGGTAGACTGAGTTTAATCGGAACTCAGTCAACAGCCAAGGACTCTTTTTTCTGAGGTCATGAACAGCGCAAATGACCACTGTAGATTTGTATTGTACAGAGATACTAGTACACAATACACAAACATACACAAACATACACAAACAAGACCATTGTGTGTGATAAACCAGCTCACCAATATTAAAGCAAATGTGTGACTGACTTTTAATTGTTGTGAATAAGCACGCAATAATGTCCGTCACACACCAAAAATAAAAGCCTGCTTTAGAAGAAAATGTATTATGGAGAATGAGAACAAAACCTTAGAGAGGTAGTTTGACTGGAACAATCGGCCCAAGTCCAAGGGCACCTCCCTAGCTGGCAACATGAATACATATTTTTTATTATTAGGTTTGAATTATTGTCCCTCCTGGCTCCTACACACTGTTGGCTTGGTGGTACGGTACATACCATTTGGAGGTCGTCGATACGAGTGTTGACTCCAGCCAACATCTCCTTCCTCTCCTGGGGAGTCTCAGGACAGGGATACAGGGACGCACGGAACCTGGAGCAAACACACAACAAGCACAATGACTTACTTTACAGGACGTCTCGCAGGTAGGGAGGTAGGTGGGTAGGTAGGTAGGTAGGTAGGTAGGTGGGTAGGTAGGTAGGTAGGTAGGTAGGTAGGTAGGTAGGTAGATAGGTAGGTAGGTAGGTAGGTAGGTAGGTAGGTAGGCAGGCAGACAGGCAGGCAGGCAGGTAGGTACAGTAGGTAGGTGGGTAGGTAGGTAGGTAGGTAGGTAGGTAGGTAGGTAGGTAGATAGGTAGGCAGGCAGGCAGGTAGGTACAGTAGGTAGGTGGGTAGGTAGGTAGGTAGGTAAGTAGGCAGGTAGGTAGGTAGGTAGGTAGGTAGGTTGGTAGGTAGGTAGGTAGGTAAGTAGGCAGGTAGGTAGGTAGGTAGGTAGGTAGGTAGGTAGGTAGGTTGGTAGGTAGGTAGGTAGGTAGGTAGGTAAGTAGGCAGGCAGGTAGGTAGGTAGGTAGGTAGGTAGGTAGGTAGGTAGGTAGGTAGGTAGGTAGGCAGGCAGACAGGCAGGCAGGCAGGCAGGCAGGTAGGTAGGTAGGTAGATAGGTAGGCAGGCAGGCAGGTAGGTACAGTAGGTAGGTAGGTAGGTAGGTAGGTAGGTGGGTAGGTAGGTAGGCAGGCAGGTAGGTACAGTAGGTAGGTAGGTAGGTAGGTAGGTAGGTAGGTAGGTAGGTAGGTAGGTAGGCAGGCAGGTAGGTAGGTAGGTAGGTAGGTAGGTAGGTAGGTAGGTAAGTAGGTAGGTAGGTAGGTAGGTAGGTAGGTAAGTAGGTAAGTAGGTAGGTAGGTAGGTAGGTAGGTAGGTAGGTAGGTAGGTAGGTAAGTAGGTAGGTAGGTAGGTAGGTAGGTAGGTAGGTAGGTTGGTAGGTAGGTAGGTAGGTAGGTAGGTAGGTAGGTAGGTAGGTAGGTAGGTAGGTTGGTAGGTAGGTAGGTAGGTAGGCAGGTAGGTACAGTAGGTAGGTAGGTAGGTAGGTACTTGATTTGTCCCCAAAAAGCGTTGAGTACATGTCTGATGTGTGATTAATGGTGATTGTGAGTAACATACCCTTCACAGATCTTCTTGACCCTGTTCTTTAGCTGGTCACCTTGGAAGAAGATGATGAAGACCGACTTGTGAACTTGATCACCCTGTGAGAGAGAAATATTTAAGTCAGGGTAGCAATAGCACAGTGAATAAGGTAATGCATGCAAATCTGAAATTAAAGAATCTTTAAATTGATTTTTCTTAAAGGAGTAGTAAAGGGAAAATGCATGTTTAGCCCTGTTTTAAGGTTACTTATGATCATCTGCAATGGTTCAGATCAAAACGTTGACGTTGTCTTTGAAATCGAGAGTTTAACATGTTTTTGAAAGATTTTTCAAGATGCCCACCCACATCCATTGTACGACCAAAACGGTGGTAGAGCAATTATCAGACTTTCTCAAGTGCTAGTTTTGTCAACGTTTTGATCTGAACCTTTGTATATGATCATAAGTAACCTTAAAACAGGGCTTAACATGCATTTTCCCTTTACTACTCCTTTAAGACACCATTAACATGGAGTCAACTGACTGTGGCGGGGTCCTCCAGCGGGTCCTCGATTTCTGCCTGACGCAAAAAGACGTTTCCGCGACACACCCTCCACAGCATCCTTTCAAAGGTGGGGATTCTCTCCCGGCTAATCACCCCGGCAACAAACCTGCGCAACCAACGACAGCGCATGCTTAAAATGTGCCTGGCGGATATTCCATCCACTATCCTGATATACCATCCACTATCCTGATATACCATCCACTATCCTGATATAGCATCCACTATCCTGATATAGCATCCACTATCCTGATATACCATCCACTATCCTGATATACCATCCACTATCCTGATATACCATCCACTATCCTGATATACCATCCTCTATCCTGATATACCATCCTTTATCCTGATATTCCATCCTCTATCCTGATATACCATCCTCTATCCTGATATTCCATCCACTATCCTGATATACCATCCACTATCCTGATATTCCATCCTCTATCCTGATATACCATCCTCTATCCTGATATACCATACTCTATCCTGATATGCCATCCACTATCCTGATATGCCATCCTCTATCCTGATATGCCATCCTCTATCCTGATATGCCATCCTCTATCCTGATATACCATCCACTATCCTGATAGACCATCCTCTATCCTGATATACCATAATCTTTCCTGATATACCATCCTTTATCCTGATATGCCATCCTCTATCCTGATATACCATCCTCTATCCTGATATACCATCCTCTATTCTGATATGACATCCTCTATTCTGATATGACATCCTCTATCCTGATATACCAACCTCTATCCTGATATGACATCCTCTATTCTGATATGACATCCTCTATCCTGATATACCATCCTCTATCTTGATATACCATCCTCTATCCTGATATACCATCCTCTATCCTGATATACCATCCTCTATCCTGATATACCATCCTCTATCCTGATATACCATCCTCTATCCTGATATACCATCCTCTATCCTGATATACGCTCCTCTATCCTGATATACCATCCTCTATCCTGATATGACATCCTCTATCCTGATATACCATCCTCTATCCTGATATACGCTCCTCTATCCTGATATACCATCCTCTATCCTGATATGACATCCTCTATCCTGATATACCATCCTCTATCCTGATATGACATCCTCTATCCTGATATACCATCCTCTATCCTGATATGACATCCTCTATCCTGATATACCATCCTCTATCCTGATATGACATCCTCTATCCTGATATACCATCCTCTATCCTGATATACCATCCTCTATTCTGATATGACATCCTCTATCCTGATATACCATCCTCTATCCTGATATGACATCCTCTATCCTGATATACCATCCTCTATCCTGATATACCATCCTCTATCCTGATATACCATCCTCTATCCTGATATGACATCCTCTATCCTGATATACCATCCTCTATCCTGATATGACATCCTCTATCCTGATATACCATCCTCTATCCTGATATACCATCCTGTATTCTGATATACCATCCTCTATCCTGATATAGCATCCTCTATTCTGATATACCATCCTCTATCCTGATATACCATCCTCTATTCTGATATGACATCCTCTATTCTGATATGCCATCCTCTATCCTGATATACCATCCTCTATCCTGATATACCATCCTCTATCCTGATATACGCTCCTCTATCCTGATATACGCTCCTCTATCCTGATATACGCTCCTCTATCCTGATATACCATCCTCTATCCTGATATACCATCCTCTATCCTGATATACCATCCTCTATCCTGATATACGCTCCTCTATCCTGATATACCACCCTATGGGAGTCTTTTCTGTTGCTAATATTGCTGTCATACAATATAGTGTGCCTGGGTGTAGTTACTCACCCCAGCCTGAGGGGGGCGCCGCGGCCTCCCTCGCTGCCCTCCATCAGGGATGACGACTCCTCTAGCAGGTTGGGGTCCTCCATCTGTTGAGGATGATGATGGTTAGGATGAAGATAATAAAGTGGAGACAAAATCCCAAGTTGGCTTGGCTTGGCTTAACTAGCAACCCACCAACTGCCACTATATGAGACAACACGCTGGTGATGCAAATGCAGGGGCTGTGATTGGACGGGGCAGTGGTGGAGAGCCAATGAGGGAGGGATAAACTGGAAATAGGAAATAGGATATTAAAAGGAATTACATAAGAGGACAGAGGTATAGGAAAGTCTGTTGTCGGCATGAAATCAGTGATTTAAATAAATCTAGTATTGTAATCTTGTACTGTTATCTTATATTTGTCATATGTACATACTATGTACAGGTACATATAGAATGAAATCTAGATTAATCAAGATTTGAACCTTTGACCTTGAGATTAAAGAGCTCTATAGGCTAGCCAGGACACAGTTGGGAGTGTGGGCGAGCCGCTGACCTCTGACCTCGTCAAAGAACTGCTGCGTGCGGCGCAGGATATGCTTCAGCTCGGTCAGCTCCAGGAAGTTCTTCTTCAGGGCTTCCTGGTTGGTGTTGATCTCCTTCAGCTCGTTCTCCAGTTTCTCAAAGGTAGCCTGTCAGTCACAGAGGACGACCAATGAGAACCCTGTGTTGGCTAGAAGAGCATCTCTAAGATATCCATGGATGGTATAATTAATCCATACCCATTATGGATTTGTATCAGTATACGCATTGGTTTGAAGAGGCTGAGCAATACCACTTAGGCCTACTGTTGGAAAAATGTGTCTGTTAGAGAACATAGAATCTAATCTGTGTGGTGTTTTGTCTGGACTGTTACTTATACTTGGCCTGGGAAAGAAACACCCAATAAAAGCTAAGTGAGTATGTCTCCCAGTCTGAGTTATAAAAGCTAACTGAGTACGTCTCCCAGTCTGAGTTAAGCTAACTGAGTACGTCTCCCAGTCTGAGTTATAAAAGAAACACCTAATCAAAGCTAACTGAGTATGTCTCCCAGTCTGAGTTATAAAAGAAACACCCAATCAAAGCTAACTGAGTATGTCTCCCAGTCAGAGTTAAGCTAGCTGAGTATGTCTCCCAGTCTGAGTTAAGCTAGCTGAGTATGTCTCCCAGTCTGAGTTATAAAAGCTAACTGAGTATGTCTCCCAGTCTGAGTTAAGCTAACTGAGTATGTCTCCCAGTCTGAGTTAAGCTAACTGAGTATGTCTCCCAGTCTGAGTTAAGCTAACTGAGTATGTCTCCCAGTCTGAGTTAAGCTAGCTGAGTATGTCTCCCAGTCTGAGTTAAGCTAACTGAGTATGTCTCCCAGTCTGAGTTAAGCTAGCTGAGTATGAGTCTCCCAGTCTGAGTTAAGCTAACTGAGTATGAGTCTCCCAGTCTGAGTTAAGCTAACTGAGTATGTCTCCCAGTCTGAGTTAAGCTAACTGAGTATGTCTCCCAGTCTGAGTTAAGCTAACTGAGTATGAGTCTCCCAGTCTGAGTTAAGCTAGCTGAGTATGAGTCTCCCAGTCTGAGTTAAGCTAACTGAGTATGAGTCTCCCAGTCTGAGTTAAGCTAACTGAGTATGTCTCCCAGTCTGAGTTATAAAAGGTGGATAACTACCTCCAGATCAATCATGTCCCTGGGGAAAGGGACCTCTGGGTTTTCTCCCGTGTCCACAGTTGGGATACCTGCTTTCTTGATCTCCTTCTCCACAAACCCTATGAAGACACAATAATGCAATTAGATATAATTGTGAAAAGACACATTATAAAGCCACTATGCCATTTTGTAATGTTCTACATTTTATTTTCTTATACATTTTTTGCTTTTTTCAGAAAGATTTCAATCAAAGGGGAGGTAGACAGCAACATGAAAAGAGACCAACCCCCTCAATCTCTAGAGGATGCAGGGTTTCCAATAGTTACCACAAGGGGGCCTGTCATTATTTTACTCAATTTTAATGATTAAAAAATAATGCTGTTAAATCATAAATGCTCATTTTGGAATATGTAGGGGTGGGATGTCTGCCCACCTCCCTTGTTCTCTGTAAAGCGCATTGTGTTGCCTCTGGGTATGAAATGCGCTATATAAATAAAGCTTTGATTGATTTATTGATTTTCATCCAAGCAAAACCACGCAGTGAGAGGATCGGGGGACTGTGGGATTGGGGGAGGGGTCACTCACTGAGCTTCCTGTCCATCTCCTCACACCTCCTCACTTCATTCACAAACTTCCGCTGAAACACATTCACGTCTGGATTCAGCTGAAAGTGGAAGAAAAAACACGTATTACGCATTACACTCCACGATCACATGTGGAGCTACTGGTCAATGGGGATTACACTGTTATTACAATATAATGCTAATGCATTCTAGGCCACTACACATTCACTAGACCCAAAGCAGATCCCAAAAGGGATCTTGAGATGTGAAATTCAATGTGTTCAATGTTGATATACTTACATCCCTGAACTGGACCATTCCCAGTTCCCCCAGCTCGCTGACGCAGCAGTAGGCCGCCTCAGACTGGAGGAAGAGCTGGGCCAGGGTCATCTCCTCGCTCCGGAACAGCTCCCCCATGATGACCAGCTCACACACTCACACTCCCGTCAGTCAAAAACCTGTCAAACCACCTGAACCACCGGAAAGAGAAGAATATATTGGTATTGGTAAAGACTGTATACACCTAGATGGCACAGAAAAAGTATTATTATTATTTAAAATAAAAAATAAAAAAGTAATAATAATAATAATAATAACAACAACAACACTAACAGGCACTATGTCAAAATTATTTTCAAAGAAGGCATAGGCTAAGGACAAACGCAATTTATGGAGCACAGTACAGAGAAATATGAGGTTTTCATTCTAGTCTACATTGTTGTGGAATTATCTTTCGTAATATCAAGATATGAAAGGACCTCATCAGCTAAACAGATGGACTATGAGCAAATAACAGCCTCTGGTACCGCGGGCATCCCAGGTAGCGTAGAGAAAACAGGACGATATGCATATGCATGATAAAAAGTATTATTTAAAAAGAAACATACTGTATATAATATGATAATCCTGTAGAGTATTTTTCTATACTGTTAGTCCACCATTAAATCATATGGAATAGGAAAATAATAAGCAGTCTTAATGGCATCGCCTCATTCTCCATCGTCCCTGCTGCTGCACTGTCCTTCGCTTCTCAAGGACGCCATGATGCGCTGGACCAGCTGAGCATCTCTTACTCTCAGAGTAGAGACTGGGAATATTAGAAGATAAACGCACATTTCTACTTTATACTAGCCCACATTTCTGTTACTTTGATGTCGACTAATAGCCTGTCAATTTACGGTAGGTGTAAATTAAAGCACAGTAAATGTGAAATGACGATGCGACTGATGGTACCAGAGAGAAATATTACAATTTCATCATAAGAAATGATGTCTGTTTCGGTGGAAGATACAGGCTAATTGTAGCCTATTTTGGCAGATACGATTAAAACAACATCATGCAAATTCATAGTCCATTCTTTAATTTAATTTACAATCGAGATACATGTAGACAGCGAATATGCCTCATCATATCAGTTGTATTGACCATGGGAGGATAATTCGCAAGATAAAATGAAATAAAAATGTATTTTTCTCAAAAAATATTGGAGTACACTATTCTACACGTGAGATGGACATAAGACTTTTTCACACGAACGACATAGTACTTACTACGATAAGATAAGGGCCTTAATGTCTCCACGTCCGTCGAAGCACCTCGGCTCTGGTCCTCACGGATGCATGTGACGTCACGCTAATCTTGTCCGTGGGCAGTGATGCTGTCATACGTTTGAACACTGTATGACAGAGCCAAGCTTATCCAGGAGATTCTCTAGATATAGAGAATATAGATACAAATATAACTATGAAAAAAAAGTACAGCGAATAAAGAATATCGAGAACATACATACTAGATTAAATTAAATTACAAGAAATATATACAGTATGCATAAATATAGGATATATACATACTGTACATGCATACATACATACATACAGTCTTTAGGGGCAGCTGTAGCTCAAGAGGTAGAGCGGGTCGTCCAATGACCGCAGGTTCGGCGGTCCGAATCCCGGCTCCGCCAGACGATATGTCGAAGTGTACTTGGGCAAGACACTGAACCCCACATTGCTCTCAATGAGCAGGCTAGCACCTTGCATGGCAGCTGCTGCCATTAGTGTGTGAATGTTGTTGTGAATGGGTGAATGAGAGGCCTTCATGGTAAAGCGCTTTGGATAAAAGCACTATATACTGTAAGTGCAGTCCATTTACAATTTATAGATATGTATAATAATACTAAAATATACATACATGCATACATACATACATGCATACATGCATACATGCATACATGCATACATACATACATACATGCATACATACATACATACATACATACATACATACATACATACATACATACATACATACATGCATACATGCATACATGCATACACACATACATACATACATACACAACATTCAGGAACACTCAGGCACTGTTGTAGAGTCTGATGGCCTCTGGCACAAAGGAGCACCTGAACCGCTCTGTATTGCACCTGGGTGGGATGAGCCTGTGGCGGAAGCTGCTCCCCATCTGCCACAGCTCGTCATAGAGGGGATGGGAGGGGTAGTCTAGAATAGACTTCAGTTTGTCCCTCATCCTCCTCTCCACCACAGACTCCAGGCTGTCCAGTTGTTGCCCCACGACAGAGCCGGCCCTCCTCACCAGCTTGTTCAGCTTGTTTGACTCCCAGACCTAGTGTTGCCTCCTCAGCAGGACATGGCAAAGAACAGATGTCCACACGAATGTTAGATTTCCCAGACATGCCAACATTGCAGTAGAAATATCAAATGATGAAAGCTTGTGCAAGCTTCCATACCTTATGAAGAAGCCATTTCCACTGGTGAGGAATTGCAAGAATGTTGAGTCAGTGTCAACAAATATTATTTTTCTCTTTTTCAGGAAGCTACAGATGAATACAAGAACCTCATACACGGTAAGAAGGTTCAAGCAAGGACATGGTGACTTTGCCAACAGATGTAGTACTATGGAAGTCCCAAAGGTACATACTGTAAACTAACTGCAGGAGAGTTAAAGAGATGGCATTTAAACGTTATGTTTTTCCCTAATACTAGTGTAGCCAGTGTGGCAAAAACTCCCAGACCCATTAGTGTTTTTTTTGTGTGAGCTTTGCAAGTATGCCTCCTCTTTTATGACTTGTGACTTTTATGAGTTGTAAAAAAAAGCAACTCAAGTCAAGGTGACATGCTGGACCAGAGCCGTTTTGTGGAGGTTGTGGGGAGTTAAAAAAGCTGTTATTGGGCCAGTAATTTATGTGAGAGAGGCAAAGGTTTCCAGCAATAAAACGACAGCAAACTGTTATTATGGATAATACAGAAGGGCATTGTGTTTCGTGTATTAGGTCAGGGTTGGCATGTACTATACTCTACAATATTTAACAGAAAGTATAGGATATTAGTTGTCTTTCTTATTTAAAGTAATTTCATAATGTGAGGGATTGTGGTGCTCTTAATCCTAGAATACCGAAGAACCTACACCTACTGCTGCATACATCTCTCTATATTTGTAAATCAAAACAGTTACTCGACAAATTCATTAATTTGTACTTTTAATGAAAATATATACAAAAAAAGACTGTATGGTAAACGGTAAAAGTATCAGAGATACAGTAATTAATCAGAGATAATAACATGTTTTGTTTGTTTCACGGTGGTTTAGGGTATGATACACTTAATCCCCTGGTCTGAACTGTGAGAAACTTCTTTCATAGATGAATATTGGGACAGGGCATCCATGGAGACGGATGACAAAAAGCGTCTTGAGGCTTTACGTTTTGTTCCCCTGTCATTTTTGACGAAGCCCGCCTGTGCGTGACGGCGTTGTAGACTCCTTGCCTACGGCGTTTCCAGATCTGGGTGTGTTCCTGGATGCGGTCAGGAGAGAAGCGCTTGTTGCACACATCACACTCCACAAGGTTGGAGTTGATTGGTTGATGGCCTGCTTGAATGCCTCCTTGAGGTTCGATCTCCACGCACTTCTCTTCCTGCGCCTCACTCGTCGACCAGCTCGCCACTTCCTGTGTCTGTCTTGTCGCCTGCGGCTGTGATGTCCACCGCCATGCTGGTCTCCCACTCTCTCCTCATCTCCTCATCTCCAGAAGGGAGCTCTGCAGCTTGGTCTTGAGGTCCTCCAGGTGCAGGGTGACCCTGTTGCCTTCTCCCCCGTGCTGAGCTCTCTTCACCAGGCTCAGCTGCTGGACCACGTCCTCCCAGTTTGACCATCGGGCTTCAGTCTCAACCTTGTTGGACTCGCAGTCGAAGTTGGATTTCTCAATGGCCGTCAGTTTCATCTCCTGCTTTGACGTCCGGTCAACGCAGCCCTGGCCAGTGGCGAACTTACGATCAGCGCTCCGAACCTGCGTCTTGTAGACTCGCCTTCAGACTTCTGAGCCGCTTGGTGATTACGCTACACCACTGCCCTCTGTTGAGCTTGCAGCGATAGAAGATGATGAATTTGCTCCTCAGCCCGTTAGCCTGCTCCCAGAAAACCGCCTGCAGGCAAGAAAAGTAAACTTAGATTCCTCTGACATCCAGAGTTCCCTCTCCAATTTGATTAACTCAAGAGCTGATGCTTTGGAAAAGATGATCGGCGATAATGTGCTCCGAGTTTTGAGATATTCGGTGGTTCGCCTGCTGGTCTAGACGGACGGAGGGACCCGTCTGTGGCTGCAAGACCTTCAGCCATTGACAGCGTCCAGTGGGGGGGCTGGACATGGTTGAGGGCAGTGGATTGTACTTCTGGATTGAGGCAGATCCAAGTATGTTGGACGCTTGTGGCTTCAAAGGAAGAAAGATATTGGGCAATACTCTCTGCTAAGGTCCACTGGAGACTGCAGGAAGATATGCAAACGGGTGTGCGTCTGAATCCCACTAACTTGTTATGTATATAGCACACTTCAAAACATAATGAAATTCCAAGGTTACCTGAGCTGGCTGTGTAGTGCAGCGATCTCCTGTGTCTTCAGGCTCTGGCTTGCTCCTTCAGTTCTCTCTGCCGTTCCTCCTCTGAGCATTGGAGCGTGAGTTCTCCTCCTCCACCTCCTCCAGCTGACGCACCAGCTGACCAGGGGGAGAGGAGGAGAGGGGACATAGGTGAGGAGGGCAGAGAGGGGTGGAAGACCCACCTACCTACCTGTCAACATACCTACTGTAACTACCTACCTTATATACTGTTAGTTATATTCTTTTATTTGATTTACTTTATTGATTCCCGAGGGGAAATTACAGAGTTCAAAGTGCTTTACAACAGGGAAATTACATGCACAGCGACAGAGTGCTTCACATAACAATAGACATAATATAAACATACATGTAAAAGCATTGAAAATAAAGGAAAATATACAAAATATATTTTAAGAATCAAAATATACAAGAGAATAACTAAAAGAAAATGAATAAGTGTATAAAACCGTAATTACCTAGAATGCCTAGCAAAGGGAAGAGTGTGGGGGGGGAAAAAACACAAAAAAAACAGCTAAAGCTCCTGTTAGAAATTCCACCCCTCTGCTGTGCCTGAGCTTGTGTGTGACGGGACACTAACGCTCTCCACAGCTTCTCTCTAACTATTCACACCATGCTGGATAGAGAGAGCGGGCTGGGGGGGGCGGACTGTCTGGACACGGGGAGGCAGGGTTTCCCCGTGGGTGGGCGGACGCACTCTGACTCTGACGGGGGGGGGGCGGGAACAGGGGAGGGGAAGGGGAGAGTCCCGGGGAAAGGGGGCGGGGGAAGGGGGAGGGGGGAGGCGGGGGGGGCTGGATAGGAAAATAGCCGCTGGCTCTAGTTTTGACTGGAGGGTTTCTCTGGGAAGTGTGGCATTCACATCCCAGCGCTCATGCGGTAACTTCCAGAGCAGCTCTGCTCTTCCTGAACGCTGGCCTGCATCCAGGGGTAGAACAAGACGAGAGAGAGAGAGAGAGAGAGAGAGAGAGAGAAAGAGAGAGAGTGCATGTGTGCTTGAGAGAGAGCCTGAGAGAAGGAGGAGAGCAGAGTGAAGCAGATCGAAGAAGGTCAGACGTAGAGAGAGGCCATCAGGTGAGGAAAGACAACTGTCAGCGACGGAGGAACACTAGAAGAACTTCGAGAACCTCACCTGTGTGTGTGTGTGTGTGAGTTTTATTTTTAAACATTGTTACACTTTCCCTCAGAGGCGATAGTACAGAAGGAACCATGGAAGTCATAGAAACCTCAAGCATTCACCTGGACCACCAGACCCTCACCGAGATCTCCGACGACGAGATCAACCTGCCGCCGTCCGACGACGAAGAGGACGCCGCCACCTCCGCCAAAAAGGAGCAGTCTGCCGCCGGCGGCGCGGAGGGGGACGTCGACGAGGGGGAGGGCAAGGACAACAAGCTGGACGCGCAGGTGAACGGCGTGATGGTCCTGACCTTGCTGGACAAGATCATCGGCGCCGTGGACCAGATCCAGCAGACCCAGAGCGGCCTGGAGGCCCGCCAGCAGGAGATGGAGCGCTCCGTCACCAGCATCCAGGGCGAGCTCACCAAGCTGTCCAAGAGCCACAGCACCACGTCCAACAGCGTCAACAAGATGCTGGAGAAGGTGCGCAAGGTCAGCGTCAACGTGAAGACGGTCCGCGTCAACCTGGAGAAGCAGGGCGGCCAAATCAAGAGGCTGGAGAGCAACGAGAACGAGCTGCTGAAGAGACGCAACTTCAAAGTCATGATTTATCAGGTCAGGCTTGCGGGCGCGCGTGTGTGTGAAGGAAAATAGTGTGTGTGTGTGTGTATGTGGGTGTGTGTGTTTGTGTGTGGAGGAAAAGAGTGTGTGTGTGTGTGTGTGTGTGTATGTGGGTGCGTGTGTTTGTGTGTGGAGGAAAAGAGTGTGTGTGTGTGTGTGTGTGTGTGTGTACATGCGTGAGGCGTGTATGTAGGGGAAAAAAGGGTGTGTGTGTGTGTGGGTGGGTGGGGTGGGGGGGGGGGGGGGGTTGTTGGCATACGTCCTCAGTTTGGTTAAAATATGAATGCACAGCTCTTAGGTCTCAATGGAAATTGATTGTTTGCATAATCCGTAGAGTGCGAACGCCAGAGGAGTTTTGGGGAGGATTTCGCCTCGAGGCGCGGCCTGGCCGGTGCCCAAGTCTGTGCTCTCAAACCAGTGAACACATGAATCAAACACGCCCCTTATGCTATACACTACAGTACTGTTTGTCTTCGCAAAGAAAGATGATAGCGCATTGTGTCAGTCCATATACTGTATGTCTGAAAAGCCAATTATGATACCTGGAGGCAGACAGCAGCTGGTAGCTGCAAAACTTTGATATACAACTTGGAGAAGGAATTTT
>NC_140255.1:19600642-19610642 GCF_949987555.1 Borostomias antarcticus
AGCTGGGCACGCGCATGAGCGTCAACCCCGAGCGCAAGGAGAAGATGAAGGCCTCGCGGGACAAGGTGAAGAAGTCTTTCGTGCCCGACCACACCGTCTACGCCCGCGCCAAGACCGCTGTCTACAAGGTGCCACCCTTCACCTTCCACGTCAAGAAGATCCGTGAAGGGGCGGTAGAGGTGCAGCAGGGCACCGAGATGGTGGAGGTGTCCCAGGACGGGGAGGCCTTCAGCGGGCTGGAGGGAGAGGTGGAGGAGGCCGGCGTGGAGATGGTGAACGGAGGAGGCGGGGAGGATGAGGGGATGGAGGACGAAGAGGAGGAGGAGGAGGATAGTCACGATCATCTGCTGGAAAACGAGGATTTGGAGCTGGCCTTGCAGCAAGAGCGGGACAGAGACAGCGACTAGGGAGAGGAAGAGGAGGGGGGGAGGAAGAGGCAGAGACCAATTCCAAATCGTCTCTTGAGACCTAACTTATACCCCTTTTACTGTAGGTAGATCTTATCTGACGTTAATGGATAGGTAACTCAATAAGAGCCCGGAGTATTGCTTACTTATGGCTTACACCTATCCAGTCTTATGGCTTACACCTATCCAGTCTTATGGCTTACACCTATCCAGTCTTATGGCTTACACCTATCCAGTCTCTTCAGAACCACAGATGTGCCTCAGGGCTTGTGGGTAGGAGCAAAGAGACGATTTGTGATTGGTCGCTTGGTAGGATGAAAAGAGGTAGAGAGGGAGGAGGAAGAGGAGGAGGAGAACTCTGAAACAGGCAACAACTACGGAAGGGTGCTAGAGGGAGGAGGAGGAGGATGGGATCAGGCTGAAGAAATAGATCATATTTTTTATTTTGTTTTAAAAATCCAAACATTCATGTCACTCACAATATATACAAATGGAGATTAATATGTGCTAGTTATTTGTCACATTTCTTGCTCTCTCTTTCTCTCTCTCTCTCTCTCTCTCTCTCTCTCTCTCTCTATATATATATATATATATATATATATATATATATTTCAGTAACATCTTTGCTCTGGAGATATAAATAAGGACTGCATCTATATTTCACCTATTAGGTGCCACATAACATAACTCTACTTAAAATGCTCATGAATACTTCCATTGATAAATAACTACAGATTGCTTTTGAAGATGTATCACAATCATATGTGAATTTCACAACAGTCTTTCCTTTCTCTTATACATCTCGTTTGAGACCCCGACACTGACCAGTCTTTTTTTATTTTCACTTTGGGGCACAATAAATGTATTGTGAATTTTTTAATGTTTATGCTTGAGATCGCACACCTTGTTATGACATTGCCTTTTGTGTGTGATGATAGAATGTGACAGCGATATTGTCTGCAAACAAGTCATCAATGTCAAGTTTTTCTCAAATGAAGGCCTCTTATTGTAAAACAGAAATGCTATTGGACACAGTACACACTCCCTGCCTGAGTTATCCGTGAGGTGTTAAACTAATATTCTAAGAAAGTGGTGTTCTGGTAAAAATCTAAACTTTGAAGCTTTGTATTGATAACAGCACAGTCTAGAAAAATGGGTGATTTCAAAGCAGTGATTTCTCTTTCTCTTTTCAACTCTGGTGGAGCGAATTTTGAATCCTGTCAGTGTTGTCTTGTATCAAACAGAAATGATAAGCAAGTATTTGCTATTGTCAATATGCATCTGAACACAAGTTCTGTAATGTGTTGAGCTGAAGGTTGATTAACTAACCAGCCACTAACACTCGTTTCTTTCTCCATACAGAATTGGTCAGCTTCATTGTGTCTTCTCTGTAGCATGTGGTAACACCTAGTGGCGAGTTAATGTATTACTGGAGTGCTGAGGACACATTTCACTTTGCAAGCTAATCAAAATTTCTTCATGATCTGATAAGAGCACTTATCCAAACATAGCCTACATTTAACATTTTTGTCATTAGTCAGTTTTGCCACAGCAGCTGACTTGATGTTTTGGAAAATTATCTTTTTTTGATATCACATGATTCAGTATTTTGAATATTTTTGTTCACCTGTTTCGCTATATATATGCTGAGATATAATTGTTAGCATGCACAGTCACTGAATATTTTAAGAATGTAGAGAAACACAAAAGACATGCCCATTGATCTCATCCGGTGACATGTATTTCTATAAGATCACCTGGAACTTTAATGTGTTACTTTGTCACTTTGAAAACCGTGAACATAAGACCCAACTGTCATTTGATCAGCCTACTAGTTGGAGCAGTTATCCAAAGGAAGTTATAATGGAACTGTCCACAAACTGTGCTAGGCGTGTTTAAAATGCACACTTAAATATAGCTGAACATCCAGATTTTTAAACATCTTTTCTTTTTTGTTTATGTATATAATGTGAATCACTGCAGATACTACAATACCAATGCAGATGCCTTATTTCCGTACCAGTGTGCCAATTGCTTCTGTCTTCAAACCTTCAGTGAAAATAAGTCTACATACTGTAGCCTACACTCTGCCATAGATGACCTATGACCTTTTATATGTTGCACACAATGCTTAAGGCTAGACTCCACAACATCACACTTCACAGGACGACCCCCTGACACAATGATGGCAAGTATCACTAGGCCAGACAACACGGGGGCAGCTTCATCTGTGGGAGGCAAGTCATCCCATGGGCTGTAGTTGCTGAGTCTGTGTGGGGAACGGCTGTGCGTTAAGTCTTTTGGCTTGATGTGGCCGTATGTTTCACAATGTAATGTTCACCCGTCTCCATCTCTTGTTGGTGATGATGACTATTCATGCGTTCAGAACTATGTAGCCTAATGACTTGTTGCCTAACCACTAATATTTTAATAAAAGCTATTTGATTCACAATGACTGTATCATTCTTTAAACACTAAGACTTTAAGGCGACTGACTAGTAGGCCTATATTTTAATTGATACGGAATATTCCAATAATATCAATGTAGCAGTTAGCTTGTAAGCATAATATTAATTCAGTATTATATCCACATACAGTAATTCACTAAATGAATAAAGGGTAGCTTAACATTAACACATGTAGTTGTAACATAGTTAGGCTATATTATTATTATTATTATTATTATTATTATGATCGTTGTTATTATCAGCATTATTATTCTTGTTACTATTATTATTGTTATTATTATTATTATTATAATAGTCGTTGTAATTATTGTTATTATTATTGTTATTATTATTATTATTATCATTATTATTATTATTATTATAGTCGTTGTAATTAGTGTTATTATTATTGTTATTATTATTATTATTATTATAGTCGTTGTAATTATTGTTATTATTATTGTTATTATTATTATTATTGTTATTATTATTATTATTATTATTATTATTATTATAGTCGTTGTAATTGGTGTTATTATTATTGTTATTATTATTGTTGTTGTTATTGTTGCTATTATTATTATTATTATTATTATTATAGTCGTTGTAATGATTGTTATTATTACTACTAAACGTGATTAGGCCTACTGATCTTGCCCTTACGGGTGTAGACGGAAGCAGAGCAACAGCTGTGTGTGTGTGTGTGTGTGTGTTCAGGGAAGCTGTCAGGAGAGAGTTGACCAGCAGCAGCTGTGTGTTAGTGTTCAGGGAAGCTGTGTGTGTGTGTGTGTGTGTGTGTTCAGGGAAGCTGTCAGGAGAGAGTTGTGTTCAGGGCTGTGTGTGTGTGTTCAGTGTGTGTGTGTGTGTGTGTGTGTGTTCAGGGAAGCTGTCAGAGAGAGTTGACCAGCAGCAGCTGTGTGTTAGTGTTCAGGGAAGCTGTGTGTGTGTGTGTGTGTGTGTGTGTGTTCAGGGAAGCTGTGTGTGTGTGTGTGTGTGTTCAGGGAAGCTGTGTGTGTGTGTGTGTTCAGGGAAGCTGTGTGTGTGTGTGTGTGTTTTCAGGGAAGCTGTCAGAGAGAGTTGACCAGCAGCAGCTCAGCAGTTGGCGATGTGACAGTAAAGCAGAAGTGAATGTTTGCGCATTGTGCGCGTCCACGATCCGGTTTGGTGTCTCGACACGGTAGTGACACGTTTCACTTTTACACTAACCCGTTTTAACAGTAGAAGTTTACAAATGTTTCTTCTCGCGTGTATCTAGCTGGTTGCGTTTCACTTCTAAACATGTTTGGACAACAGAGGAACAGCATAACTAGCATCAGCTAGCTCCTGTAGCATGCTAGCATAACTAGCATCAGCTAGCTACTGTAGCATGCTAGCATAACTAGCATCAGCTAGCTACTGTAGCATGCTAACATAACTAGCATCAGCTAGCTACTGTAGCATGCTAGCATAACTAGCATCAGCTAGCTACTGTAGCATGCTAGCATAACTAGCATCAGCTAGCATAACTAGCATCAGCTAGCTCATCATAATTAGCTAGTTTTCAACAACAATGCGAGAAGTAACTTCATCGACTAACGTTGATTCGGTCGTTTTCGATCAGATGTTAATATTATATCTTGTTTATGCGACATCAAAACGTCGATATGTGTAGCTAGTGAAGGCAGCTAGCTAGTTATAGCATTAGCTACAGGCTAGCATGGTTAGCCAAAGTAGTGCACAGTATTGTAGGACAGAGTATTCTAGAAAGAGGGTTTAGTGAAGGGTTTTGCTGGATGTTTGCTAAACCTGAGACTGAACTGGATTGAATATCAGGGTTCAAACTCAAGAGTTAATGTTAGTTATAATTATTATATATTATATTATATATTATAATTATAATTATAATTATAATTATAATTATAATATAATATAATTATAATAATAATAATTAGTTATAATGTTAGTTAATAGTTAGTTAGTTAGTGGACTAACTGACCACCCAGGAGAGCTCTGACAGGTCAGCTGGATCAGATATGCAGAGTAACTGACAGGTGGATGATGGCTGGTCGTTCATGTGCTCCCCAGCAAACACACTCAGGGAGACGTTCAGATCACGTCTTAATAACGTCCGTGGGTCCTGAACCCCGTGTGTTCGTCTGCTGGACCCCTCAATATTCACACGTCTGGCTTGGACCCCTCTAAGACGTCTCTGGACGTGCAGAACGGGTCCAATATCTGAACGACTAAAAGAAACTTTCATTCTGGCTCCTAATTGGATGTCTTTGGACGTCCGAAAAAGACAGAAAAGACATCTAAAAGACTTCTTTTAGATGTGTCTTTGCTCAGTGGGTAATACAGTACATCCATTATTGTGACTTGGAAAACCAGACCTGTATGCTTGGACTACAATCAGCAACACTTAACGTTATATGTCCTATTTTTGTTTTGTATTGAATTACATGTTCAGTTTTAGATAAAAAGAGAGCTGTGCAAAACAAGTTTTACATTGCTGCACGACCTCAACTAAAAATGACTGCGCATCGTATCTATGGACGAGATTTCTCATCCTTGTTTCCTGTTAAACACCGCTTGGCTTGGAGTTGTGAGCATGTCTTGTGTTATGGATTTTCTGGTCAGCAACACTTGAAAAGCATTAGTCTTGCATTGAGCACAAGGGTGTTTCTGATTCTCTGGTCCAGAGGAACTGATTGATGCTCTCAAGTCAACATGATAACTTTCTCTGTCACTCTCTTCCTTTCTCCCTCGTCCTCTCACTCACCCCACCCCCCCCCCCCATCCATCTCCTCTCTCATACCCTCCTCTTCTCTCCTGTTTTCACTTTCCTACATCCTTTCCCTCTCTCTGTCCACTGCTCACTCTTTCTCAATTACTCCCACGCTCTCTCCCCCCCTGAATCACTCCCACACACTCTCCCCCTCTGAATCACTCCCACACACTCTCCCCCTCTGAATCACTCCCACACACTATCCCCCCCTGAATCACTCCCACACTCTCTCCCCCCCTGAATCACTCCCACACTCTCTCCCCCTCTGAATCACTCCCACACACTCTCCCCCTCTGAATCACTCCCACACTCTCTCCCCCTCTGAATCACTCCCACGCTCTCTCCCCCTCTGAATCACTCCCACACACTCTCCCCCTCTGAATCACTCCCACACTCTCTCCCCCTCTGAATCACTCCCACACACTCTCCCCCCCTGAATCACTCCCACACACTCTCCCTCTGAATCACTCCCACACTCTCTCCCCCCCTGAATCACTCCCACACTCTCTCCCCCTCTGAATCACTCCCACACACTCTCCCCCTCTGAATCACTCCCACTCTCTCTCCCCCTCTGAATCACTCCCACACTCTCCCCCTCTGAATCACTCCCACTCTCTCTCCCCCCCTGAATCACTCCACACTCTCCCCCTCTGAATCACTCCCACACACTCTCCCCCTCTGAATCACTCCCACACACTCTCCCCCTCTGAATCACTCCCACGCTCTCTCCCCCTCTGAATCACTCCCACACACTCTCCCCCCCTGAATCACTCCCACACACTCTCCCTCTGAATCACTCCCACACTCTCTCCCCCCCTGAATCACTCCCACACACTCTCCCCCTCTGAATCACTCCCACACTCTCTCCCCCTCTGAATCACTCCCACACACTCTCCCCCTCTGAATCACTCCCACACACTCTCCCCCCCTGAATCACTCCCACACACTCTCCCTCTGAATCACTCCCACACACTCTCCCCCTCTGAATCACTCCCACACACTCTCCCCCTCTGATTCACTCCCACACTCTCTCCCTCCCTGAATCACTCCCACGCTCTCTCCCCCTCTGATTCACTCCCACACACTCTCCCCCCCTGAATCACTCCCACACACTCTCCCTCTGAATCACTCCCACTCTCTCTCCCCCTGAATCACTCCCACACACTCTCCCCCTCTGAATCACTCCCACACACTATCCCCCCCTGAATCACTCCCACACTCTCTCCCCCCCTGAATCACTCCCACACACTCTCCCCCTCTGAATCACTCCACACACTCTCCCCCTCTGAATCACTCCCACACACTCTCCCCCTCTGAATCACTCCCACACTCTCTCCCCCTCTGAATCACTCCCACGCTCTCTCCCCCTCTGAATCACTCCACACTCTCTCCCCCTCTGAATCACTCCCACACTCTCTCCCCCTCTGAATCACTCCCACACACTCTCCCCCTCTGAATCACTCCCACACTCTCTCCCCCTCTGAATCACTCCACACTCCCTCTCAATCATGCCCTCTCTCTCTTTCTTCTGTTTTCAATTTCATACACCCTTTCCCTCTCTCTACCCCCCTTTCTCAATCACTCACACATTCTCCCAATCTCTCTCTCACTCTCTCAATTATTATTATTTTTCTATTCAATATGGTTTATTGGCATGAATGTCTGGTGAACAGCATTGCCAAAGCATCAAGTATTAATTGTAAACGAACAGAGAGGTCATAAAATAGGTAAATAAAGAGACAATTTACATTATATGTATCAAATGTCATGTAAAATAAATAAATACATAAACAAACAAAAAGATCCACATGAAGTAGAGGAGTGCAGTAAATGAAAAGGCAGTGTGAGCTGGGAGGAGATTGCTTTGTGATGTTGTGCTGGTTTTCTCTTAGGCTGTGACATGCACTCACATATCTTGCTTCTTCTATTGTGCTGACACCTTGTTCTCTCACTCTCTCTCTTTCTTTCTCCCCCCCTCCTACCAGGGGCCAGAGGATGGCGGTGTGGATCCAGGCCCAGCAGCTGCAGGGTGAGGCCCTGCACCAGATGCAGTCTCTCTATGGCCAGCACTTCCCCATCGAGGTGCGCCACTACCTGGCCCAGTGGATCGAGGGCCAGCCCTGGTGAGTACACAGTGACACAGTCACCCGTGTTCTGGGTCTCTGTGGCGCCTCAGGAGACCGCAGAATGACCCGGAGAAGGCAGAAAACACACACAAATCAAATTCAAGTCGATTCTCATTTTGTAAAGCGCCTGAATGATTACACACATCGTGTCTTGTCAGCTCAAGTGCTCTCCACGTACTCCCATAGCTTTTTGTTTTGTTACCTCCGCCCCAGCAGCAGCGCAGGGTCAGAGCTGATGTTTTCGGTGGCGTGTGAAAACTACTGGAGCGGTTTTCAGGAAACTCGGTGGAGAGATGAAGCATGGGCCACCTTAGAACCCAGTACATTCTGGAGCAGATCTGAATAACGGGGCGGGTCCACGAGCCATTCACCTCCATTCACCCCCATTCATTTTATAGACCAGGCTTGCGTTAAAACTCATCAGTATCATCATCATCATCATCAGCCTTTATTTAATCAGGCAAGACAATTAAGAACAATTTCTTATTCACAATAACAGCCTGATAGGAGGCAAAAGGCCCCCTAAGGGGACGGGGATGGGGAATGCTTAAAAAATAAAACTCAACTCAATTCTAGAGCAGATCGGAATCATGTGGCTGATCCACAAGCCGCCCAAACACAGCCGGGCTAGCCATTCACCTCATTTTTTGGACTAGGTTTACGCAAAAACTACCAGACCGCTTTTCATGAACCTCGGTGGAGTGGTGGAGCATGGGCCAATTTAGAACCAGTTCAATTTTGGTGCACACAGAGCTACAGAATACATTCAGGGGTGGAGGTCTGTGCCCTCTGAACACTTTTTCTAGTATTTATATGTGTTTGTCTCTAAACCCACGGTTCAATAGGTAGCTCGTTTTTTCTTTTTCCTGCCAATACCCCTGCAATGGATGCCGTTAGTAGCCGGTGTGTGTGTGTCCGCCCCTCCCAGGGACTCGGTGGAGCTGGAGAGCCCCCAGGAGGAGCTGAAGGCCAAGCGTCTGCTGGACAGCCTCGTCCAGGAGCTGCAGAGGAAGGCGGAGCACCAGGTGGGCGAGGACGGCTTCCTGCTCAAGATCAAACTGGGACACTACGCCAACCAGTTCAAGGTACGACGCAACATTCGCTACCGTAAACTACCAACATCAAGATCAAACTGGGACACTACGCCAACCAGTTCAAGGTACGACACAACATTCGCTACCGTGAACTACCAACATCAAGATGCAACGTTCCTGTTAGAAAACGATGTTGGACAAGGTTAGACAACTACCACAACCACCCCCACCATAACACAGCACAAGTCTTTCAACAGAGGGTTACGGTCTGGTAACGGACTACTCATTCACTTAGTTAACAAACAACTTTTAATTAAAAAAAATGCGATCAGCTTTTTGTCGTCATTTCTGCACATTGAGAAGGTGGCATGACTGGAGTTGAGTAAAGAAAGTTTTCTTAATATAAAAGAAACAAAAGATTTTGTTGCTATCCTCTCTGGGGTTTACATCATTGTGTTTTATGCTTTCATTTTCGGTTTATCGTTCAACGGTCATTGACTGACTAATGAGGGTCGGTTAGTGGTCAGAAGAAGGATGACTGACTAATGAGGGTCGGTTAGTGGTCAGAAGAAGAATGACTGACTAATGAGGGTCGGTTAGTGGTCAGAAGAAGGATGACTGACTAATGAGGGTCGGTTAGTGGTCAGAAGAAGGATGACTGACTAATGAGGGTCGGTTAGTGGTCAGAAGAAGGATGACTGACTAATGAGGGTCGGTTAGTGGTCAGAAGAAGGATGACTGACTAATGAGGGTCGGTTAGTGGTCAGAAGAAGGATGACTGACTAATGAGGGTCGGTTAGTGGTCGGAAGAAGGATGACTGACTAATGAGGGTCGGTTAGTGGTCGGAAGAAGGATGACTGACTAATGAGGGTCGGTTAGTGGTCGGAAGAAGGATGACTGACTAATGAGGGTCGGTTAGTGGTCAGAAGAAGGATGACTGACTAATGAGGGTCGGTTAGTGGTCAGAAGAAGGATGACTGACTAATGAGGGTCGGTTAGTGGTCAGAAGAAGGATGACTGACTAATGAGGGTCGGTTAGTGGTCAGAGGAAGGATGCCAACATTTGCTTCCCTGAGGCTCACTACAGCCATGCCAGATCAGGGGGGAGAGGGAACTCTGGGGTCATGAGTTGGGACAGACGAAGGGACGTTCACTCCTTCCCCTGGAGCCAGGACAGGTGCCAGTCCATGAAACAGATTTGTAGGAGCTGATTAAGCTGAT
>NC_140255.1:19615642-19670642 GCF_949987555.1 Borostomias antarcticus
GAGCTCGCTTACCTTTGACCTCAACCTTTATTTGTCTCTTTGCATGTCATCTCTCTCTCTCTGTCTCTCTCTCACACACACACACACACTCTCTCTCTCCACCATTCCCTTACTTTCTCTTCTCGTTTTTTCTACAAATCTTTATGTATATTTTTTTCTTTATCTCTACCAATTCTCTGCCATGCTTTCCCAACCTACGAATATCTCGTTCCTTTTCATCGCTTCCAATCCCTTCCGCCTTAATGCTCCATACTCCTCCCTCCTCCCTCTCTCCTCCTCCCTCAATATCTCCATACTCCTCCCTCCTCCCTCTCTCCTCCTCCCTCCTCCCTCTCTCCTCCTCCCTCCATCTCTCCATACTCCTCCCTCCTCCCTCTCTCCTCCTCCCTCAATATCTCCATACTCCTCCCTCCTCCCTCTCTCCTCCTCCCTCCTCCCTCTCTCCTCCTCCCTCCATCTCTCCATACTCCTCCCTCCTCCCTCTCTCCTCCTCCCTCAATCTCTCCATACTCCTCCCTCCTCCCTCTCTCCTCCTCCCTCAATCTCTCCATACTCCTCCCTCCTCCCTCTCTCCTCCTCCCTCAATCTCTCCATACTCCTCCCTCCTCCCTCTCTCCTCCTCCCTCCATCTCTCCTCCCTCCTCCCTCTCTCCTCCTCCCTCTCTCCTCCTCCCTCCATCTCTCCTCCCTCCCTCCCTCCTCCCTCTCTCCTCCTCCCTCCATCTCTCCTCCCTCCCTCCCTTAGTACGTTCATCATAGAGAAGCAGCCCCCCCAGGTGATGAAGACCCAGACCAAGTTTGCCGCCACGGTGCGCCTCCTGGTGGGAGGGAAGCTCAACGTCCACATGAACCCTCCGCAGGTCAAGGCCGTGATCGTGAGCGAGCAGCAGGCCAAGGCGCTGCTCAAGAACGAGAGCACCAGGAAGTGAGGACCCCCCGCGCAGCGTCGCACGCCGACACCAACGCGAGACACGGCGCGCGCTCACTCGTAAACACAGTAACGTTGCCAGTGCATAACTCAAGACACTGGACAACACACACACACACACACTGAATGAATGAATCCCACTGATAAACTGCCATTAAAATTGATGGGGAAGTGTAACTAGCTGCCTGATGTCAGGCAAGTGATATACAGCATGTAAATAACATTTTGAACGGCTAGTCAAATCAGGAAGCTGGCCATTCACACTGACGGCAACAGTTCACATGTCCACCAGAGCGTGTTTGCGCGTGTCCAGCTGCGGATGCTCAGTCGTTGTCTCTGGGGCGTTTGTAGTGACAGCAGCGGGGAGATCCTCAACAACAACTGTGTGATGGAGTACCACCAGACCACGGGAACCCTCAGCGCCCACTTCAGGAACATGGTGAGTGGTCAGGGAGCCTCCTCTGGCACAGACGGAATTAAGGTCGTTTCAGACGAGGAGCGATATCCGCGCATTGTAATTCATTTTCAATGAGAGAGGCGAGCGGACAATTTGGGAGCCGCGGACAATCTGGGGCGGAGCGGCAAGCGGGCGCGACCCCGTGAAATTGTCGCGCGCGTGCTCGTTTCGTGCACACGCCCGCCCGCGACAAGAGCTGAATTGTAGTCAGCTTTCCCTGCTGCGCGCAGGACCCGTGCGTCCCCCGCTGATCCGAGCGAGAACGCAGGCGGAATATCGCTCCCCGTCTGAAACGGCCTTTATGAGGAGAAAGAGGGAGCTGCACACATGGAGACAAGTGAAGTCAGTTTTGTTTAGATGCTGATATCCCTGACCCCAGAACGGGGTTTCATGACGACCCACAGGGGGAAATGTTTTAGTTTTTTTACGGTGCGGTTTCTATGGTTGCGGTCAAAACAAAAAAAGGCATTTGAGCCGTGGTCCAGTCCCCCAGCTGAGAGCCATCTGTGTCTGTGCTGCAGTCTCTGAAGAGGATCAAGCGGTCGGACCGGCGCGGCGCCGAGTCCGTCACGGAGGAGAAGTTCACGGTTCTGTTTGAGTCCCAGTTCAGCGTGGGAGGCAACGAGCTGGTGTTCCACGTGAAGGTACAGTACAGTCAGATGAACTCTCTTATGATAATCAGCGCGCCACCCCCCTTTTACACCTGCCATTAAAATGCGTCACGTATCCTGATCGTATTTAGATATGATTTAACCTGATTACATTTACGCCTGGTATTAATTTGTGTCTCCAGTGAGATCCGAGTGCTTTATCCAGCTCAAACAACCGAACGCACATCCGTTTACTGTATGTACAGTAGATTGAAAACGCATTTGTGTTCAATGTGGTCACAATGTGTCCCCAACCACCTCCGAAGTCGGTTTGGCCGATCGGATCACAATCCACCCTCAAAACGTTTTGGGTGCGTTTACCTCTGTGCTTTCATGTGGTTTAGCACGATCCAATTGCAATCTGATCACCCAAAACACATTTGAATGCCAGGTGTTCATTTTAAATGATTAAATTCAAATCAATTGTCACGTTGGCTTTAGTGACTCATCTGTATCGTGACCCTTTATTGATTATTTCAATGAGATGAACTCGTCCTCTTATGGATTTTTCTCTTCCTCACAGACTCTATCGCTCCCTGTGGTCGTGATCGTCCACGGTAGTCAGGACAACAACGCCACGGCAACGGTCCTTTGGGACAACGCGTTCGCTGAGCCGGTGAGTTGGCGCTTCCTGGAAGTGACTTAAAAAAAATATTTGCACAACCTATTGGCCCTTTCAGACACATCTGACTAGGTGTCAAGTCACAGAGCAAAATAGAGTTCTCCAAACACGTCTGATGTGCCTACTTGGCTGGGAACGTGTTTCCAAAATGGGGCTTACCTCCTGAGGTGTCGATACCAAGCGTAAATGTGTGTTGTACAATTCAGGGAATTCAGACACAGGCTTTTCCTCCATTTGGCCTCCTGTGGCTGTCCGGCTCATTTCTATTGGCCACGGGGGGTGTCCGTCACAGTGCAGGAAGCCTGCACCCGCCCTCTGCTCGACGGCAGTAATGGGTTTCAGAGCGCAGTGGTGCGTTGCGTCTGAAAGCGTCGTCTCTCTCATCCTCCACCTTTCCCTCATTCTCTTTGTGCCCTTCTCCTTCCTCTCCTGTCACACAAAGTCTATCTCTCTTTCCCTCTCTCTCTTCCCCCTCTCTCTCTCTATCTCTCCCTCTCTCTCTTTCTCTCTCCCTCTCTCTTTGTCTCCCTCTTTCTCTACCTCTCTCTCTCCCTCTTTCTCTCTCTATCTATCTCCCTCTCTCTATCTCCCTCTTTCTCTACCTCTCTCTCTCCCTCTTTCTCTCTCTATCTCTCTCCCTCTCTCTATCTCTCTCTCTTTCTCTACCTCTCTCTCCCTCTCTCTCTGCGCCTCCCTCTCTCTATCTCTCCCTCTTTCTCTACCTCTCTCTCTCCCTCTCTCTCTGCGCCTCCCTCTCTCCCTCCCCCCCCAGGGAAGGGTCCCCTTCATAGTACCAGACAAGGTGCTGTGGCCCCAGCTGTGTGAGGCCCTAGACCTGAAGTACAAGGCGGAGATGCACAGCGGGCGTGGCCTGTCTGAAGACAACCTGGTCTTCCTGGCCCAGAAGGCCTTCAGCAGCACGGGCAGCAGCCCGGAGGACCACCGCAGCACGACCATGTCCTGGGCGCAGTTCAACAGGGTAACACCTCCGTCTCACTTCAGCCTGGGTTCACCCACGCGCTCAACCACCATTTTGGTTGTACTGCGACGACTAGAGTGTAAGCCTTGGGCATTGGCAAGTAGGCCACAGGAGAGGTCTATGGACATGGCACGATCGAAGGTTTAACAGGGTAATTGCCGATCAGTTGTACTGTAACATGCATTCATACTGTAGCTCTGTGCATGTGAAACCTCAACACGCACAGTAGCAATGCTGGCGATAAAGCATGACAAGGTTTCCAGCGTTGTAACTGAGTGAGCCTGGCTCCAGCCCTCCAATCACACTCCTTCTTTCATTCGCCAAATGCTGTTCAAGGTCTGGTGTTGCTCTCGTCCAGATTGATTTCTCGGTTGGAATTCCAACCAGACCAATCAGAGTCCTTTGAATGCGATGACAGAATTGTGATTGGTTAGGGGATAAACTAATCGCTGAGGACTCTGTTTGGCAACGGCCATCTTGGGAAAACGGCTGCAACGGGAGCATTTTTAGACGGAATAATGAAGTGAAACAAAATGGCAGTCTGAGAGTCAGGCTAACGGTGAGCTGCTCCACAGGAGAGCTTGCCTGGACGGAACTTCACCTTCTGGCAGTGGTTTGATGGAGTCATGGAGCTGATGAAGAAACACCTGAAGCCTCACTGGAGCGACGGGTGAGAAACGTCACACACTGCAAACCTGGAAATAAAATGATTCAAAACGTTTAACGATCATGAGGAGGACCAAGGCGCCATTGTTTAGGGGGGAAAATAAAAGAGGTGACGTTAGGATATCTATGAGCTGGTGATAACTGTCGTCATAAGCGTGTGTGTGCGTGTGTGTGTGTGTGTGTGTGTGTGTGTGTGTGTGTGTGTGTGTGTGTGTGTGTGTGTGTGTGTGTGTGTGTGTGTGTGTGTGTGTGTGTGTGTGTGTGTGTGTGTGTGTGTGTGTGTGTGCCTGCGTGTGTGTGCGTGTGTGTGTGTTTGGCAGGGCGATCCTGGGCTTCGTGAACAAGCAGCAGGCCCAGGACATGCTGATGTCCAAACCCAACGGCACTTTCCTGCTGCGCTTCAGTGACTCTGAGATCGGAGGCATCACCATCGCCTGGGTGGCGGAGAACCCCAACAAAGCAGGTACCTCACTGACCGCAGCCGTCTCTGAGGAGAGGAACATGCAGAACAGTAACGTCCAACACTGACAATCCTCCTCACTAAAACATTAGAACAAGGAATGTCCATACGGAGCAATATTACAGTGTTTCTCTGACTGGTTTAGACGTATAAATACAGATACCTCTCAATCTGGCTCAATTCACACTGTGTACACTGGTTGAGTCTGTCAATAAGACATGTTTTTAGTTGAAGTGGACTGGTTTGCGGTAGAGATGCGCGGATGGAGTTTGAGTGTACACGAATCCGCATGCACTCATCATCCACACACACACATCATCCACCCCGCCACCCACCTGACGTAACCCGCACCCAACCCGCCAAATAATGAAGTTATTGTATTTACATTTAAATTCCGCCAGCCGTTCGTGCTCATTCGCTTTTCATATAGGCGCATTTTCTTGATTTAAACAATTTAAAGATTATAGGCTCGCTTTCGCAGGATCTTGGTTAACGAAGGGGTCGAGAGGGTAGGCTGCTGGCAGGTCTCGCGCTTTCTGTTGTGCGCAGTTGTTACAATATAATAGATATAATTATAGAAGTTATTAAATATGAATATAACTGACAAATCCACCCGCAATTAATCACAATGTTGATTTGTATTGGCCCACCCACCCACCCACCCATATCCACAGATGCCACAGATATATCCACTCAAGTCTGCGGTGACTCAATTCTTCCCATGTGTTTATCTATTGATTTCACTATCAATGTGTGTTAAAAGTGGACATTGATTGAATGATGTATCCGTGTGACCAGGGGAGCGTCTGGTGTGGAACCTGATGCCCTACACCAGCAAGGACTTCTCCATCCGCTCCCTGGCCGACCGCATCAGCGACCTCAACCACCTCATGTTCCTCTACCCGGACAAGCCCAAGGACGAGGTCTTCTCCAAGTACTACACCCCTCCCCTCTGTACGCAGACCCCCTCCTCTTCTCCGCAAACTCACCTTCTTTACACTTGAAATGCATCTGCTCCATATTCTGATTTGATGACAACCTGTCCTCCAAATACATTGGTATGTGTTTTTTGAGCCCGGCACCCTTTTGTACCAAACACTTGGGTTTTGAGCCCAATCCCTGGTACTGAATGCATCACACGGGCAGAGTGCATGCTTCTCTTTTACAGAAAAGTAGTTTGAATTGAACTGAACCCCCGGCCCCTGCGTGCCACCCACCTCCATCCCTGTGTAATCTCTTGCTCACATTGTCCTCTACCTCGGTGGTCCTCGGCCGTCTCCCTCGCTGACAGCGAAAGCAGTAGACGGCTACGTCAAACCCCAGATCAAGCAAGTCGTTCCAGAGTAAGTCACTCGCTCACTCTTAGAACTCACTATCTCGGCACGGTCAAACCTTTCTTGTTCACCCAGTTGTACGTCATCCCGTAGGTTCACCACTCCCAACCCTGAGCCCCCGGGTACGAACCCAGCCTACATGGAGCAGGCAGCGTCCTCTGCTTTGGCTCACCCCAACACCTTTGGCATCTTCCCTCCCATGTAAGTACCCTACGCCAGACGGCACACATCTTAGAATGCACAAGTCAGACTTGTGTGGTAGATTAGGTGGTATTTAGCCTCGATCATTGTAGGCTTTTGAGGTCTTTCCTTCATTTGCTCTGCGTTGTGGAATTTTTTTATAAGCCTTGATAAGAGTTGCAGCACCATCTAATTATGAACCACGATGTTAATAGCCTTCTTGTTGTGATGGTCATTGATGAAATCACCCAACACGGGATTGGAAGCGGCAACAGATGATAGATTTATTGTAAAAAGATACAATCACATGGAACACTGGGATGTTTCCCTCGTCTCTCTCTCTCCCTGCTTCTCTGGGATGTTTCCCTGGTCTCTCTCTCTCTGCTTCTCTGGGATGTTTCCCTGGTCTCTCTCTCTCTGCTTCTCTGGGATGTTTCCCTAGTCTCTCTCTCTCCCTGCTTCTCTGGGATGTTTCCCTGGTCTCTCTCTCTCCCTGCTTCTCTGGGATGTTTCCCTGGTCTCTCTCTCTCTGCTTCTCTGGGATGTTTCCCTAGTCTCTCTCTCTCCCTGCTTCTCTGGGATGTTTCCCTAGTCTCTCTCTCTCTCTCTCTCTCTCTCTCTCTCTCTCCCTGCTTCTCTGGGATGTTTCCCTCGTCTCTCTCTCTCCCTGCTTCTCTGGGATGTTTCCCTAGTCTCTCTCTCTCTCTCTCTCTCTCTCTCTCTCCCTGCTTCTCTGGGATGTTTCCCTCGTCTCTCTCTCTCTCCCTGCTTCTCTGGGATGTTTCCCTAGTCTCTCTCTCTCCCTGCTTCTCTGGGATGTTTCCCTAGTCTCTCTCTCTCCCTGCTTCTCTGGGATGTTTCCCTGGTCTCTCTCTCTCCCTGCTTCTCTGGGATGTTTCCCTAGTCTCTCTCTCTCTCCCTGCTTCTCTGGGATGTTTCCCTGGTCTCTCTCTCTCTCTCTCCCTGCTTCTCTGGGATGTTTCCCTAGTCTCTCTCTCTCTCCCTGCTTCTCTGGGATGTTTCCCTGGTCTCTCTCTCTCCCTGCTTCTCTGGGATGTTTCCCTAGTCTCTCTCTCTCCCTGCTTCTCTGGGATGTTTCTCTAGTCTCTCTCTCTCTCTCTCCCTGCTTCACTTGGATGTTTCCCTAGTCTCTCTCTCTCCCTGCTTCTCTGCTGGCTGCGGCTGTGGTGCGAAGTCAAGGCCTTAGACTTCCCTCCCCGCATGGTGTTATCAGCGTGTCTGCCTGCTGGGAGCAGCCAATCTGTCCGGCTGAGTTGCCTACCGTTTCCAAATCCAAGTCTCAAGGTTTGGTTGAGATGTTAAATAGTGCTCTCTCGGCCCAGCCCCCACGCCTAGGCCTGCCCGTTTAGGGCCTAGTGAAGCTAGATTGGTGGAGGAGTGACCATACAGATGTGTCACCTGTCACCCTAACATGATGTCTTAATCACCATTGGTTGTCAGTCTGGGTTGTGTCTGTTTATAGTGTCCCATAGAGATGTGCCATTAATACCCCAGAGGAGAGCCCCCCCCTGTGGCCTAAGTGTGACCTCTTGACACCCACTACCCCGAACGGCCACAGCAGCAGCAGCATCAGCTGTCTCCCTCACTATCGACTACACAGTGTCCACGTGAAAACAAACAAACACATGAAATCAAATACATAGCAGTAAGACTCTGTAGATGTTACAGACATTTCTCCCTAGATTCTTCACTATCATGCAATTCTTTAGTTTCCGATTTATCGGACCCTGTCTGGTATCAAACTTGTGATGCTTGTAAGCTCTGGATTTAGCAATTATATATTTCAAGAAAGTAATAACAGAAATAAATTCCATGAATTCCATTACTTGAAAATTGTAATAGATAATTTATATTTGAGGTACTTAATAATTAAATAAGCTCTCTGTATTTCATTGTCATAGCAATGGCGAATGTTATGAATAATGAATAACCAAGTATGTTACTTTTAACACATCTACAGTAACACCTGTACATTTCCTGTTAAAAGTGACATGTCTTACATGTGAACGGTTGTTGTAAGTTATAGCTAAGTGAGTTCATCGATTTTTAGATCTAAACCTACGAACGTGTCCCACCTCCTGTTGACAGGAGTGACCCCATGCTGGACGCAGACGGAGACTTCGACCTGGAGGACAGCATGGACGTGGCGCGACACGTGGAGGAGCTCCTGAGACGCCCAAACCAGTGGAACAGCCAACAATCCTGACCTTTCACCCTTCACCCTCCCAAACTGCGCCCCAACAAGAGCCAAGCGCCCGCAAAGAAGAAGTGTGGTTGTAAACCCATGGGTGTGTAGTCACGGATGGACAGACCAAGGTCTGCTTGTGGAGATTTCAAGTGCGCCGACGCTTCAGCCCCGCCCTCTTTCTCACAGACCCAATTCTAGATTGTTGTTTATTTGTATTTTTTATTCACCCAATCAAGCCTTGCATGAGATTGGCTCAGAACATGTTGGTTGTCCACTAATAATCTAGAAAAAAAACACCAAGATGATGTGGTCACAATCCAGCTAACAAACGGAGTAGCTAAAAACAGAGTTAGCAAAGTTTTGATAAGATATATTTTTGATGTTGTACAGCTAACACTATTGTTTACCACACTTAAAAAGGGGAGTAAAGTAACCTTCTCTTCTCCTAGAGTTGGTTAGCTTTGCTAGCTAGTCACCAGAAGAGCTATTTCAGCAAACCAGTTCCTGGTTAGTTGTACGCATGATTTGTGTATATATACAGTACTGTATGTATGTATAACGTATATCAAAAGTCTACATAAAGTAGGTTATAGGGGGGGGGTATGGAAAACTGTACCAAGTACAGCCTGGATCATCACAGTAATGGAGGAAACCTATTAGACTGCGTCGCTCCATAAGGCCCTGATCTGGTTATTTGTAAAGTATTTTCAGTCTGTTAACAGTTCAATGGTTGACAATTACCGCATTCTTCTGACAAAATTGATTTTTGTAACATATTAATAAGAAACTAAAATGATTTTATTAAAGTATAACCTAAAGGAAACTAGATTTAAAATATACAAAATATAAAGATATTCATATTGTTGCTACAATATTTATCTATTTGCAACAATATTACCCTTTATACTGTAGCAGCTGCTGCGGCTGTAATCTTTATGGCTTAGTTGTTATCTCAAACTTGTATTGTTTATTTGCCTTAGAAAAACACAATTAAGGATGATACTTTGGTTGGGAGAAAGGACGCTTACTTTAAACAAGACAATGTAAATCTGACCAAATCTAGAATTGAGTCAGTAATAGTATTATAATCACCGGCCATGTGCATGAATACAAATAAGGCATTTTGAAAGGCCACGTACTATTGCATACAGTATAGTCTTGATAAGTCTCATGCTACCAGACAATCGGTGATCTCTGCCTTCCAATCGTCTGGAGATTTCTACATTCAAGGTAGTTGCAAACCTACTAAAGACTTTGGATTGGTTCTGCAATGCAGTTTTGTTTTGTTTTTAAATCAAATTGTTTCCACCCATTTTAAGTGAGGAAATCTGGATCAATGTCCTCAGTCTCTAGCAGAGCAGAGTGTTCAGAGACGGACTGGGGACTAGAGTCTTGATTGACATCTGAGACACTTTGTTGTTGTTGTCAAATTGGACCCTCAATCTGAAAAGTGAGGTACTCTGCCTTTCATTATATGCACATTAGTGCATCAAGTCTGCCTTGAATGTGAAGTTAACTTGCCCTAACAGAACGTAATATACTGCTGCTTCTCACTACACTAAACTGGGATCATTTACACTGGCTACTAACAAAGGAATAATCTGACTTCAGTGTTATACTTAACTCTCATAACTCGTTATCATACAGTACACCAATTAATCATTATGGAAGTTCACGAATGAGCAATATATTCTGCAGAAATGGCATTGCTGTTGGTGAAGAATAGCTTTGGTAGGTGTAACTAAGAATCTATCATGTCCACAGACCCATTTCTGCCTTTCCCCTCTGTGTTTAATCATGTATTAACTATTTGAGATCGTGCGATTTCATAATTTACCAATCATTTACTGGAAAGCCAACATCCATATCCCTGACAGTTACCAACCTATCCATAACCTAAAATCTGATTGGCAGTTCACATTTGATATTGATTTTGAAGCACTCTCACACTTGTATAGCTTCTTGCATTCTTAATCTGTGCCTTAAGACAACATTGGTTGTCCAGGGGAAACACTAATGATGTCCAGGCAAGAGATTGTCTGTCAGTTAAAGTAGCTCTCATCTGTCTACAACAAGAACACTTTGCCCTTTCAAATTAAATCCCATCTTTCTGTTTTCCCATGATTTGTTTTCATTCTGTTAATCTATATCTATATTGCCTACAATGTGTCCAGTCTCAGGAAAAAACAATTGTGATATACAGTATGATAGTTAAACCTAGAGCTGCACTAGTTAGTGAACTACAGTGCCTAACTATACGAAGATAGTCAAATGATTTTACTATTTTACCATAAGCAGGTTATTTCATTACTGACATTTGGAATGTTCCTTTCATTTGTATATAAAATACAAACAGAACTAAATATATACAAAACTGGTAGCTAGAGCATGCAGATGACAGCGCTTTGGGCAATCTCCATTTTCTCTTTTTCTTATTTTGGATTTGTTCAAGTATTTCAGAATACTGTCTGTATTCGTATTGTAATTCAGAATTCACATATCTATCCTGTGTCTGTCAGCCTATCTTTTCTGTTTTCGAGTCTAATTGTAGTGTGAAGATCTGTTAGCCAGGTTCACAGCCAGACGGTTTCAATCAGTTTTCGAACAATAGTTTTGTGAGTGACAATTTGAAACACTGAAAGTTCTAAAATTGCCTTATCGGCTGTTGTATGTGAACCCATCTTCAGAAGATCTGTCCTGTGTTTGATCATCTCATGTTTATTTACATCCAGTACATAAACCTTTCAGGGGAAGGTGATGGAATTAAATGTTTTATTACAAAAATCTAAAATAAAATTTGTGAAGTGATTTATAACCTCATTGATACACACCCCGATTGCATCCTCCTCTGAAGGTTTGTCATTTAGGCCTAGCATTGTCCTGTACTAGTCTAGCTGAGACTCATTTACTGTAGTCATGTACAGGAACAGCATATTTGAGTGTGGTGACTGGTGGGACATAATTCACCCCGGAACCTTTGGGCTGGGGTATTGTTGCTGGCGTTGGCTATTTAAGTGCTGCGCTCCTACTTCCCTCTCTTTTCTGGTGGTTAATATATTCCCCTCCATCGGTCTCTGATGGCTGGGGGACACGCATGTGTGCATGTGTGCATGTGTGTATGTGTGCATGTGTGTATGTGTGTATGTGTGTATGTGTGCATGTGTGTATGTGTGCATGTGTGTATGTGTGTATGTGTGCATGTGTATGTGTGCATGTGTGTATGTGTGCATGTGTGTATGTGTGCATGTGTGTATGTGTGTATGTGTGCATGTGTGCACAGCCGTGTGTCAGTTCCTCTCACCGCGCGGGTGTTTGCAGGAATGAATAGATAGGCCTAACGTATTGACTTCACACTAAAAAGTCTTCGGACTGACTTATGCTTTTAATATTTTTATTATGAGCAAGTAAGCATCATGGAGCAAGCGGCATGTTTCACATCTGATTCTTCAGGTTTGATCTCAATGCAGTAATCATGGTCATGTGATTATCAATCGATCATTTGACAATTTCTATCAACGTCTCTTTACAACACAGTATCAAAGTCATACACAGGATACACACATACAGTAATTATCACATAGATTACATTTATATAGATTTTTGCACTATATTGTTTTCATGTATTATAGTCTAAACAAACAATTGTGTGATTGACCTCAGCCATTACTGACATTTGGCATGTTCATTTCATTTGTATATAAAATACAAACAGAACTAAATATATACCAAACTGGTAGCTAGAGCATGCAGATGACAGCGCTTTGGGCAATCTCCATTTTCTCTTTTTCTTATTTTGGATTGTCAACATCCCATCTATTCACTCATGACATTTCATTAAAAAACAGAAAAATATATGATTTAAAATCACTTTCTAAAGAGCAATAGTAGTACATTAAAAGTACATGTAGGTCTTGATATTTAAAATATATGTATTGCATGAACAATACCAAGTAATCTCAGTTAATACACAGTATATTTCCGAAGGCTTAAGAACAGTCTTCTCAAAAACCACTGATTATGGAAAGGTGCATCAATAAAGCATCTACTTGGACCATCCCCTTCCTCTAATTTGCTATGGAACATTTCCACTAATAAGCTGAGACACTGCTACAACATTTTGTTACAAAAAGAGAGTCCTCCTGGTTCTCTACTATTCTCAGCATGTTTTATTGGAAGCCAAGATTTTCATATAAGTAGGAGTCCAGATGATCCAGAAGGTGCATCATCACAGAACATGACTCATCACCTTTCCCCAGGACCACGTTGATGATGACCCGCGCTCTCTCTGCTCTCCCTGCCTTCGCCATCACTGAGTCTCTCTCCTCCTCATCCATCACCTTCTCCTGCAGAAGTCTGTCCAGCAGACGATCCATAACAGGCTCAGACACTCGCGCCACAAAGTCCCACCGTGCAGAACGCAGTCGCTCCTCTGCAGAACCACTCTGTCTGCCGCCCATCGACGAGGCCCCTGGTGCTGTAGAGGAAACCAAGACGTGTTCAGCAGTGTTCAGTTCAGACGTGTTTGCTGTGTCAGACCAGTGTTGATGAGAGAGAGGCAGCTGATCACTGCTCTGCTCTCATCAGCTAAACCTCATTATAGATGAGTCTAGAGTCTCATCAGCTAAACCTCATTATAGATTAGTCTAGAGTCTCACCATCTGAACCTCATTACAGATGAGTCTAGAGTGTGGAGGGGCATTTATCAGTTATCATTTATCAGTTCTGAAACACTGATGGTGTCATCATTCATCTTTACCCTCCCACAAGGGACTGATTCTGGCATCAGATTGGTGAACTTTGCCACAATCTGACGACAGTGGAGCACTGCAGAAAAAGGAGGATGTACTGTACCTGGTAGTGGGATATGTGAGGATGTACTGTACCTGGTAGTGGGATATGTGAGGATGTACTGTACCTGGTAGTGGGATATGTGAGGATGTACTGTACCTGGTAGTGGGATATGTGAGGATGTACTGTACCTGGTAGTGGGATATGTGAGGATGTACTGTACCTGGTAGTGGGATATGTGAGGATGTACTGTACCTGGTAGTGGGATATCTGCTGCCCACACCTGTTGTTCTTCTCCATCTTTCTCCAGAAGCCTCAGCTTCCCCTCCTCTGTGTCGGCGCTCAGAACCACCTGGAAGGTGGGGGGGTAGTTTGGACCGTAGCTCCAGGGGACCTTAACACTCTGAAACACCAAGTAAGCTCTTAACAGCTGAATCTGGACCATTCAGAAACGTGACTGGTTTAGATGAGTCTAAGCCAGTGGACTAACTATTTTAAGACATTTATAATAAATGACCCTTTTGAGTTGGTTCTTTTTCTTGTTACTTAACATTGTATAAGTTGACAAGGCTACTGTAGTTGTGATTAAAGGGTTATTACATCATTTTATATATCTGTATGTGACATCATCACTACGCGACATCATTATAACTGTATGTGGGTGTGTTAGAGTCCTCTGGTTACCTCTGGTTGTATATCATCTCTCTCCACCCCATCACAGCACAGACTGTATGCTTTCCCACGAGTGAGAGTGCAGTCAGGACTAACAGACATGGAAGTGCTTGTTCTATGCTGCTCCTTCACCTGAAACAAGACCAGACATGATTATCAAGGAGGGAAACAGACTGAGAACATTCAGTTCTTTCGCTGATACATTACGTAAGATACGCTAACTACAGTACGTTACTGCATGCTGCAGGTCTGGGACACTTCATGCACAAATCCGATGTTCAAATCCTGGCAATTCATTGGTAGCGCCGGAATCCCGGCGACACCAATCAGTAACGGCATTCGCGATCAGGTGTTCCCACCCATAGATATGCCCCGCCCATCTAACCTGAGCTAGTGTCTCTCATTTGCTGCTACGACCTCTTTTGACCCGTCGATACGCCCTCAGAACACCAGCTTGGGCGGCGAAGTGGCACTGATCTAGTATGTAGTATGCGGAGCGCAGCGATTCAACGTTATATTTGAGTCTTCATTTCAAACCTTTATTTCAACTCGTTAGACACTGAGGTTTCCCTCATTCGCGGTGTCGACGAGCTAACACAATCTGGAGAGAGACTACAGAAAGTAACAATGAATTTCAGGTTAATTAAATTAATCTGAACACTATTCCATACTGAGTAGTAATAGAGAGAAATAAAAATGACCATATTCATTTTACTGTATTAAGTCGACAGTACAACACCAATGAATATCATATCAACCATGACTGAAGAAATTGGATTTACACATTTTCTTTTTTGTTCATCATCTTTCACTCATGTTGTCAAGCTCTCTGTGGGGTAAACACAGCATTGAACATCATGAGCTTCATGTTTTGGATGTGGTGCAAAGACATAAGGACTGTACCTTTTCAATCAGGACATTCGCTGGTGCTACAACCAGGTTGAGAACAGAGCGCTGGGGTCCTAGTGATTGGAGGAAGGGCAACACCTGCCCCCTGATGGTGATGAAGGGGATATACCGTCTCACAAGGCCCCAGAGAGACAGGTCTGTCACCTTCACCACCACATGTGTGTCAGTTACCCTCAGGGGTGGTAAAAGCTCCACACTGTCACCACTGACATGGGCCACAGACAGGGACCCACGACCCTCTCCTGGAAGATAGCAACGTTTCAATGTGTTGTATAGCTGAGTCCTTGGGGTATAGCGTAGTATTATTGAGTTGTGAAACTTACCTCAACTCCTCACTCCTCATCATGACCAGATCAGACCCCATTTTGGGTCGTCTGTTGGTGGCAGCTGACCTTTGCAGCCATGGCCAGGTGTGAGGGTGTGAGGGTGGAGGAGGGGTGGGGGGATTCATAAAGTATCTTATCTATCTCATCTATTAGAGGCTGGGAGGCTGTGTCATGGTGGATTAGAGGCTAGGAGGCTGTGCCACAGTGGGTTAGAGGCTGGGAAAAGCTAAGAGCAAGTGGGGAAGCTATTTCGTTTCGAAAGACGTTTCGAAAGATCATATTACAGAGGCATGTGAAAAACCACAACAGGCCTACGCTCTATGTAAGCACAACTAGCGATTCATAAAGACAGATTGATGAAAACAACCGTTTCGCGGCAGAAAATAGATTTTTAGAAACTGCATTCCCGGTGCCCCCACCACCGCCATTACATGGATATACTGGCTCGCGCTGGATTTTAAATTTCTTCTACATGCCTCTGAACTACACCAAAGTGATCTCGGTGAGTCAAACGTCTTAAAATATGTTGTAAATAAGGTCCAGGTTGTCAAAAACAAGCATTGTCCTTTAATAACTGGAAAACGATGATCCATATTCCTATGTTGTCAATTGGCATCTGACACCTGTCACTTTCTACCAGTTTGGTTCCACCCACAAAACACACCATCGCTGTTTACAAACACAAAAACTGTCTATAGCGTTCCTAACAGGCACACAAACAGGCATAGGCCAGGACGGCCACTGCTCTACTTCAGAATGGTATTTGGATGTGTATGGAGTTTCTCAAGGGCAGTTATGTTGCTGTATGTACTACACACCTACTACAGATCTACCTACTTTCAAAAGGAGATTTTCAACAGCCTGCTCATAAGTAGGGTGTGTGTGCATGATGTGGTATGAATAATGGCACTTTTTGAATTTGTAATGTTTATTGAAATCACAAACAAAAATTACACTGTATATTCTGAGCAAACAAGCAGACGATTAATAATCTGCACCTGCCAAGCTATATTTCTTTAACACTTAGGAGCATTTACATTTTGAGTCTGTTGCATCATGTCAAAAATCAGTCTGTCTTCAAAATTCTGACCTAACAGAAGTCTCAACATCAATTTCTACAAGATTTTGTAGAAGTGTGGGAATTTTTGCCCATTCATCCAAAAAAGCATTTGTGAGGTCATACACTGATGTTGGATAAGAGGGCCTTACATCACCAAGCGCAATGCCAAGTGTCGGATGGAGCACGCCGCCACTGGACTCTGGAGCAGTGGAAACATGTTCTGTGGAGTGACGAATCACACTTCTCTATCTGGCAGTCTGATGGATGGGTCTGGGTTTGGCAGGAGAACGTTACCTGCCTGACTGCATTGTGCCAACTGTAAAGTTTGGTGGAGGAGGGATAATGGTCTGGGGTTGTTTTCTGGGGTGGCCTCGGCCCCTTAATTCCAGTGAAGGGAAATGTTAATGTTTCAGCTCACCAAGACATTGTGGACAATTCTATGCTTCCAACTTTGTGGGGAAAGTTTGGGAAGCCTTTTCTGTTCCAGCATGACTGTGCCCCAGTGCACAAAGCAAGGTCCATAAAGACATGGTTGGGTGAGGTTGGTGTGGAACAACTTGACCGGCCCACAGAGCCCTGACCTCAGCCCCATCCAACACCTTTGGGAGGAACTAGAACGGAGATTGTGAGCTAGGCTCTCTCATCCAACATCAGTGTCTGACCTCACAAATGCCCCTCTGGATGAATAGGCAAATATTCCCACAGGTGTCACAATACGTTTTCTTCAGACTGACTTTTACTTTAGATTTTTTTAATTTATTAGCAAGGTAGCATCATGGAGCAAACATGTTTCACATCTGCTTCTTCAGGTTTGATCTCAATGCAGCAAAACCTCGGTTTTAAGTGTACAGTAGTCATGGCCATGTGATTATCAATCGATCATTTGACCGTTTGTATTAAAGTGTTTACAACACACTATCAACATTATAGACAGCATATAGTATTCAGTACAGCATCAGCTTTTTAGGCATTTTACATGATGGCCTACTACAGCAAGTCTACAGACCATGATCACAATCAGTAGAGTGACAGTGATTAGTTGTATTACATTGTTGTTTTCATGTTAGAGTCTAAACAAACAATTGTGTGATGTCATGGTAGTACTTCTGGAAGAGGTGAATTTTGAGCCTGCGGTGATAAAATCAAGAAATACAAGTAAGTACTGTAGTTAATATGCAGTACTGTATATTTCCTGAGGCTTAAGAGAGGAGTCCTGTCATCCACTGTTTATAGAAAAATATCATAAACCATCTCCTTAAAACTCCCCCTTCCTTTTAGTTTCCTGTGGAACATTTCCACAGACAGGGCTGAGACACAGGAACATTACACAGAGTCAATCATCCTGGTTGTCACTACTATTCTCAGCCTGTTTTATTGAAGCCAAGTGTTGAATACAAGCAGGGGTCCAGATCATACAGAAGGTCCATCATCACAGAACATGCGTGAGCACCTTTTCCCCGGACGATGTCGATGACGGCCCGTGCTCTCTCTGCTCTCACCTTCTCCACCTTCACTGAGTCTCTCTCTTCCTCATTGATCACCCCCTTCTCCAGAAGTCCGTCCAGCAGACCATCCATACCAGGCATGGTCACTCGATTCACAAGTTCCCTCCGTGCAGAACGTAGTTGCTCCTCTGCAGAGCCACTCTGAACGTGCTCAGTCTGCCTGCCAGCCTTCAACGAGGCACCTGGTGCTGTAGAGGAAACCAAGACGTGTTCAGCAGTGTTCAGTCCAGCCATGTTTGCTGTGCCAGACCAGCGTTGATGAGAGAGACAGCTGATCACTGCTCTGCTCTCATCAGCTAAACCACATTACACATGAGTCTAGAGTCTCTCCAGCTAAACCACATTACAGATGAGTAGAGTGGGGAGTGAGTCAGGTGCCTTTTATCAACACCTGGATAGTTTCCACTTTCCACTGCAAGTTTTCATCTTCACTCTCCAACAAGGGACAGATTCTGGCAATGGATTGGTGAACCTTACTGCCAGTCAATGACACCAGTGAAGCAGAAATCGTGAACATGAAAATGGTGAGGATGTACTTTACCTGGTAGTGGGATATGTGAGGATGAACTGTACCTGGTAGTGGGATATGTGAGGATGTACTGTACCTGGTAGTGGGATATGTGAGGATGTACTGTACCTGGTAGTGGGATATGTGAAGATGTACTGTACCTGGTAGTGGGATATGTGAGGATGTACTGTACCTGGTAGTGGGATATGTGAGGATGTACTGTACCTGGTAGTGGGATATGTGAGGATGTACTGTACCTGGTAGTGGGATATCTGCTGCCCACACCTGTTCTCCTCCATCTTTCTCCAGAAGCCTCAGCTTCACTTCCTTTGTGTCAGAACTCAGTAACACCTGGAAGTTGGGGTGGTAGTTTGGACCGTAGCTCCAGTATATCTCAGTATGCTGAAACACCAAGTAAGCGCTGTTAACAGATGAATCAATCAGAAATCTGACTGGTTTGGACAAGTCTAGGCCAGTGGAAAATGTGATTGTTAAATGGGCTAACTATTCCTTTAAGACAATAAAAAATGTTTTAAATCATAAATGACTAATGTTTTGAATTCCCCTTGGGGTCTTGGTTCTAAATTGTGTTACTGTTAGTCAACAGTTCACAAGCTGACTCATTAGCTAGGTGTGATTGATGGGTGTAATTACTGAATGTGGCACATGGCTAGAGATGCGCATCGAAAAACCGGTTCTTGTTGAGAACCGGTTCCCAGTGAATTGATCGTTAGCCAAAATCCTTAACGATTCCGCTATTGATTCCTGTCGTTGCTGCGCATGCGCGATGACATTGCATGCACATGCCTTGTTTTGTTTTATTAGACCGCGGTAGAAGACGCCAGCAACATGTCGTCTAGGCATAAACGTTTGAAAGTGTGGTTACATTTCACGCGACAAGATGTTCTTTGTTCTCAGTTCCATTTGGACTTCACTTGATTGTATTTGTTGCCAGTTGCGGCTGCTCATTTTTGTCAGCTCAGCTCATATACCCTTTTTAAATGGAAGGAGCATTGTAATTTCTACTAGTAACATGTTAGACTGTTATTGGATTTAAAATTCAACAATTATTCATGTTTTATTTATCTTTTTCTATAGAAAAAACTGATTTTGTCAGTTTTATTTTTAGTTCAAGGTGAATACACCTAAAAAAACAGCACTGTAGCCTAATTGGCATGTTCAAAGTATATATAAAAGAAAATTAATGTTAATAAACCTGTTTGTACTCTTTTTCCCAATGTGAATCGATAAGAGAATCACCAAGGAATCGGATCGATAAGCAGAATCGAAAATGGAATCGGAATCGCTAAAATCTTATCAATATCCATCCCTACACATGGCATCATGTTAGTTTGAAGAAATACCAGCTGCATAAGATGGAGCAGCTTGGACACATCATCAGTGATGAACCCAGGGTCATCGGTTGTTTCGGGTCTTTGATCATCAGACACCCTCATCTGGGTGACCCAGCTGCGCTACACCATGGATCCCCCCTCTTGATCCACAACCACCTGGAAGCTCTCTCTCTGCAGCTTCACTGATGTTGTTGTTGGATTTTCTCTCTTGCAATCCTCTGACGCCAAGAAGCCTGAGTGCTCGATGTAGAGGCTTCCCTGGGAATCCCCTACCCGATCCCTCTGCAGGTCTTGACAAGTTCCAAGTACTTCGCCTTCTTTCTCTCATGGGCCTCCTCATCCGGTCTTCCCATGGGACTGCGAGTTCCAACAGCACCACTTGCTTGGAGGAGTCAGATGTTAAGATTTGGTCTGGCCTGAGTCTAGTTGTAGCAATGTGCTCCGGAAACTTCAGCTGCCTACCCAGGTCCACCAGCAGCTGCCAGTCACAGGCTGAGGCTAGCAAGCCGGCTTCTCTCCTGCCCTGACAAAGGCCAAGTTATGCCTTGCTGGGAGCTGATGTTTTCTCTGCTGGATTCCAGTGCAGATGGTATCGGCTACTGCCTTTAACACCTGGTCATGGCGCCATGTGTACGTTCCCCCTCCCAGTGCTTTGGGGCAGCAGCTCAGGATGTGCGCTAGAGAATCTCTTGCCAGAGAGTGGGCATGCTGGGGTTTCTGCAAGATCCCAACTGTGCAGGTTGGATGGGCTCGGGAGAACACAATACACAGACTGGATAAGAAGTTTGAGTCTTGCTGGTTCCGATTTCCAAATGTCAGTCCAGGTGATCTTCTGAGCAGATGCATGGTCCCAGTTCATCTAAGCTCCTTGCTGACACATGGCCACTGTCCTGCTGCGGTGCTCCTCCACCTCTGCCCGGATCTCTTCCTGGATCAGCTGCCGTCTCTCTCTCCCCTGAGCTTTGTCGTAGCAAGGTCTTGTATACTACCAAGCCCAGCTCGTCTGACTGCCACAGAGCCCACCAAGACACCATGGCTCAGCCTCACTTCTGCTCGTTCCACTGCCTCACAAGCCCGCCACTTCCACCCAGTCTTCACGGTGAGGCCCGCAGACACTCTGGTGTCTGCGGAGTCTCTGTAGAGTAGTACCTCCCTGGCTCCGGTGACCTTAAGCTCCTCTGTCAGGCCGGTAAAGGGGAGCTGGAGCTTATTGTTGTGCCCATTAAGGGCAATAGTGCTGAGGTTCTTAGCCCTCTGCAGGGAGGCCGCTCTGTGAGCGCTGGCCTCTCTTTCTCACTCACCTTCTGGTATCGCTGCTTTAGAGACCTCGGCTGTTTCCTGAGCTCGGTGATCTTGATCTCACGCCGGTTTGGCCTCACAGTCGTGCTGGCATTCGGTTGTCATGACAAATCTCTCCACACCGATGCTGATCAGGGTAAACATCAGCTGAAGTCGCTGATCCACTTACCCCCTTGATGAAGCTTCAAGAGCTGCATTAACATCCTCATTAAACTGGCGCCACTCAGCCCTCTTGTGTGCGGCAGGTCATAAGACCGGGCGATGTTCGGATGGTTTGCTCATGTGGCATACGGGGCATGGAGGTTCTGAACACTGTGGGGTGACTCCGGTCTTGCTCCTCCTCTGTCTCACCAGGGAGACATCATTTCTACGTGACATCATTATTATGTGGGTTATGTTAGAATCTACCTCTGATTATTTATAATCTACTGGCAACATCATTATTATGTGGGTTGTGTTAAGAGTACCTCTGGTTATATATAATCTACTACTGGCAACATCATTATTATGTGGGTTGTGTTAGAGTCTACCTCTGGTTGTATCTTTTCTCCCTTTTTTGGTTGTATATCATCTCTCTCCACCCCATCAAAGCAGAGACTGTACGTTTCCCAACGAGTGAGATTGCAATAAGGACTGACAGACATATAACTGCTTGTTCTATGCTGCTCCTTCACCTGAAAAAAGATCAGACATGATTATCAAGGAGGGAAACAGACTGATATTAAAGCTGCAAACATTGATTTTATTTATATTGTCAAAACTAATTAAAACCACCTGATATCAGATTGTTTCAATGAGCCATAGCATCCTAATAGCATTGTACTTCAATGACTCATCCCTACCGGTCACCTGTCAGTTGTTATTCCAGCATTTCTGCCTGTGTTGTCAGTAGCTGGCCCGTGCCTTTGCTCGTCACGAATGAGGGGCATTTTAAACCCAAGTGAAATTGAACTGAAATTTAAGATTCCAGTTTCTCCAAAATTGATATATTTAATGTTTTTATTGTTTCTTCAATGTTCTCTTGTGCAAATGGCACGTACAAAACTCAAAAAATTGCTATCATATACATTTAAGAACAAATGTATTCTCATTTACTGTACAATGGCAGCCTTATATGGCTCTAGCCATTCATTTAAGCCTTTCGTTTGTAAACAGGTCTGTTGCAGCCATATCGGGGAATTTATTGGTAAAATCAAATTGATTGCACTTTTAACTAGCTGCCAAAACTAAACATGAACTTCAAGTATATAACAGCTTAATCCGAATACTGTTTACGATGTACTGTAGGAATAGAGAGAAACAACTATACCATATTAATTGTATTGCATTAAGTAGACGGTACACTGCCAAAGAACATCAGCATATCAACCATGACTGGTTGGCAATGTCACTGTTTGGAACATCGATTTAAAAGATTTTGATTTAAGTATAAACCGGCAGGGAGCATGGAGTAACATTCCATTAACCTCTCGCAATCATAATCACCAATTAATTCACTATAAACAAAGTATAAAATAAAATATATTATTTATCTCATAGGGAATGTTGCCAAATTCTGATTACCCAGAGTCCCCTACTGTATAGTCCCTATGCCCTCAGAGAGCCATGGGCTCATATGCATGTGATGTGGGAGTGCCCAGGGTCCATTTCTTTTGGGTCAGTGTTTCCAATGTACGATTTTAGAGGAGAAAAATGTATTTACATTAGTGAGAACCCAGGGGTTAAGTACTAGGGTTTTGAATGCGTTTTTTGTTCTTTTGTTTTGGCAGCTGTGTGATCACAGGATTATAAAGTAAGGGTATCCCAAACAGGTACTATTATACATTGTTGAGAGTATGTGTTTAATTGAGAGGCTATGTATATATACCTAGTGTATATGCATTTAGATTATATTGTCCAGTAGAACCTTGAAGATCCGAACCTCAGAGATCTGAACAACGCGGTCAACCGAACAGGGTCAAAACAGGAAATGAGCACCAAACTACGGCGCGTCAAATCCTGACAGAACAAGTAACGGTAAAATGATAGGCTGTTTATCCTATAGGCTATAGTTTATCCTATAGGCTATAATATTATCGGACATTTGTTTGTGATTTAAATAGGTTATGCCTATTCTGAAGGCGACTAGGCGAGGGGCTAATAGCTACTATAGGAGTTAATTTGCTTCAAAATAATGGAAAAGGGCTTGTAGCCTATGGTTATCTGAGTGCACGTAAGTGCCTTTTTCGATTCAAATAGAGGGTTGTTTTTAACATGAGTTTCTACACATTACATATTATATTTTCAAAATTTTGTGTATTTTGGGAAAACCTTCAGAGTTACGAACATTTCAGAGATCCGAACGACCGTCATTCCCGGTGGGTTCGGATCTTTGAGGTTTTACTATATAGCTATATGTATACTATGTATGTATTGATTGTGCCTGCTCAAAATTAGTCTATATACCGTGCACTGTTTGCTGCCACCTGAAAAAAATCAGTAAAAAACTGGTCACAAAATATCATATTTTATGTTGATAAACAACACGACTGAAGTTTTACACAAACTACACATTTTCGTCCAGATTTATTTGTTCATTAGTCTTTCACACATTTTGACATGATCAAGCTCTCTGGGGTAAAAACAACATCGAACAACATGAGATTCATGTTTTGGACGTGGTGCAAAGACTTGGGGACTGTACCTTTTCAATCAGGACATTCGCTGGCACTACAACCAGGTTGAGAATTGGAATAGGACGTAGGGAGCTTCTGGATTCGAGGAAGGGCAACACCTGCCCCCTGATGGTGATGAAGGGGATATACCGTCTCACAAGGCCCCAGAGAGACAGGTCTGTCACCTTCACCACCACATGTGTGTCAGTTACCCTCAGGGGTGGTAAAAGCTCCACACTGTCACCACTGACATGGGCCACAGACAGGGACCCACGGAAGATAGCAACGTTTCAATGTCTTGTATAGCTGGGTAATAGATGGGTAATATAGTATAATTTTAGTATAGTATATTTAGATTAGTATAAGAGTTGTGAGTGGTGTGAAACTTACCAGTGAGAATCTCACAGTGGGGGAGGTGCAGCTGACAGACTGACCCCTGAGGACAGTCGATGCTGAACAGGGGTCCTGCAGGGGTCTGGCCTGTAGATGTCAGGAGATCGTCGTCCCATTGGTCAGTGCTGTACAGCACCTCCCCCTCTCCCTCCATCTGAAAGCCCAGACCTGTCAGACTGCACTGGAACAGACCAGCATGGGGACACTGGAGCCTGGGGGACACAGGACAAAAGTGATCATTACTATCACAATACAAAGAGAGAGAGAGAGGTGAAGATTAAGAATAACTCTGATACCACAGAAAAGAGCTGTCACCTGTATGAGCAGAGTTCAGGAACCACAATAGTTGGGGTCTGGAAAGAGGAGACAAAAATCACCAACAAATATAGCTGCAAGCAACAATGTGGGGGCCAAGCAGGATGTGCGACCAGCGCATCAAAGACAACAAAACACGCAACACGCCATAGCCATAGCCGCATTCGAATCCCTACCACAGTTTTGAAAATCTGGCATGCGGTTCAGAATAAACGCACCTCCAACTTTGACAGGTTGGTGGCGCTAGAGAGTTTGAGGTGTCGACATAGACTTGGTGACAGGGGACACGGAACTGTCCCCGATGAGTGTGCCTAATGTGGTTATGATACATCAAAAGGTTTTTGAAAATCGGTCACACAGGTCAAAAGTTGTATGCCTAAACGCACCTCCAACTTTGACATGGTGGTGGCGCTAGAGGGTTCGAGCTGTCGCAATGATACTTGCTGACAGGGGTCATGGGACTGTCCCCGATGAGTGTGCCAAATGTGGCTTTGATACATTAACAATTTGCTGAGATATGACCCCATATCCTGTTTGGCAGCTTGGATGCCAAATTTGATTGGCTGTAGCGGGCGAACGCTTTCGAGAATCGAAAATCCCTGTACAACTTTTGTGGACATTGGTCTAGAGAATGTGTATACAGAGTACAAATTGGTCGAAATTCCTAGGAAGAGATACATTTTAAGTGTTTTTCACAAAATTCAAAATGGCGGGATATCCAATATGGTGGAAAATCATGTCATTGAGCCAAGGAATCCAACGGTCCCTCATTTTTGAAAATCCGACTTACAGGTCAAAAGTTGTGTGCACAAATGCACCTCCAACTTTGACACGTTGTTGGCGCTAGAGAGGGCGAGGTGTGGACATGAGACTTGGTGAAGAGGGTCAGGGCACTGTCCTGAATGAGTGTGCCAATTTTCACAATTTTTGACCATACGGTTCTATACGCTGCCATAGACTCCCATGGCAGAAGAAATAAAGAAGAAGAAAGGAGAGGAAAACGTACAAACACAATGGGTGCTGCAGCAGCTGCGCTGCTTGGCCCCCAATAATAAACTGGACCCCATAATCTACAATTAGTGTCTGACTGATGTTCCTTATTTCAGTCCCAATGGGAAAAAAATGATCATCTTCAAATTGATACAAGATCTACAGGAACGGGTTGGTGATGTTCTCTGGTGGAGCTGAGCCTCTGGAATAAGAAATGAAAACATTCTACATATAATCTGGTAATCTACATACTGGTCCCTGTGGTGTGGATGTCCAGCTGTGTGCAGGTTTAGGGTTTAATCCGATGTGTGGGGATCTCTTTGGCTCTGACTCTGATCTGTGGTCAGGTGCTGGTCTGGGTCTCAGGGAGACGTAGCCAGAGCTTCCCTGAGACAGGACATCAGATCTGCCACCTCCCCACCCTGTAGAGAAACACAACCAGGTCAGACCCACTACTGGGCTGTGGTTAGCCTCCTGCACAGGGACAACATCTATGGGCCACAAAACTGACAGTCTTCATGAATAAATACATTTAAAGAATCATTGAGATAGATACAGTACAGTACAGTCCATTCATATCTAGATAGCGAGACAGATGAAACCACAGTGAGATCCTCAGGATCCCCAGACACACTCTGACGTCTTACTCTCAGGTCTCAGTGATCCAGACCCAGATCCAGCCTCAGATGTCTGCTCAGAACCACAGCCCGTCTCAGCTCTGCTTTCTCCACTCACTGCACAACACAACAACACAAATGATGAGCGATTCACAGGTTGTGATGTATTGGAAGGTCTAGAAACAAAAATGAAATATTCTAATGATGTGTGTTTAACTGTTTTACTATGGATATCTACCTTTTCTACTTTTAGTAAATAGTCAGACCATACTCACTGCCTGGAGGCAAATCGATGCTTCTGAGTGCTTGCTTCTGAAACTTCTCCACAAAACTCCATTTAATTTCTCCTCTGCCATCGATCTCAGGGTAAAACACATCTCCACTGTTTGCTGCCACCATCTCATCCATCTTGTCCAACAGCTCAGTGACCTGAGTGCCATCATCCCTGTTCTTATTGTTGAGGACATGATACCTGTTCCCACATTTCTCAACAAGCCACTGGAGGGTCTTCCCTTCTGTCTCAATGTGCTGCTCAATGGTTGTGTCTCCCAGACTGTCCCCACAGGTGAACAGCACTATAGTGTGACTCCAGACTCTGTCACTGAGAAGCTGCAGGTGTCCCTCTACAGAACTGGCTACTTCCTCTGTGAAAGAGATTTCCAGGTGTATGACCAGGAGGAGAGTGTGGGGTCCTGGGGGACACAGAGACACACTGCGTACTATCTCCTGTTTAACCAGCTCAGTAGTCATCTCTACAGGGAGATTCCTCTGCCATCCTGGAGTGTCGACCACAGTGACCTGCCTCCCTGCTACTTCTCCCTGTCTCTTCACACACTGAGCAGCTGTCCTCAGGTCAAACTCCTCTCTGCCCAGGATGGTGTTTCCTGATGAACTCTTCCCTGCTTCTCTCCCCCCCAGCAGCACAACCCTCAGCTCTGAGTGATGGAGTGAATCACCTGTCAAAGAATGAGAGAATCATACAGTATCACAACTCTAAAAGTATCCCCTACAGTGTCAAGACAATCTTGTGTATTTTTTTTTTAATAGTTACTGATTTGAGTGAGACAGATGTGTGTGCTGTGCTGACACCACAGGCAAAGACCCACACCTCTCTCACATCAACTACTACCTAGTCAAGACCCACACCTCTCTCACATCAACTACTCTACCTAGTCAAGACCCACACCTCTCTCACATCAACTACTACCTAGTCAAGACCCACACCTCTCTCACATCAACTACTACCTAGTCAAGACCCACACCTCTCTCACATCAACTACTACCTAGTCAAGACCCACACCTCTCTCACATCAACTACTACCTAGTCAAGACCCACACCTCTCTCACATCAACTACTACCTAGTCAAGACCCACACCTCTCTCACATCAACTACTCCCTAGTCACTGTCCCTCTGCACATCATGCCATCTCAAAGCTTAGGAGACAAGAATCCATCAAGCTCACTGCTCTGTAAACTCGTTCCTCTATAACCAAGTTCCATTCTTAACAGTGGTATCACATCAACATCAAATTTCACATCAATATCACCTTTTGATCACATGTTGACATGATGTATTATATGCAGTAGTGCAGTTTTTTTTCTCTTGGGGGACCATAAAGACAAATATCTTTTACTGACCCATTTTGAAACTTCTATCCAGAGAAAAAATAACTCACCTATGAAGGTTCTGTGGATCTCTCTCTGCTTCATCACTTTGAGCTTCCTCTGTTTCGCCCTCTCTTCTTTTGTTCTTCTCCATAGTTCCATCTTCTCCGGTACCTCTCTCTCAAAATGGCCTCCTCTGTTTCCTGCCACCATCTCTTCCATCTTGTCCAACAGCTCAGTGACCTGAGTGCCATCACCTCTGTTCTTATTGTTGAGGACATGATACCTGTTCCCACATTTCTCAACAAGCCACTGGAGGATCTTCCCTTCTGTCTCAATGTGCTGCTCAATGGTTGTGTCTCCCAGACCGTCCCCACAGGTGAACAGCACTATAGTGTGACTCCAGACTCTGTCACTGAGAAGCTGCAGGTGTTCCTCTACTGATCTTCTGTGTTTCTCTGTGAATGTGTAACCCAGCTTTATGACCAGGAGGAGAGTGTGGGGTCCTGGGTGACACAGAGACACACTGTGTACTATCTCCTGTTTAACCAGCTCAGGAGTCTTCTCTACAGGGAGATTCCTCTGCCATCCTGGAGTGTCGACCACAGTGACCTGCCTCCCTGCTACTTCTCCCTGTCTCTTCACACACTGAGCAGCTGTCCTCAGGTCAAACTCCTCTCTGCCCAGGATGGTGTTTCCTGATGAACTCTTCCCTCCTCGTCTTGCCCCCAGCAGCACAACCCTCAGCTCTGAGAGATGGAGGGAGTCACCTGTCAGAGACAGAAAAAAGTACAGATAGAGGGAAAGAAAGAAAGAAAGAAAGAAAGAAAGAAAGAAAGAAAGAAAGAAAGAAAGAAAGAAAGAAAGAAAGAAAGAAAGAAAGAAAGAGGATGTGAATAAGAGAGTTAGAGAACAGTATTACTCTCTGATATTGACAATGTGCCGAGTTTTAAGGTGGCGTCGACTGAAATATTGATCAGTTTTGATGATGATGGTTGCAGAAATAACATCTGTTTGTATTTGTGTTTTTATCCTTGTGAACGGAAACAGACTATTTGCTACACGTACACATGCAACACATTGTTATACAATAATAGTACTTATATTCTACTTACAACTTTATTATATATTACTAGTGTGTGTCCAGTGAAATAAACTCACCCATTCGTGATCTGAGAGTCTCTCTCTGTTCCTGCACCTTCATCATCCTCTGTTGTGCTCTCTCTTCCTCTGCCCTCCTTTTCTCCTCTATCTTCTCCAGTTTCTCTCTGTCCATCTCATAGTGGCCTCCTCTGTTTCCTGCCACCATCTCCTCCATCTTGTCCAACAGCTCAGTGACCTGAGTGCCATCATCTCTGTTCTCATTGTTGAGGACATGATACCTGTTCCCACATTTCTCAACAAGCCACTGGAGGGTCTTCCCTTCTGTCTCAATGTGCTGCTCAATGGTTGTGTCTCCCAGACGGTCCCCACAGGTGAACAGCACTATAGTGTGACTCCAGACTCTGTCACTGAGAAGCTGCAGGTGTCCCTCTACTGATCTTCTGTGTTTCTCTGTGAATGAGTGATCCAGCCGTATGACCAGGAGGAGAGTGTGGGGTCCTGGGGGACACAGAGACACACTGCGTACTATCTCCTGTTTAACCAGCTCAGTAGTCTTCTCTACAGGGAGATTCCTCCACCATCCTGGAGTGTCGACCACAGTGACCTGCCTCCCTGCTACTTCTCCCTGTCTCTTCACACACTGAGCAGCTGTCCTCAGGTCAAACTCCTCTCTGCCCAGGATGATGTTTCCTGATGAACTCTTCCCTGCTACTCTCCCCCCCAGCATCACAACCCTCAGCTCTGAGAGATGGAGGGAGTCACCTGTCAGAGAGAGAAAAGTACAGAGGGAGGGAAAGAAAGAAAGAAAGAAAGAAAGAAAGAAAGAAAGAAAGAAAGAAAGAAAGAAAGAAAGAAAGAAAGAAAGAAAGAAAGAAAGAAAAAGAAAGGATGTGAATAAGAAAGTTAGAGAACAGTATTACTCTCTGATATTGACAATGTGCCTAGTTTTAAGGTGGCGTCGACTGAAATATTCCTCAGTTTTGATGATGATGGTTGCAGAAATAACATCTGTTTGTATTTGTGTTTTCATCCTTGTGAACGGAAACAGACTATTTGCTACACGTACACATGCAACACATTGTTATACAATAATAGTACTTATATTCTACTTACAACTTTATTATATATTACTAGTGTGTGTCCAGTGAACTAAACTCACCCATTAGTGATCTGAGAGTCTCTCTCTGTTCCTGCACCTTCATCATCCTCTGTTGTGCTCTCTCTTCCTCCTCCCTCCTTTTGTCCTCTATCTTCTCCAGTTTCTCTCTGTTCATCTCATAGTGGCCTCCTCTGTTTCCTGCCACCATCTCCTCCATCTTGTCCAACAGCTCAGTGACCTGAGTGCCATCACCTCTGTTCTCATTGTTGAGGACATGATACCTGTTCCCACATTTCTCAACAAGCCACTGGAGGGTCTTCCCTTCTGTCTCAATGTGCTGCTCAATGGTTGTGTCTCCCAGACGGTCCCCACAGGTGAACAGCACTATAGTGTGACTCCAGACTCTGTCACTGAGAAGCTGCAGGTGTTCCTCTACTGATCTTCTGTGTTTCTCTGTGAATGAGAAATCCAAGTCTATGACCAGGAGGAGAGTGTGGGGTCCTGGGGGACACAGAGACACACTGCGTACTATCTCCTGTTTAACCAGCTCAGGAGTGTCCTCTACAGGGAGATTCCACCACCATCCTGGAGTGTCGACCACAGTGACCTGCCTCCCTGCTACTTCTCCCTGTCTCTTCACACACTGAGCAGCTCTCCTCAGGTCAAACTCCTCTCTGCCCAGGATGGTGTTTCCTGATGAACTCTTCCCTGAATGTCTCCCTCCCAGCAGCACAACCCTCAGCTCTGAGAGATGGAGTGAGTCACCTGGTGGCACAACATAGAAAATAATAGAAAGCAATGATTAAGCATAATTCACTGTACTGGATAAAACTTTTTTAATGGGTTCCATCTCAGTTGATGAAGAATGAACACATTAGTTCATGATGAGTAGGTTTAGCGTGTTCTCTAGCTGTGTTCTGTAGCTCTGATGAAAATGTTTCACTAGATTTGACCAGATATTAAATTGATTGAGGTTTGATGGTGAAGGGTACTTCCACAGCTTCAATAACGATAATAGTGTGTAATAATAATATTAAGAAGAAGAAGAATTCAGGACCTAGAACCTTTTGTTTGGGTAGACACAAAGGTGGAAAGCAGTTTTCTTGTTGATTTATTGGATTTGTCAACATTGTGAATGATATGAAAACTATCAACATATCATAACAGTATATGGGTATCTGTGTCAGTTTAGCAACATACCAATTTCATGAAACATATACATAACCATCGATTGGTCCCCCAACACACTACCTCAGATCAGCTTACAAAAGAACAAATGTTGAGGACGTGTAGTACCAATCATGGTTATATTTAAGAACATATTTTACAGAAATGTTGCTTGACATTTGTTCTGAGGCAGAATACCACCATTTTCTGATGAGAGATGTGGTTGTCTGTGTAAGAAATAAGTGGGATGAAGGCTTATTGAATTCATTCAATTCAAAATTAATGTAAAATAACTAAATACATGGTGTGTAAGACAAAGAAAGATGCCATATTGACAAGTATTCAGTAATTTATTACAGTTATGTTCACTGGTATATAGTATACTGTTTCAGAGACACAACTCTTGAGATTGAGAACAAACAATCAACTCTGTTCCAGATTATACAAAAGCTAAAGACAAAAATGAATAAGACTGGTCATCCAAATGTTTTAAATTAATTAAAAAATTAGCAAGACACACTGAAGTTTGATAATTATACACAGAAATGACAAATGAGCATCGAGGCTCCAACCTGCAGACATATTGGCCCAGTCCCAATGTCCCCCCTAAACCCTCAAGCCCTGAGCCCTCACAAACTTATTGACGTCACCTGGTAAAGTGGTTGAGTGCGAGAGGCTGCAAGGGCTCGAATTGGTATAAAAAGGAATGGGACAGCACTTGCGACATCACACTACATTGACGTGAAAACATATTTTTTACTATTGTGGGAGGAGAAGAATAAGATTAATAATATAGAATTCACTTTTACAATTAAAATCTACGTCCGTGAAGCCAAACAAAACATTTTCAAATAAGAGTGAAAAACCAAACCCCAATATGATGAACTTCCTGGTCATGAAATGTGGATTGACATGCAGACGGCTTACCTGAGGCCATGGTGTCACTCCTTTATCTCCGTCTCTTCTCCTCTTTCTCACGTTCGCGTCCAGAAGACCTGGGCAATAAATTAAATATTAGACAAATGACAGTTATCAGGGTTGCCAACTCTCACGCATTGGCCGTGAGACACACGGGATCGAGCCTCGTCACACGCACACACGCCGCAATGGAATTTCACACGGCCCAAAATATATATATATATATATATATATATATATATATATATATATATATATATATATATTATTTTATACACAATTTTGCGGCATCCCTGGACTTGTCCGCCCCCCCTCCCATGCATGTCACTGATTGCTATTGATTTAAACCTATTAGAGTCAGCTTGGGCAGCTCATCAAACGTTGCCCGCTCCGGATTGAATGATTAAAAAAAAAAGAAGGTTGGGATGGAATGTGATTGTTGCTTGGAGACTGGGTCATCCTTTCCAGACCATACTGGCTCAGCGCTTCAAAACGTCTTCATTGCAAGAAGCCATGGTGCTTGAACGAGGTGGGAAGGTTCATGAGACAGTTACAGAGTCGTACAAAGTAAGTTTTGCTGTCACTTGTATCAGAACTTTTACCTTGCAATTATTTCACTGAGTATTGAGACAGTGGCTGTCAGTAGTGACTAGAATTTAGCTAGCTAACCACGTTAGCTCAGCTGTCACAACTAGTTAGTAATTAGCTACTTTTCATTGATTTCTAGCCTAGAAATCTGCATGGTGAAGGACTAGTGAAGTGAAGCCTGCGAAGGTCCCAAAACTGCCAGGTAAAAGGTTTATTTTATGAATTTGTTGGTTTGATGTTGTACTATGCTAGTTGAGAAGCAGTTATCTAAATATCCTTGACATATCCCCCTGGTCCATGGCGCACAGGAGCCTAGTCTCTCTCTCAAGATGCCTCGCCATGACACATGGCCATGACACTTCTACAAAGAATATTAATAAAATAAATAAATTGAACTCTGTGCAAGAGTATTTGAAGCTTACACAATTTTTGCCTGTGAACCAATTAGAAGCAAGCTAAACATTTCAAAATGCCTGCTGTGCTTGAGGCCTATTGTAGAGTTTACACAGTTCAATCTTCAACGGTGAGGGGGGTTAGCCAGTTCAAGAGGCTCAGCTGCATCGCAAAGCTGGCCCTGGTTCTGCCCCACTCCAATGCACACGCAGAGCGAGTGTTTTCCATGGTGGGGCTCAACAAGACCAGGAACAGACTGGCCCTAGATGGAACCCTGTCCTCAATCATGACCATCAAGATGGCTAACCTGGAGCCATGCTTCAAGTGGGAGCCCTCCCCAGCGCTCATCAAGGCCTCAAAGAAGGCCACAGGCCAGTACAACATGGACCACTCAGCTCAGGAGACCTATGGCATAGTAAAACAAAAAAGGTTGCAGTATATGTAACATTCTAGTTCTTTAACCCTGAGCAGGATGGTATAATCCCACTACTGCTATTCAGTATTCTAAGTTCTTGTTATCCTTGCAAGATGTATGCCACGGTGTTGATGAATGTCATCTAGTCTTGATTATTATTGAAATCTGTGATTATTCTTGTGGCAATAAATATATTTGAAAAGTTGAAAAATTAAAACGTGTTAATCTGAACAATACGAGTATGTAAAGACCAACTTTTATTTTATTTGTTATAATATTGACATGGAAAAGTAATTAAAACAGGTTAAAATCTGAACAATACGAGTATGTGAAGACTGTTAATTATTATTCTTTTCTTTTTTTTTTAATAATAGTTGCATTTCAATATCGCCAAATAAACCTGCACACCTGTTGACAATGAGCTCTCATCAGATCCCTCTGGTGGCCAAAACTGTTGTAGGTTGAGGGGTTAGAAATTATGAAACTTGGGAAATGTTTAAATGGTCATGTTTCCTACAGTACAACTACAAATGGTGCTCAAACCTCTGCCCAAGAATGGATTTTGTGGTTCTTTTTGAGCGCATCATTCTGAACCCTTCATCCCTGTGACCTTCCCATCTACAGATATGGAGGTAAAAATGAATATTATAGATGTGAGGACAGCCACCCCCCCCCCCAAAAAAAAATGTCAGTCTCACTCCAAGCTTTTCTGAAAAGTTGTCAACCCTGAGTTATGCATGTTAGTTTCTCTGGTTAACTCCACCATAACAGTCACGTAGCTGCGTCACGGATGCTAATTCACCCAGCTAGTTAAGGCTGAACTGGGTTACCAATAGGCTCAGTGCACCAGCTCCACTACTTCCTGAAAGTCACTTGGCTGCTTTATTTCCTGTCCTATATGATTGGATTAAGTGATTAATCAGGTGTGAGGCAGACCCAGCGCACACCTGATTAATCACTTAATCCAATCATATTGGACAGGAAATAAAGCAGCCAAGTGACTTTCAGGAAGTAGTGGAGCTGGTGCACAGAGCCTATTCAGGAAGTAGTGGAGCTGGTGCACAGAGCCTATTCGCAGCTTCTATTAACGTTACAACTCAAGTTGTGAGACCATCAGCTTACGTAGCCGTCGATTCGTTGTTATAACCACCGATAGATCAAATAAAACACCAGAAAATACGTTTTCCATTCACCCACACACCCCCGAAGTGTACCAAAGAAGCTCCACTATCTGAAAGTGATAGAGTACATTCACATGCCTTGGTTAGGGTGGACTGTGTTTATAGGGAATATTAGCTAATGCTACCTAACAAGCTAGTGCTAGGTAGTGGTAGCTAACGCTATCTCAACACTGAAGCAACATTACGAAAATATGCTCTAATGACAAAAATAGCGAAGGTGTCTCTTAAGGTTACTTACATTTTCACTGGAAGCCATGTTTCAAAGTTTCGGTTTTGTCGAGCCGAGATTGGACCATCCCCTGTTGCGTGATTGGACCCTCCCCTGTTGCGTGATTGGACCCTCCCCTGTTGCGTGATTGGACCCTCCCCTGTTGCGTGATTGGACCCTCCCCTGTTGCGTGTGGAGGCGTGTTCAGCAGGAGGGCGGTGTCAAGTGATTGACATCATATGCTAACCAATCAGGAGCGTCAGAAAATCACGGAAATACACCGTAGAGCGTCAGCTGGCTTTCTTCGGGGTTTTACTTTTCTCACGAATCTTGTATTTGGTAGTCTACATATCTAGATATTCGAATAGTTCCAAAAAGAAGAAATGAGAAGAAAAACGGAAAGAATAGTATTCAATTTAAACTTAGGGCAAAGTATAACAATGGTTCTTCTACAACTGCGCCAGAGCTGGGCTGTCTCCGCACTGCTTATTCTCTCCATTATTATTGCTATTGGCATTGGACAAAGTCAGAGTAGGTGCTACGAAATAGTGTCCTATATAGGCTTTATTTTTAATAAAGATCGCTCATGTAATCCTACAAACACGCATCATATCGAACCAGATGCCCTGTAGGCTACTGACAGTATACCGTTTGCAAGTAGCCTACATCCATCCTCATATCTAGACCTGTTCCAGTGCGATATCCCCTGGACCAGGTCTACCTCATAGCTACACTTAGCCTAATTATTGTCATTGTTAAATGTATTTGTGATTAGGCAAGAGCTAGACTATTCATGCAATGTTTGTTGGTCAACAGCGCCCTGGTGTCACGGATAATGTACATTTCTTGTGTACTAGGGTTCCTGTCCATGCCTGGTCCTCTGCCCAGTGTGCTGGGCGTTTTGTGTTTGGGTGGAATGGCGCTTCTCTGGAGGGACATACGCTCCAAAGTGAAGGGACAGAACCGCACATTAAGCAGTTTGCTAAGCCAATATTTGGCCGTAAAGGTTGTTGGTTGGCTGGGTAAGCGTCAAAGAGATCAGCTAGAAGCCGACACGCTCCATGTACGGCAAGTCCAAGAGCAAACTCTCCTGAAGCGCCTGCGGAAGAATGCCGATACGTGTTATGGAAAGCAGTATGATTTCACTTCCATCAAAGGTAACATTTAAAAAGGTTTCCTTGAAACAACAATGTAATACGTTTTAATTACTGCGCAATTCCATATCTAGCGGTGATACCCTGAGCTGAATGGGCTATTAATCACAATGATTTATGACCTCTAAAGTGTGATGTAACATATTTGTCAGTCCATATACTGTAGCCTATCAACTGTTTAAAATAGTCTGCCGACAGTGCAGCAGTATAGTACAGTGGAGAAATCTGCACAGGAATGAGTGTGTTGGCATGATGGACACACATTTCACAATTAACAACCACGCCTTCGTTTTCATTTACAAACTATTGAATTTGACCTTTTTCTGTTTGTTTTTTTTCAGACTGCGAGACATTTCGCACACGACACCCTGTGACGACGTATGAGCACTACCGCGAGCTGATTGGCCGCATCGCCGCGGGGGACCACAAGGTCATCATCGCTGAGAAGCCCCTGGTTCTGGCTATGACCTCAGGTACGTCAGGGCCCAGCGCCATGCTGCTGAGCACCAGGGACACCAGCGCCGAGTTCTTCCTACAGGTCAGTCTCCTTAGTGATTACCCAGCGACGCTTTCACATTTGCTTCCTATTTCTGCTGCAGTAATAGTGTGTATAGAGTGTGTTCTCACTGACCTGTGTGTGTGTGTGTGTATGCGTGTCTGTATGTGTGTCTGTGTCTGTGTGTGTGTGAGTGAGTATGCGTGTTCGCCTACTTGTGTGTCCAGGGAGTGGCTGTCTGTCTGGACGCCATGCGTAGGTCCTTCCCTGCGGCCGAGAGCCTCCAGCGCACCACCAAGCTCTTTTACACACCCACCTTTCGCCAGTCCCAGGCCGGCATTCCCATTGGCCCAAACTCCTCCACCCCTGCCTCCTCACGCCACATGCTCAACCTTTACACCACCCCTGCACCTGCCTTCCAGGTACAGTAGGACCCATCAAAACAAAACACGAAAGACGTAACTCTACAAAACTGTACTACGTATTCTAAACAGCCCTGAACTTGGCCAGTGGCTGGCAAAACTCTCTGCAACTCTCCAAGAAACAGAAGAGGGAGAGGAAAACAAAATAACCTTTATGTGACCTTGAATACTTGTTCGATATATATCTATATAACGTCTGTGCTGCTAATACCTCCAGGTGTCCAGTGAGAAAGACGCCCTCTACCTTCACCTCCTCTTTGCCCTCAAAGATCCGAGCGTGGGAACGCTCGAGTCCAACTTCGCCTCGACGGTCTTCTACGCCTTCGGTGCCTTGCAGGTAGGAGGTTGGCAGAGAGAACCAGGGTCAGCCTGGTTTTAGCCTTGAGAATATTCATAACGATTAAAGCCTCTGTTGAACGCTGATATCATTTTCCCAGGTTCTGAGGTTTATAGCTGTAAATGAACAAATGTTAGGAGACCCCCCCCTAGCAATGAACGTGCAAACTTTACTTTTTGCCGAAACCTCTTGTCGTCCTAAGATTATATTTTCTCCACAGAGGGTCCTAGTGCTACACACAGCTGACAGGAAACACAGGGGAAACCCACCAATGATCCAGAGCTGTATGCACGCGTACAGCATCACATCAGACCGTGTTGTGTGTGTTCCTCTAAGGGCCGCTGGCAGGAGCTGGTGGAGGACGTCGAGCTGGGTCAGATCAGCCGGGCGCTGGCCCTCCAGCCCGAGGTTCGAGTCAGCCTGGAGAGCCAGATGAAGCCGGACCCGGGGAGAGCCGCCCAGCTCCGGGCCCAGTTTCAGGAGGGGTTCCTGGGCATCGCCAGGCGTCTCTGGCCCCAGTTGAACCTGGTGCTGGCCGTGGACTCGGGCTCCAATCAGATCTACGGAGAGATGCTGAGAGAGCACTACTGTCAGGGAGTGCCCTTCTACTCACCCTTCTACGCTGCTACTGAGGGTAAGGTGTGTGTGTGTGTGTGCGTGTGTGTGTGTGCGTGTGCGCGTGTGCGTGTGTGCGTGTGTGCGCGTGTGCGTGTGTGTGTTGTGAATGCTAGATTAAATTTAGATATCTAGAAGTGAATAAAGAGTCAAAAGATTTGCTGAGGTTTGATCCAAAAATTCAAAGACTTGTTCTTTATTCCAAAAATACATACAGTTGCAACTGGGCTCTTGGCAAGAACATTAAAAGAGATTCCCCCAAGAACTTCACTTTCCCTCTTGGACAGCTCTATATTCAAAGCTAGGACCGGATATTCATAGAATCTGATTGGCTAACATCATTTACATGTCATCAACAATGGCGAACAAACAAGGTTAAGAGTTCAACTCACGGTACAGAGGAGTGATATGACCTGGTGGTTTTCCAAAAACAATGACACAATAGGCGACCACATTTAATCTACCCCCGTGCGTGTGTGTGCGCGCGCGTGTGCGTGCGCGCGCGCATGTGTGCGTGGCTGTGTGTGTAAGCATTGGTGTGTGCTGTGTGTGTTACACACGTGTGTGTGCGTATGTGTGTGTATGTGTGTGTGGCTGTGTGTGTAAGCATTTGTGTGTGCTGTGTGTGTTACACACATTTGTGTGTGTGTGTGCGTGCGTTTGCTTGCAGCATGAGTGCGTGCCATTGCAGACGGGCCGTTGCTCCTGGTTAACGTGCGGCGCGCCGCCCCTGCAGGTTTGATCGGGGTGAACCTGTGGCCCGACGACCAGCGGAGGCGGTGCTACCTGCTGTGTCCCCGCTCCATGTTCTACGAGTTCCTTCCCGAGGCCAGCCTGGACCAGGACCAGCCTCACACACTCCTCATGGAGCAGGTCCAGGAAGGACAGAACTACGAGCTGGTCATCACCAACGCGGCCGGACTTTTCAGGTGAAAAAGAAAAAAGACGTGCGGAATCCAAAACTATACTTAAAATAAATATAATAAACTTGTTGATTATTATGAGTCTCCAATTATTGTAATGGAAGCCGGAGGGTGTTTTTTTTTATACTGAAAGCCTGTTCAGTTATGACCATGTCACAATGTTCTGATAAATAAATCACCATGATTCTCCATCATGATAAAGGCCGTCTTGCAGACCCAGAGTAACGAGAGTGAGACCAGTCTCTCTGTGCTTTTCCAGATATCGTATTGGAGACATCGTGAAAGTGGTTGGGTTCCACAATCAGTGCCCTGTAGTAGAATTTCAATACAGGTACAGTAGCCTACTACCAATTTGTCATCTTGTAGAATTAATCTTTAGTAGAATACAGTCAACTGAAGCCTATGTACAGTAGCAATGTGCATGTGCTCATGTAAGTTTCTGCAAGTGTTGGTTCAAGTTAGAGTGTGTATGTACAGTATGTTACCTTTTGCAAGTTGTGGTCAATGCTGTGTTTGTTTATGCTTGTTCTTCTGGTGTGTTTATGGCTAATTTTCATATGTCTTTATGTGCATTGCCTTTACAATGCACTGTACTGTATGACTGCATCCGCTTTCGACAGACGCGGTCAGATGCTGAGCGTTCGAGGGGAGAAGGTGTCGGAGGTGATGTTTCTGGGGGCTTTGAAAAAGGCAATGGCCCTGTGGCCCGGAGCTCAGCTAGTGGACTACTGCTGTGCTGAGAGCGGCATTCTGGGTAAGGCTCCCCTCTCCTGCCTCTAGTGCACTACTCTTCTGTAATGCTGTCATTTTTGTCTGATTTTTCTTCTTTTCCTCTTGTAGAGCACATTACTGTACCAAAAGTAGCCCGCTCTTGAAAATGTGTTGGAAGTGTTGATACAGAGATACTGTCGCTATTTCTGTTTCTTGACTAGTATTCATTTCATGTTTGATCGTCATTCGGGCGTTGGTGGTTTTGGTTCCAGGGGAATCGTCGGGAGGCTCAGATCCTCACTACCAGGTGTTTGTAGAGCTGAAGGGATTGAGGAATCTCACAGAGGAGCAACGTTATAAGGTACCGAAGCCCAGTGTGGATTCTCACAGACAGGCATGCTTTAGCTTCTCAGAGGGACAGGCTTCGGAATGGGAAGGAGACACGACTTTGTCATGGACATGGTTGTTATTTTGTAAGATTTGACAGATTTATTTATTTAAATAGGGACAGTGCATGTTAATGAACATTACAAGTCAAATGTAAACATGCTGGATTTAGCCACCATGCTAATTTTCACCTGTCATCCCTAGATGGCAACAAATAATAAAATCATCATGATTCACAGTACAAAAAAACAACACAACTCACTCCACACAACAACACATACACATGAACCACCACACAACAACACATACACATGAACCACCACACAACAACACACACACATGAACCACCACACAACAACACATACACGTGAACCACCACACAACAACACATACAGTACACATGAACCACCACACAACAACACATACAGTACACATGAACCACCACACAACAACACATACATACACATGAACCACCACACAACAACACACAGTACCCATCCACCCACAAAACCCTCAAAACATCCCACAAACGTCATCACAAACATCCATCCACAGTACAGTACAATAACAAACATGTTATACTCAATCTACACAATAACAAACCTGTTATACTCACTCTACACAATAACAAACCTGTTATACTCAATCTACACAATAACAAGTTATACTCACTCTACACAATAACAAACATGTTATACTCACTCTACACATTAATATACCTGTACACATAAAATACAGACAACACATTCAGAGAATTAGTGTTACTGTTATGTGAACAGTTTTGATTTTCCAGTAGCCAAAGTTTCAAATGCTTGGCAAATGAGGTAATGGTTGGCAGTTCCTGTATGATGCTCGGTGTCATTTTCCAGGTCTGCAAAGTTCGATATGAACACTGACTGACCAAAGGCACTTTTTCTCAGAAAATTCGAATATTGTTGAAAGTTCATTATTTTCCGTAATTTAATTGAAAAAGTGAAACTTTCATATACTATAGATAAATTACACATGTAGTGAAATATTTAAAGGCTGACTTTCTCCATGCCACGCTCCACGTTCGTCTTCGTCGTGCGGGTTAGGTGTTATGTCCTGGTACACCAGTGCAAGTTCGTCTGCGTAGGCATACGTCCTGGAGACTGTGGTCGGCAGGTCGTAGGTGTAGATGTTATAAAGGAGGGGGGCCAGGACAGATCCCTGGGGGACGCCATTCTTAAGGTGTCGCAACCTGCTTCTTTTTTGGCCCCTTTCACCAGTATGCCGCAGAGTTCCCAATACGCTTTGTCCACGTTGTTGGTGTTAGGTGACGGGAGGCACCTCATGGATCTGTGGGTAAGGAGGCGGTAGCGTTTCCAGTTGGCCTTTCGGAAGTTCCTTCGCTTCACCGGCTCGCTCGGGACGAGGTCCACGGGTTTAGGCATGGTTATGTTTAGGCATGGTTATGTTTAGGCATGGTTATGTTTAGGCGTGGTTATGTTTAGGCGTGGTTATGTTTAGGCATGGTTATGTTTAGGCATGGTTATGTTTAGGCATTGTTATGTTTAGGCATGGTTATGTTTAGGCGTGGTTATGTTTAGGGGTGGTTGTTTAGGCATGGTTATGTTTAGGCGTGGTTGTTTAGGCATGGTTATGTTTAGGCGTGGATGTTTAGGCATGGTTATGTTTAGGCGTGGTTATGTTTAGGCGTGGTTGTTTAGGCATGGTTATGTTTAGGCATGGTTATGTTTAGGCGTGGTTGTTTAGGCATGGTTATGTTTAGGCATGGTTATGTTTAGGCATGGTTATGTTTAGGCATGGTTATGTTTAGGCGTGGTTATGTTTAGGCATGGTTATGTTTAGGCGTGGTTATGTTTAGGCGTGGTTATGTTTAGGCATGGTTATGTTTAGGCGTGGTTATGTTTAGGCATGGTTATGTTTAGGCATGGTTATGTTTAGGCGTGGTTATGTTTAGGCGTGGTTATGTTTAGGCATGGTTATCAGTGATGGTCGATGCTGGGACCTCGGGAACCTTCCTAGCACGCATCTATCAGGGAGACGGTTATCAACACCGACGCTTGTCTTTGAAATTGAGAGTTTAACATGTTTTTTTAATGATTTTTCAAGGTGCCCACCCACATCCATTGTATGACCAAAATGGTGGTAGAGCAATTATCAGACTTTCTCAAAAGTGCTAGTTTTGTCAACTTTTTGATCTGAACCATTGTATATGATCATAAGTAACCTTAAAACAGGGCTAAACATGCATTTTCCCTTTACTACTCCTTTAAGAGTCAGCTCTGGAGCCCGCTCTAGTTGACCCGTTTGAGTTTCTCTCTCTCTCTCTCTCTCTCTCTCTCTCTCTCTCTCTCTCTTTCTCTCAAACACACACACTCTCCTCTCCGTACCTTTCCACCTCCAGTTGGACCAGTGTCTGCAGGACGACTCTGCTGTCTACAAGTCCTTCCGCCTCAAGGGCAGCATCGGGCCCATGAGAGTGCAGCTGGTGGCCGGGGGCTCGTTCAGGGAGCTAGGGGAACAGATGATGGCCTTCTCCAACACCTCGCCCAACACCTTCAAAATGCAACGGGTGCTGCACAGGAAGGAGTATGCCGACTTCCTTTTGAGGAAAACCATTTCTTGAATGTTTCCTGTTGAAGGACATGGTTGGGATTCAAACGCATTGAAGACTTGTCAATCCTTGCACTAAAGCTTTCCTGCGGAATGGGTAGGCTCAGATTACCAGGCATTTTACCAGATACCTGAGGCTTGGTAAGACTGAGCCTTTGATTTGGTGTTTTGGACACAAAATGTATGTACAGCCTCCTCTCTCCATTCAAACATCTTTATCTGAACTTATTAATGCAGAAATAACATTTAATATCACTTTCAGTTAATCCTCAGGCATATAATGGCCATGATATCATGTGGGACACAGTTTTATATAACCTTTTGAATATCTTTTAATATCACCTTTTGAATGGCAGATTACCTTACTGCCTTACCTTGCTGCTTACAACTTCAATCTCGTATTGTTTTTCAAATCAATCAAGCTCATGATTATACATTGAAAATGTCTGTACATCATGTTTTTGTTGATTCAGCAATAAAAGTGCAATATTCTTATCTCAATGCAAGTTAAAACCTGCAGTTAGCCGATTTGGCACTAGGGGGCACCAGTCCCTAACTTGAAAGTGGTAGACAGCCAGTCTTGGTCTTAAAGAAGTACATGTTCAGCAGGCTTTTGTCCCAGACCAACTTTAACATATAGAACTTCTCCACTGTTTTACAACAGGTTATTCCAATAAGATGGGTCCTTAATGAACCTATGTGCAGACTAGAGTCGAAGTGTGATCTGACGTGAAACAATGACAACTTATCAATTTATGCGCATTTTAATTTGACTGCTTAGTTCAAACAAGTTTTCATAGGTGAGAGTAACAGGAACCAACTAGGGTCTCATCTGAGCTGAAGCCCAAGAATCAGTCAGCTAATCTAATGCCCCTAGGGCACAGGGGCTATACCATTCTAAAAAGGCTTATTCTACAAGTATGGCTCATTGTACCACCTCAGTGACTCCCCCAGAATCATAATACAGTAACTACCTTAACGGTAGTAATCATTACTACTTTCAAGGTCCCCTATTATGCTCCTTTTCAACAAGTTAATATAGGTCTCTGGGGTTCCAAAAACATGTCTTTTAATATTTTTGCTTTTCAAACAACAGCAAAAATATTCAAAGACCACAAACAAGCAGCCCAGGCAAATCTGAACGGTTTGTTGAATCACCTTTTCAGAATTTGTCTTGCCACAAAAATGTTTTTCATAAAAAGTCCCACTTTAAAAACAAATAATAGGTCCTCTTTAAAACAAACAGCTATTTCTGAACGTCAAATAAGATTTGGTTCACAATACCTCTGCTACTGTCCTTTGTGTTAAAGTAGGCTAATATTTTTAGCAGCGTTCCATTTAAGAATTGACACTGTTCTCTCTTCTAGCTGTGATGAGACAAACCGATAAGATGACAAGCACAGTTTCTCAAGACGAATCTTCTCATTGTGAAATGTTTTTCGTTAACACTAGCTAGACATTATAATGAGTCATGCCAGTGGTTCTCCAGTCCTTGAAAAACAATATATTTCTATTTCAATATATACATCTGGCACTGCACTTTATATGTATTATACTGTTTGGCATGTGTCAGTAAAACGGTTTGTTACATGTAAAAGCAGTATTGCCATTTAATTAGGGCCTGAGCACTGGTGGTGCGAGGCCCTATAGAAATTGTAAGGATTACTAGGGCTGCTAGCAACAGAGCGGGCCTGAGCACCCAACGCGTGTCGGGGTGCGGCGCCGTTAAAGGGTGTGCTATTTCGGAGTCCAGTACTGAGAGAATTCCTGTCACCAGTAGGTGGCGCTCTAAGCGTGACTCAATACCGATGCATAGATGTGTTCAGGACGGTACCTTGATGAAGCGTGAGAAATGTTGTGTAAATCGGACAATGTATGTAGGAGTTATGATGACTTTCTGTTTCACCAATAGGTGGCGCTATTAGTATGACACAATACTGACACATAGATGTGTTCAGGACAGAACCGTCATGAAGCATGAGAAATATCGGACAAATCGGATAATGTATGGAGGAGTTATGAGGACTAACTGTTTTATGGCGAAACGTCAAAATTCACCCTGGCGCCACGGCAAGGGTGGTTAGTAAACGTAACTTTATTTTTTTATTTTTTTATCAGAAAGGTCTTCAGATGAAGCAAACCGAGTGTGAAGTTGATCGGATGAAATCTGTAGGAGGAGTTTGTTAAAATGTCAAAAACGAGCAAAGTGGCGGACTTCCTTTTGGAATTAGGGTATGGCACCAAGAGACTTTTTTGTGTGTGTGGATAAATTAGCTATGTCTATCAACTTTCGTTTGCCTACGAAAAACTGGAAGGTGGGGCTCGCCATTTTAAACTTTCCAGGGGGCGCTCTGGAGCCGTTTTGCCACGCCCATTTCCGGCACCCATGAAATAGGCTATTTTCTCTTTCTTTTTTTTACCGGGACTGACGTATCTGCCAAGTTTCAAGCATTTTCATGGATGTTTAGGCCGCCAAAAAGGCATTTGTGGTTTCACCAGTAGGTGGCGCTATAAGTTTGACTCAATACCGATGCATAGATGTGTTCAGGACGGTACTTTCATGAAACGTGAGCAATTAGGTGCAAATCGGATAATGTATGTAGGAGTTATGAGGACTTCCTGTTTTATGACGAAATGTCATCTTCACTTGCTTCATCTTAAGACCTTTGTGATCAAGTTATCAAAAAATGGAGTTTTCACCAAACACCCGAATTTCAACGTCTCACCATAAAAAAGGAAGTCCTCGTAACTTCTACATATGTTATCCGATTTAGACAATTGTTCACGCTTCATGAAGGTCGCATCCTGAACACATCTGTAGGTCAGTATTGAGTCATACTTATAGCGCCTCCTACAGGTGAAGCAGGAAGTCATCATAACTCCTACATACATTGTCCGATTTACACAACATTTCTCACGCTTCAGCAAGGTACCGTCCTGAACACATCTATGCATCGGTATGAGTCACGCTTAGAGCGCCACCTACTGGTGACAGGAAGTTTCTCTCAGTACTGGACACCGAAATAGCACACCCTTTAACGGCGCCACACCCCGACACGCGTGGGGTGCGAGGGCCCGCTCACTGCTGCTAGCAGCCCTAGTTTTGTGCTTGATATTCCTAGGCTAGTAAAGAGTCAGCACTTACTTGACACACACACACACACACTTCTCATCACATCTGCTCAGATTACTGGACTGTTAAAAATAAACCCCACAGAAGGTTTTGAGAAAGGTTGCCTGAATAAGCACATTCTGTGAAATGTGATAGAATGATTCAGTGTACGGTTTGTGTATCACCTGCTCTCACATATAATTTCATCGTTGGACGTTAATATTTTATCATGCCAGGTAGTTTTGTGTAGTTTTAGTGTAGGCTAATTAACTATATTTCTCTCAGATGTTTTGTTTTTTGCTGGTCATGCTGAATGACAACAATAACAGGACAGCATACGTGATCACTGTTGATGTTCACCACTGTTGACGTTAAGAATCATGGGAAATGTAGTCAATCAAGGAAGGCTGATAATCCTCCCTGTGAGGCTGTTTGGGCCTGTGGCGTTAACCTTGGGCCTGGTAAGGCAATGGAGGGTATCTATAATGGAATCACCTGTTTGTATGTGACAAGGGGAGATGGATGCACTACAAGAAGGCAGGACAGTGAGGTCCCATTAAAAAATGATTACAGTGAATAGCTGCCAGTGAGTGAATAGAATCTGAGAAGAGAAACATTACTCTTTCACTCTCTCCGTGTCCTCATCTCTTCATCCTCTGCTTCCTTATTGTCTTTCTTAAGTGTTTCTCTCTCCCTCTACGTCCCTTTCTTTCGTTCTTTCGTTCGTTCGTCCTCTCCCTCTCTCTTAATTCCAGTCCTCACTGACACATGGAAATAATCTCATTTATAAGAACACATGAATGATGCCAAAATGTGAGAACTGGAAAAGTCGTCTGAGGTAACAGCAGTCAATCAGCAGTCTCTCCCTCTCTCGCTCCCTCCCTCTCTCGCTCCCTCCCTCTCTCTCTGTCTCGCTCCCTCCCTCTCTCTCGCTCCCTCCCTCTCTCTCGCTCCCTCCCTCTCTCTCTCTCACACTCCCTCTGTCTCCCAGTCTCTCTGTCTCGCTCCCTCCCTCTCTCGCTCCCTCCCTCTCCCTCTCGCGCTCCCTCCCTCTCTCGCTCCCTCCCTCTCTCTCTCACGCTCCCTCTGTCTCCCAGTCTCTCTCTCTCATTTTCTCTCTGTCTCTTTTGCCAACTATTATACAGTTTCCCCCTCTATACCAATAGCATGTGCTTTTTTCTTTCACTCGGTCGCTCCATGCTTGGCTTATTCTACACTTCTGCCTCCTCTTCTCTCTCTCTCTCTCTCTCTCCCTCTTCTCTCTCCCTCTTCTCTCTCCCTCTTCTCTCTCCCTCCTCTTCTCTCTTCCTCTTCTCTCTCCCTCTTCTCTCTCCCTCTTCTCTCTCCCTCTTCTCTCTCCCTCTTCTCTCTCCCTCCTCTTCTCTCTCCCTCTTCTCTCTCTTCCTCTTCTCTCTCCCTCTTCTTCTCTCTCTCTCCTCTTCTCTCTCCCTCCTCTTCTCTCTCCCTCTTCTTCTCTCTCTCTCCTCTTCTCTCTCCCTCCTCTTCTCTCTCCCTCTTCTCTCTCCCTCCTCTTCTCTCTCCCTCCTCTTCTCTCTCCCTCCTCTTCTCTCTCCCTCTTCTCTCTTTCTGCTCTTCTCTCTCCCTCTTCTCTCTCTCTCCCTCTTCTCTCCCTCTTCTCTCTCCCTCCTCTTCTCTCTTCCTCCCCTTCTCTCTCCATCTCTCTCTGTCTGTGTTTATGCTGTCTATCATCTTCTCATGGTTTCATTCCAGCGCTCCGCCTCCCAGCCAGGGTGAGCGCCGCCCTATCCATCAGCCAGCAGCACGACCGCCGCCCTCGCTCCCCACGTCCCTCCCTCCCTCCCTCCCTCTCTCTCTCTCTCTCTCTCTCGCCTCTCTCTCTCTCCTCCTCTCTCTCTCTCTCCTCCTCCTCTCTCTCTCTCTCTCCTCCTCTCTCTCTCTCCTCCTCTCTCTCTCTCTCCCTCTCTCTCTCTCCCTCTCTCTCTCTCTCCTCCTCTCTCTCTCTCCCTCTCTCTCTCTCTCCCTCTCTCTCCCTCTCTCTCTCTCTCTCCCTCTCTCTCCCTCTCTCTCTCTCTCTCCCTCTCTCTCCCTCTCTCTCCTCCCTCTCTCTCTGTCTCCCTCTCTCTCTCTCTCCTCCTCTCTCTCTCCTCCCTCTCTCTCTCCCTCTCTCTCTCTCCTCCATCTCTCTCTCCCTCTCTCTCCCTTCCCTTTATCACCCCAGCCGTCTCTCCTCCACGTCTCTCTATCCCTCTCTGTCTCTCTACAGATCTCTCACTTTCTCTCCCTTTCTTTGTCTTTCTCTCTCTCCCCCTGCCCCTCTCTCTCGCTCCATTTTGTCTCTCTCTCCAGTCTTCCCCTATGCCCTTGCCAGCTCTGCCCATCTGTCTGAGTCTGCCCTGCCCAGGGTCTCTGCTGTCTGCCTCCACTGTGACTGTGAGCTCTGGAACCAGGGCCCAACACACAGTACAGGGATTCAATAGCGGTTTTTATTGCCAGCACTGTCATAGTTATTCAGGCCTAGAGCAATACACGTTTTATTATTATTTTGTTTATATAAGGTCGGCTGTCTTGTGATGATATTTGAGATAAAATGCCAGTGAAATTGCCATGGTGCTTTCACACTTCTTGTTAGTTGGATAATTCAGAGAGAACAATCTAGAAGTTAGAAGAAAAATATTAATTGTGGTGGATGCTAGTATTGTAAGAATGGGATTTTTTGGATAGTATTTCTCAGTCCTCAGTTTTTCATTTCTCTGTCTCTGTTTTTTCCGGAAGTCTGGTTCTGTTTGAGGTGTGTCACAATGTCAGAGCTTCTCCTGGATACCTGAAGCATTCTGGGAAACTATGTATTTTATAATTCAACAGTGACACGTGACGGCGTATGCCGCTTTTTGGGAATGCAACACAATCATGTAGGCTAGGTATTGTGCATGTTACAGAATGTACACTGCAATTTACATACTCTACATACTTATGATTGCATTCACTCTTTGCTGTTCATGCTTTTTCTAGCTCATCTTAAAGCTTTCTGAGAGTACTAGCTACCATAGCCCTGAGAAAACGCTCTAGTAGCATACAGTAGAATACAATGAAACTGAATACAATAGACTTTATTGATTTCCACACAGGCTATCAATCTTTCCTAAAGCAGCTGATATGTACTTGTACACAAAAGCTTTGTGTTGATAGTAGCAGTATGGGAATCTTTACTCTCCCTCCCTCTCTCCTTTTCTCTCTCCTTCCCTCTCTCTCTCTTTCTCTCTCTCTCCCTCCCTCCCTCTCTCCATCCCTCCCTCCCTCCCTCTCTCCATCTCTCTCTCCCTCCCTCTCTCACTCTCTCTCCGTCCCTCCCTCTCTCGCTCTCTCTCCATCCCTCCCTCTCTCGCTCTCTCTCCCTCCCTCCCTCTCTCTCTCCCTCTCTCTCTCTCTCTCTCTCTCTCTCTCCCTGTCTCCCCCCTCTCTCTCCCTCCCTCCCTGTCTCCCCCCTCTCTCTCTCCCTCCCTATCTCTTTCCCTCCCACCCTTCCCCAGATGAGCCCAGGTTTCCATAGAGCGCGCTAGCCAGCGTGTGAAACACAGCGATCTCATTGGCTGAGCTGCCACAGAAGTGGATGAAAGAGAGGGTGGGGGGGGGGGGGGTACAGGGGAGACAGACAGAGAGAGAGTGGAGAGGAGGAGAGGGAGTGGAGAGGAGGGAGTGTGACTGAGAGAGCTTAAGAAGATGTAACTGTTCTGCCAGCCACGACACCTCGGCAGAGGAGAGGGGTAGCGAGGGGGGGACGCAGAAAGAGAGAGAGAGAGAGAGAGAGAGCGGACGAAAAAAGAAAGCGAGACTGTGGACTCACTCCTCCGTAGTGAAGATCAGCACGTTGGACAAAGCAGAGCACACTTTGCTGCCGGCAGAGTGTTCATGACAAGGGGGGCAGCAGCGACGCCGGCCGTTATCTGAGTGGACACACCTGACCTGAGGTTATCTGTGTTGGATACATCTACAGCTCTACAAACAATCCACTTCGCCCCTCTTGGGAACAGCCCTCAAACTGCCCCTGTACCCCCCAGCCACCCCTCTAGCGACCTACGGTGCCCCAGACCTCCACATCTATCCAGTTACCAATCGAGGGTGCACTGCTGCATGTCGGGGATCGGCATAGAGAAGGGTGGTCTCTCTTAGATGTGGTATCTCTCTCCGTGGTATCGGACCACCCCCCGTGCCCCCACCTTTAGCGTGTTTTTGGAATGGAGCAGAGTCTCTGACTCCAGACCAGGGTCGTCATGCCGGTGATGAAGGGGCTGTTGGCCCCCCAGAATACTTTTCTGGACACCATCGCCACCCACTTCGATGGAACCCGTAAGTACATTACATCACATCACATTACATTACATTACAGTCTTTTAGCTGACGCTTTTATCCAAAGCCACTATAATAGAAGTGTTTAATCGTAGGAATTAATGTAGGAAAAGTCAGTGTACTTCTACTTGCCAGAACAAGTGCATCTCCTTTCTAAAACAAGTGACTATGAGCATAATCTAGTGCTGAAGGCAAAGTGAAGAATAGCAAGCAAAAAATATAATAGGTGCAGAGAGGGAGGATTCTGGATTAGAAAGTAATACTGCAATAGTATTGTACTGTAGTTGTTGTATTAGTAAGTATAAATTAATACTGCAATAGTATTGTAGTAGTTGTATGAGTAAGTATAAATTAATACTGCAATAGTATTGTAGTAGTTGTTGTATTAGTAAGTATAAATTAATACTGCAATAGTATTGTACTGTAGCAGTTGTATTAGTAAGTATTAAGTAATACTGCAATAGTATTGGAGTTGTTGTATTAGTACCTGTAATTGGGGGGAAGAAATAAATAGCAATACCTTTCTCCCAGAAACCTGTCTGGACACCATCGGTACTTAATGTACAGTATATACATGCTACACAATAATACTACAGAAGTGTTATAATAGTGATAATAATATAGTGGTACCACTGATATAAACAGGCCTGAACTGTATACACTGTTTAATCCTGTCATTAGTTATCCTTAAAAAAATAAACATGCAAAAACTGGATATTCTGTTTTAAGTATTTAAGGACACAAAAATCATACACAAAAGTAAGTGTATCAGCCTTGTGTGTGTGCGCATTGAGCAGTCATTTCTGATATCTGTCAACAAATTTAACCATGTGTGTGTGCGCATTGTGAGTCAGCAGTCATTTCTGATATCTGTTAACAAATTTAACCATTGATAAACTTGATGAATTTAGCCTCATCAAGATATGCCCACCGATGCACGGAGTAACGTCTCAATGGAGCTTTCAGCACCTGAACGGCCGCTTCAGTGCGCCTGTCTGCTGGTTCCTTCACCAGAGCACAGGGGCGTTTCTCATGGACCTGCTGGTTCCTTCACCAGAGCACAGGGGCGTTCCTCATGGACCTGCTGGTTCCTTCACCAGAGCACAGGGGCGTTCCTGATGGACCTGCTGGTTCCTTCACCAGAGCACAGGGGCGTTCCTGATGGACCTGCTGGTTCCTTCACCAGAGCACAGGGGCGTTCCTCATGGACCTGCTGGTTCCTTCACCAGAGCACAGGGGCGTTCCTCATGGACCTGCTGGTTCCTTCACCAGAGCACAGGGGCGTTCCTGATGGACCTGCTGGTTCCTTCACCAGAGCACAGGGGCGTTCCTGATGGACCTGCTGGTTCCTTCACCAGAGCACAGGGGCGTTCCTCATGGACCTGCTGGTTCCTTCACCAGAGCACAGGGGCGTTCCTCATGGACCTGCTGGTTCCTTCACCAGAGCACAGGGGCGTTCCTCATGGACCTGCTGGTTCCTTCACCAGAGCACAGGGGCGTTCCTCATGGACCTGCTGGTTCCTTCACCAGAGCACAGGGGCGTTCCTGATGGACCTGCTGGTTCCTTCACCAGAGCACAGGGGCGTTCCTCATGGACCTGCTGGTTCCTTCACCAGAGCACAGGGGCGTTTCTCATGGACCTGCTGGGTGTCTTCACCAGAGCACAGGGGCGTTCCTCATGGACCTGCTGGTTCCTTCACCAGAGCACAGGGGCGTTCCTGATGGACCTGCTGGTTCCTTCACCAGAGCACAGGGGCGTTCCTCATGGACCTGCTGGTTCCTTCACCAGAGCACAGGGGCGTTTCTCATGGACCTGCTGGTTCCTTCACCAGAACACAGGGGCGTTCCTCATGGACCGGCTCGCTTGTTTTGCACCTGGTGGGGAGCCTCTGGAGAGGCTGTGGTTCATTGTAAACGAACCCCGAGGGAGGCTGCTTGTTTGCTTGTTGTCGATTCACCCCGTCTTTTCTCTTTAACCCTCTCCAATGTCAACCCATTTGCTACCAGGCAACACCTTTTTATGCATATTTGGCATATTCAAATGCAGTTTGAAAGTGTTTGAGTGTTAAGCATAGAGATAATCTGGATGTAAATATTATAGTAAAAGGTTCAGTATGATGAACTAATGGTTCTGGAGCGTAGTGGCCCACAGGGGAGGAGCCTATCTCCTGATTCCTTAGCGTGAGGCAGCTTGATGGAGCTCCACCCCCTGGACATGATGCTAGTATGTACTAGTACACCCCCTGGACATGATGCTAGTATGTACTAGTACACCCCCTGGACATGATGCTAGTATGTACTAGTACACCCCCTGGACATTATGCTAGTATGTACTAGTACACCCCCTGGACATGACGCTAGTATGTACTAGTACACCCCCTGGACATGATGCTAGTATGTACTAGTACACCCCCTGGACATGATGCTAGTATGTACTAGTACACCCCCTGGACATGATGCTAGTATGTACTAGTACACCCCCTGGACATGACGCTAGTATGTACTAGTACACCCCCTGGACATGATGCTAGTATGTACTAGTACACCCCCTGGACATGATGCTAGTATGTACTAGTACACCCCCTGGACATGACGCTAGTATGTACTAGTACACCCCCTGGACATGATGCTAGTATGTACTAGTACACCCCCTGGACATGATGCTAGTATGTACTAGTACACCCCCTGGACATGATGCTAGTATGTACTAGTACACCCCCTGGACATGATGCTAGTATGTACTAGTACACCCCCTGGACATGATGCTAGTATGTCGCAGGGACTTATCCCCAATCCAACCCTTGATGCTGAGTGCCAAGCAGGGAAGCATTTTTTTTATTTGACTCGGCCGGGGATCGAACCCCCAACTTCCCAATTTCAGTGCAAACATTCTAAAGTACAGGTACATCTCAGAAAATTTGAATATTGTGAAAAACTCCATTATTTTCTGTAATTTAATTCAAACAGTGAAACTTTCATCAAGCCTTTTTTGTTTTAATCTTTATGATTGCACAGTATGTTCATTTATACACTCAATACTTGGTCGGTGCTCCTTTTGCACAAATGACTGCATCAACGTGGAGCAACATGGAGGCAGTCAGCCTTGAAATATTTCACTACATGTGTAATGAATCTATAATATATTAAAGTTTCGCTTTTTGAATTAACTATACTATATTTACTAATAATGAACTTTCCACAATATTGTAATTTTCTGAGAAGCACCTGTATGATGTTACTGTGTGTTATTGACATAATGGGTGTGGATAGTACAGTAATGACATGATGGGGGGTTCTGTCATTGAGTCAGCCTCAGTGACGAGAGCCTGAGAGCACTCAAAACATAGACTATACTGTGCGTTTTCATTGAGGATGGATTGCCTCTAATGACAAAATAACAACAATAACATTATATTACCCTAACCCGGGTTCGTATCCACTGGGCCAGCACCCCCAATCTCACACCACCCAACCCCTAACCCTCACATTACGTACAGTATGTGTGTGTGATCTACAGTAGCACCAGGGACTGCTGTTGCCACGTGCTCTTACCAAGAACAAGCTATACTAGGCCTCCTAGCTGTTATAAAATCACTATAACACACGGCCTCTCGTGGTTTATTGCTTAAATACTAGGCCTGCTATTTGATATGGTGGATGATTCATCTTAAACAAGTTATACCAGGCCTGCTATTTGATATGGTGAATGATTCATCTTAAACATGTTATACTAGGCCTGCTATTTGATATGGTGGATGATTCATCTTAAACAAGTTATACTAGGCCTGCTATTTGATATGGTGGATGATTCATCTTAAACAAGTTATACTAGGCCTGCTATTTGATATGGTGGATGATTCATCTTAAACAAGTTATACTAGGCCTGCTATTTGATATGGTGAATGATTCATCTTAAACAAGTTATACTAGGCCTGCTATTTGATATGGTGAATGATTCATCTTAAACAAGTTATACTAGGCCTGCTATTTGATATGGTGGATGATTCATCTTAAACAAGTTATACTAGGCCTGCTATTTGATATGGTGGATGATTCATCTTAAACATGTTATACTAGGCCTGCTATTTGATATGGTGGATGATTCATCTTAAACAAGTTATACTAGGCCTGCTATTTGATATGGTGGATGATTCATCTTAAACAAGTTATACTAGGCCTGCTATTTGATATGGTGGATGATTCATCTTAAACAAGTTATACTAGGCCTGCTATTTCATATGGTGGATGATTCATCTTAAACAAGTTATACTAGGCCTGCTATTTGATATAGTGGATGATTCATCTTAAACAAGTTATACTAGGCCTGCTATTTGATATGGTGGATGATTCATCTTAAACAAGTTATACTAGGCCTGCTATTTCATATGGTGGATGATTCATCTTAAACAAGTTATACTAGGCCTGCTATTTGATATAGTGGATGATTCATCTTAAACAAGTTATACTAGGCCTGCTATTTAATATGGTGGATGATTCATCTTAAACAAGTTATACTAGGCCTGCTATTTGATATGGTGGATATGGTGGAGACAAACAAACGTCACTGAACACATGACCTCTCATCCCGCGCTGTCACTGGGGCAGAGGTCATAATAGGCATGAGCCTAGATGAAAAGTAGCATTACATTACACTACATTACAGTCATTTAGCAGACGCTTTTATCCAAAGCGACTAACAATAATTGCATTTAACGTAGGAAGAGCCAATGTGCTACTACTTGCCAGAACTCACAAGTGCATCTTCTCTCTAAAACAAGTGACTAAGAGCATAATCTAGTGCTGAAGGCAAAGTGCAAGAATAGCAATCTAAAGTACAGTGCAATATAATATAATACAATAAAATACAATAAGTGCTTAGGCGGGAGGATTGTTGTAGTACTTCTTGAAGAGCAGCAAGCGGACAGAGACTTTCTGATCAAGTTTGCAACTGCAAGCCACCAAACTTGGGTTTAAATGTGATATAGATAACATTTTTATGTAGACAAATTATTTTATTTAAAAGAACTAAAAAGACTCGTGAGACAATAGTATTACGACTCCTGACGCTCCCGACACAGAGTTAGGGCCTACCACATGGTACTAACATGGGCCTACCACATGGTACTAACATGGGCCTACCGCGTGGTACTAACATGGGCCTACCACGTGGTACTAACATGGGCCTACCACGTGGTACTAACGTCGTAATACTATTGACTCACGAACCTTGTTAGAGGTGGAAACCAAACCTCAGACACCTCAGACAGAGAGAAACACAACATTCATTTCAGACCCATCAACACTTTTAAAACGATAAATTCATAATCAATCTTTTGGGGAAGGGGGGGGCAATAGTTTTTT
>NC_140255.1:19673142-19688142 GCF_949987555.1 Borostomias antarcticus
GCTATAATTATTTAGGCTATACATGTACTGTACCAGTGACAGCAGAGGAAGCTTGCTCGCCTGCTCCAGAGTCTAACTGCTGTCATCTGCCACTCTGCCTCAGGCTGCTGATGTATGTCAAGGTTGTAATTAGCGCGTGTGACGATACCTCACTCCCGCGTGGCTTCACATGCACACTGCCTCACTCCCGCGTGGCTTCACATGCACACTGCCTCACTCCCGCGTGGCTTCACATGCACACTGCCTCACTCCCGCGTGGCTTCACATGCACACTGCCTCACTCCCGCGTGGCTTCACATGCACACTGCCTCACTCCCGCGTGGCTTCACATGCACACTGCCTCACTCCCGCGTGGCTTCACATGCACACTGCCTCACTCCCGCGTGGCTTCACATGCACACTGCCTCACTCCCGCGTGGCTTCACATGCACACTGCCTCACTCCCGCGTGACTTCACATGCACACTGCCTCACTCCCGCGTGACTTCACATGCACACTGCCTCACTCCCGCGTGACTTCACATGCACACTGCTTTGCCCCATAGGGGCATCCACCTATAGCCTACTCTACATGTGAGGGAGAATTGCTGGTTGTTTGTTGTTAGCATTAGCATCTAACATCCCAGATTACAGTTCTTCACTTGCTGTATGCTGTACAGATCTGATTATAAAGAAAAGCTAGGCTAGCAGCACAGCCACACGACGCAAGATCTGTAAAGGGATTAGGGACTGACAATTGATTCACACACAAGTGGGCCTACACACACACACACGCACGCACAAACGCACACACACTTTCTGAAGTTCTTCAGTGAGACACATTGTAGGAGGACTTCCACTGACACAATGCTGTTCGGCCATCTTGACTTGAATACATCATCAGAAGTGTCCAGAGACGTCACTGAATGGATATTACCAACGCCTCTCTCTACAGCCTTGCAATGTCGCCAGGAAGTCGGCCTTATGACAGGAGTACAAATGGTACACTTACACTGCAGTGCTGTTAAGTTCTTTATTACATTATTATTAGCCTTTTTTCATGGGGATGCTACTGAGCACACTGATTAATGACCCTCCCGTCCTTCGACCCATATGGGAGACGGATATAGGGATGCTGACTAGCGATTGTGTGTAGGCTATTTATTCTTAGACAAACATTGCGTAAGCTGAATGTTGCCGAGCTATCCTTTCATCTAACACATAAAAGAGCCAACCTCTGTATCCCGTGTGCTGGATTTTTTAAATTAGGTAATAAGAGCCGAATAAATGGCCAATTAATGATGGTAATGACTGCCCACAGAAGCCAGCAGCGCACGGGCACACACACACACACACACACACTATATACAATAAAGGACAGCTAAACAACTCTACAGACGAGTGTGTGTGTGCGTGTGTGTATGTGCGCGCGTCCGTAGAGCCGTTTCACCACTGCGTTTCCAGGAACACGGGCTGACTAAATGGCCAATTAGTGATTCTGTGCTCCGATGCGTATCAGATAGCAGTAAACTTCAGGATATCTCTCTCGTCTGTGATTTGTAAAGAAGGTGAAAAAGAGTAGCCTACACACATTAGGGTACATTACAGCAGTCGGGCTGGGGTGGAATCTTTGCCTCATTGGGATTTTTGGATGGTACATCAATCCTTGACCGATAATTAATGGCATCTTGGAATTGAATATCTCCACAACATGACAACCCTGAAGACATCGGGATTCCCTCAGTAAAGTTTGCAAAGCTAGTTTGCGGAGAGGCTGCTGCATCTGCTTACTGTAGCTCTCTGTCGAACTCCCGCACGCTCCACACTGGCTCCCCCCCTCTGGAGCTCCGGGGGAATCTGAACCAGCCTCATCCGGGGGAATCTGAACCAGCCTCATCCGGGGGGCTGTTTCTGTCTAGTAGGATGTTTAGCTGCAGCCTAATGTGTAACAGTACGTTAAGCCAAGGTGTGACCACTTCCCTCCTCTTGTTTGATGCCAACAACAAATTGAGGCCCTAAAAGAAAAAGGTGGAACTGAGAAGTCTTTGTTTAGATTTTTGGGTGAAATGTAATACTGATTTCAATCCCCATCCTGCTTTTAAGGACATGGCAGATGTCAAACTTAGTAGGTAAAATCAAGTAGGCCTACCACCACTGTGCAGTGTGCAAATCCAAACAAACCAGAACAAAGAGACATATTGCCAGTGGGCATCAGATGGACCACGAGGCCACGCCTACATCAGATGGACCACGAGGCCACGCCTACATCAGATGGACCACGAGGCCACGCCTACATCAGATGGACCACGAGGCCACGCCTATATCAGATGGACCACGAGGCCACGCCTACATCAGATGGACCACGAGGCCATGCCTACATCAGATGGACCACGAGGCCATGCCTACATCAGATGGACCACGAGGCCACGCCTACATCAGATGGACTACGAGGCCATGCCTACCGTTCACTGATGCAATTCCCTGAGCGGGAATACTGCTTAGTCGTCTGTGGTAGTACAAACAAACAACAAACTGTTTTTATTGTCATACAGTGGTTTTTACACAGCAAACGGTGATGAGGCACACACACACACACACACACACACACACACAGAGTGACAGTAGTGTTCACTGATGAAATTTCCCTCTGCTCTGAACCCATCCCGTCGCCCTTCCTCCCAGGGCAGCTGGGAGCAGACAGTAGGCAGCGTGCATGCTGGGACACGCCATGGGCAACCAAGGGCAGGCATAGCCAGATGAATGGAGAGGTGAATCCAGTTGATATATACAGTTGAGTTGATATATACAGTTGAGATTGGAGCAGTGCCACTATTGGAAAGTAGTTGTTCGCTGTCCATGGTACTGAAAACAAACGTGTAAAATACAGGGGAGACTGATGCTGATAGGACAGACGTTCTCTCTCCTCTCTCTCTCTCTCTCTCTCTCCCTCTCCCTCTCTCTCTCCCTCTCCCTCTCCCTCTCCCTCTCCCTCTCCCTCTCCCTCTCCCTCCCTCTCCCTCTCCCTCTCCCTCTCCCTCTCCCTCTCCCTCTCCCTCTCTCTCTCTCTCTCAGTTACAGCCATGCCTAATATTTTACACCCTCCAACAAGCTTGTAAAAGGGGAGATGACCCAGAGATGATCTGGTGATTAGGATCAATTAAACATGATCTTAAAACGAGTAGGCCTATTCCATTTGAGAAGTCATGTTGGGTACTCAGATTGGGTTGATGTTCCATTTAGTCTACACATGTGACCTATGGCCTCTTGAATGATCAATAACATGGCTACATTGAGTATGGGAAAAGCTAGTTCACATAAATGCAGAGGCCGTTTAGGGTTAAGGTTAGGGTTAAGTTTAGGGTTGGGGTTAGGGTTAAGTTTAAGGTTGGGGTTAGGGTTTGACTGGTCTCTGCATGTATGGGAACTAGCCTCTACCCTTTGAGTATGGGGGTTTCAACTGAGGTCTAAACTGAGTTACACCTTCGAAATAAAATGTGGGATAAAAGAAAATCAACACTTTCTCAGACTAGCCCTGGTCCAGGTGGGTATATTATTCAATCAATCAATCAATCAATCAATCAAAGCTTTATTTGTATAGCACATTTCATACCCAGAGGCAACACAATGCGCTTTACAGAGAACAAGGGAGGAGGGCATACGACCCACTCTCTACATATTCCAGAGGGAAGCAAAAAACCAGTAATCACCCGGGGGCCAGATAAGTGAGCTGTAAAAATTCTTCTCTGATTCTTCGCTATACCCCGGTGTCCCACCCTGCCAGAGACCATTCTCTGCGCCATCGACTTTTCTCACTCGGTCTTCATTACCGCATCTACAGTTGTAGCCCCCCACCTTTTATATACAAAGCATTTTTTTGCACTTAAATAGCACATAAATGGCCCACAGATATCCACTACTCTTGCTCCGCGACCTTGATCACGTGATCTCACTCTGAAACAGCACAGGGTCACAAAGCCAGGCTGATGAATACCATAATAGCTGAGTGAATATCAGTGGATATGTTCTTTTTAAGAGCAAAAAGTTGATTTTTATTTTTTATGTAAAAGGTGGGGGGGTATAACTGTAGCCACCTCGGAGAAAAGGCTTTCATGTTTCGAAAAATGTCTTCACTTTAGTGAGTTATGAAATAATATTGTCTGCAGATGCGTTAATGTAGACTGAGGGGAACAAGTAAAAGGCACAGGTATAGCGGGGTTTAGCCCTGAATAGTAAACTGATCCAGACCAGGGCTAGACTCAGACCAGATGTGTGTCCTCTAGTCACTGAGCCACCACATGCACACACTAACCCACAATTCCTTGTTTCCCCCCATCCCTCCCCCCCCCCCCCCCCCCCCCCCACACACACACACAAACAGATAGCAACTTCCTGCTGGGCAACGCGCAGGGCCACCGTGGCTACCCCATCGTCTACTGCTCGGACGGCTTCTGCGAGCTGACCGGCTTCGCGCGCACAGAGGTGATGCAGAAGAACTGCAGCTGCCGCTTCCTGCACGGGGCCGACACCAGCGAACACGTGGCCCTGCAGATGAAGAAGGCCCTGGAGGGCCGCGAGGAGCACCAGACAGAGGTCCGCTTCTACAAGAAGAACGGTAGGTGGAAATATTAACTTACTGTATGGATATTGTACCTAGATAGAGGTCCTCTTACAGTAGCTTAAGGATATCTTCAAGAAGTACTACCAGGATCCTCCATCTTAAGCACCCATTGTATTTATATTTTGCTACTCTTGCACTTTGCCTTTAGTACTAGATTATACTCTTAGTCACCTCCCATAGGGGAGATGCCCTTGTGAGTTCTGGTGAGTAGTAGTATACTGACTACCTACGTTAAATGCAATTATTGTCGCTTTGGATAAAAGTGTCAGCTAGAGTAAATTACTGTAATGTAATGTCTATTTACATTGCTATGCCACAAGAGCAGCTGTTTTTTTTTGGGGGGGGTTAAGGAGTAAGGAATCCAGTTTCAATGTTCGATGTCCAGTCTCTTATATGGAAAAGGCCTAAAAAAAGCATAGAGATATGCTTAGGCCTGCCAAAACACAAGAGAGAGACTATGGGATCTGTTTGCTTTTGCAACTAGTTGGCCACAGTATACAGAAGGAACGCGTGGGTTTCTCCAGGATGTGCACACACACTGCTGTAGCATGCACTGTATATATATATATATATATATATATATATATATATACTAGTTACCAGCAGTAGCTTCAAATGTCTATGCATTTTAAGTAGATTTTAAACCCTACATAAGAAGCGTGTCAGTCATTCCACGGTGCAGTCGAATGCTACGGTATCTGTAAATTCTAGAAAGCATTTTAATTGGCAGCAATGCATTTTTAAATGTATTTTTCTTAACCTTTCTTCTTATCTAAAGCAATACCTAGTTCCATGCAGATCCCCATAAAGAAGTCGGGCGCCGGGGCTTTGAAATGTAAAGCCCCATCTGCCTGGAACAGCCGGCCTGACTCTCCCTTCCATCTCCTCACTGCACACTTTTACAACATCACTATTGGCTCATTCGCAAACAACTTGTTCTTGTTTCTGATTGTGTTTAATTCTTTATAAAAGGTTTGTGGTGTGCTGATGGGTTGGGAGATTGTGTGTGGGTGCTGTGTTTGTATGTGTCTATGATTTTCTTTTGAGTTGTTGTACTGCTGTTGTATTTGTGATTCAAGGACCCCCTTGAAAACGAGATGATTCATCTCAAGGGGTTTATCCTTCAATTAAGTTCAATTTTATATATGAGAGCTTCTATCTCACTCAAACAGGCTTATGTCCCCCATACAGTGACTAAACCTTCAACAGGAAGTAGTGTGAAACACTCTGTTGCTAATTACATTAGCAGAATCACCACAGCTGTGCAGATGGTGATAAGTGCACCCTTTACCCTGAACGCTGAATGTTTCTTGATTACAATGAAGGCCTCCAACACACACTCAGACATCTCTCTCTCTCTCTCTCTCTCTCTCTCTCTCTCTCTCTCTCTCATACACAGACTCTTCTATCGCCCTCTCTCTCTCTCTTCCCATCTCTCTCAACATTTCTCTCTCTCTCTCTCACACACACACACACACACACACACACACACACACACTCACAAACGCACACCAAGGGATATGTGCAACATCTGTTTTGAAGGCAGGGCTCATCTCCTCTCTGGAGTTGCTTATGAGTAGTTTGGTTCAAGTGAGCGCCTGGATATATGCCCCTTTCTTCTCCTGTCAAACTTGTTAACTCTCTCATCTGATGTGAGAACTCGCTCCTCCAAACTCTTTCTGCTCACGTGTTTGGGTACTGGTGACAATCAAATCGAATCAAATCAAACTTTATTTATATAGCACATTTCATACACAGAAGCAACACAATGCGCTTTTCAGAGAGGAAGGAGGAGGGGGAGAATGTACATAGTGATCCTACCCCTAATTTTACAGAGGGAAGCAAAGAATCAGTTCACCCATTTAAGTCAATAAAATGATTGCTGAATTGACCAGCCCTAGATGACTAAAAATGATTCCCTGTTCTCTCTCAACGAGACGATCAAGCAAGCTCCTGGAAAATGTTTTGTTGTATAATCTATAGGATAATCAAACGTCAACAGGTTTTCAACCAGCTAAGCACATTTTAGTGACTTGGCAGTTATAGTGACTGAGTATAATTAAGTCTTAAAAGAGGGTTGCCAGCATTAATCATATTTTATGAGAATTTTAACTTTTATCCAGTGATATTATCAGTTTATATCAGTATCTTTATATATTCATAGAGGACATACATGATATCATTTATATTAATTCGGCTGTGCAAATTTGATCAACAAAGGCCATAACGATCCAGGAATGAGATGTAATTATGTCGTTAAGTAATGACGTCTTCATAAATATTTGTTGCAGGGACGGCGTTCTGGTGCCTGCTGGACATTGTGCCCATCAAGAACGAGAAAGGGGAGATGGTGCTGTTCCTCTTCTCCTTCAAAGACATCACCGACACACATGGAAAAGGTCACCAGAGCAGCAAAAAGGAAGGTAGGCTGTAACTGCAACCTTCAATTGTTTCACAGAAGCCCTTTATACTTTATGACCTGGAAAAGAAAAAAAAACCACTTTCAGCCCCTGGCCTTGGTTTGGACAGTGCTGTCGTTTGTCATTGTCACTCTCTACCACAGGTCGTTGCTAGGCTTGGTGTCCAAACATTACAGAGCGGTGGCTTTCTACTTCACCTCTTTGGAAGTGCATTTGATTCGCACAGCAGTGTTTCCCCACCTGAATGGAAGGAGTTAACGTTGCAAACACAAGAACAAAGATAAAGCGGATTGTCCTTTTCTAAGTGTTAAAGGAACACGCCAACTTTTTGGGAAATTAGCTTACTTAGCTTCTCTCCCTCAACGCGTTGTCTAGACGTCTAGTCAGACAGCAGGTGCGAGACTGCAAGCGCATGCGCCTCTGTCTCTCTCTCTCTCTCTCTCTCTCTGTCTCTCTCTCTCTGTCTCTCTCTCTCTCTCTCTCTCTCTGTCTCTCTCTCTCTCTCTCTCTCTCTCTCTCGTCGTGTCATATCAACAAGCAGACAGAACGTGCACGTATCGTTTGCTCATACAGTATTTGACTGTTCTCCCTCCTCCCAAATATTTTTTACAATATTCGTACGAATTTACTATTCGGGAAAAAGCTACTATTTGTGCTCATCCGAATACCGTATTCGTATTCGGGCACACCCCTAGTGTAGACTGGTTTGACGTGTGCTCTCCTTCTGGTCTTAGTGAGGACACATGCTGCAGCATTTTGTACTACACGTATTTGAAGTTGACTAATAGCTTTCTTTGGTAGACCAGATAGGAGAGTGTTACAGTAATCCAACCTGCTACTGATAACAGCTGCATAAGTCTTTCAGCGTCGGCCTGGGAGAGAAAAGGTTTCACCTTAACAATGTTTCTCAAGTGATAAAAAGATGTCCTTGTCACATTCTTAATACGGGCCTCAAAATTAATATCTGAATCAAACATGACACCTGGGTTTCTGACTTGGCATTTGATGTTCAGTGTCAGTGTTTCTAAGTATTCAGATAGTCTCTCCCTTTCAACTTGTTCCCCAATGATCAGGACATCTGTTTTGTCCTGGTTTAACGGAAGGAAATTCTGTTACATCTATGTATTTATATCAGCAGTGCATTCTACCAAGTGGTCAACTGAGCTGTAGTCATCGGGTGTCACAGATGTATAGAGCTGGGTGTCATCTGCGTAGCTATAGTAGCTAATATTGTGCCCCCTAATGAAGTTGCACAGGGGTAGCATATACAGGCTGAAAAGTAGGGGCCCTAGAATGGATCCTTGTGGGACCCCACATGTCATTAAAGTGTTTTTTTGAGCTGTGATCACCAAGTGTGACAAACTCTCGGACAGTTAGGTACAGTAGAATAGTTTATTCTAAATAGGACAAGCAAAATCACAAGCATGCACCAATTAAAGCGTGTCAAAGATCTTTGTTTGCTGATTGTATGTTTATTTGACAGTTTCAGAGGACAAGAGGAGAAGCAGGAAGGCCAGCAGCTCTCACTTCACCGAGGCCAGGAGGCGAGGGCGGACCATGCTGTACCACCTGACCGGCCAGTTCTCCAGGGGAGGCAAGAGAGAGGTCAACCTGGGAAGTGTGAGTATACTGGTATTACGACTACACCCTTGTGCGCCCTGGTTGGTTAAGTGGTTGATTCTCTGTTTGTGATTGGCCGTGTAGTTGGTTAAGTGGTTGATTCCCTGTTTGTGATTGGCCGTGTAGTTGGTTAAGTGGTTGATTCCCTGTTTGTGATTGGCCGTGTAGTTGGTTAAGTGGTTGATTCCCTGTTTGTGATTGGCCGTGTAGTTGGTTAAGTGGTTGATTCCCTGTTTGTGATTGGCCGTGTAGTTGGTTAAGTGGTTGATTCCCTGTTTGTGATTGGCCGTGTAGTTGGTTAAGTGGTTGATTCCCTGTTTGTGATTGAGTAACTGATAAACACCTCAGCTTTCAGAGAACTGACTGTGTTCAACAGATCAATAAAGTCTCGTTTGAGAACTTCAGACTGCTGTTTCACAACATCATTTGTCCCTAAGTGCACTATGATGTTTTTCACAGTTGGATGTGTAGTACTGTATATGCAAGATTCTTTCTGTCATGTCAGAGACCAGATCCTTGGGAAAGCAGAGTATTTTGGTGTTTTCACTGCACATGCTTCTCACATCTTTTACAGTAAAGTCACCCACAACCAGAGTTTGAGGCCCAGTCGGTAGCTTTCCCTGTAGCCTTTTACTGTCTGATTTACTCTCTCTCATCCTGCTGTGTGAAGATGAGATGTGATCCAGGTCATCAGACGGAGATGCAGGGTCCTGCAGCAGTGGGGCAAATTTGTTCTCCAGTTGTACACTTGGTTGTTGGGGACGTTTGTTGCTGGCGCTCCCTTTTGCAGCTGTCCACGGCTGTGTCCTACCAAGGACAGGGGTTGAAGAGGCACTCTTCCTGGATGATAATACAGCCCAGCCAGTCTCATCATAAATCTGCGGGCGCTGGGCTCTGCCTGTTACGCATCCTCCCATTTCCCTGGGAAGTGATTTACTCTTAGGTTTTGCACCAAGAGAGTTCCAGGGAGGACGACCACTTGTAGATGTATTACCTGGTACACAGCTCTCCTGTTTCTTCGTGGTCTTGTTGGTGCTAATTAGCCGTGTATTAGCATGCTCTTGTCCATTGTTTTGAATCCATGGTAAGGTGGTGTCATTCCCAGTTAGTCCGTTGACTTCCACGCTCACTTCTAAAAGGTTCATTTTGGTTTCCAGCACTAATCTTCTGCAGAGGTTTGTGGAAGTCCTGTGTGGAGAAGGGGGGCATCTTGCTGCCGCGTTCACGTTATCGTGAGGAGGTAATAAAATGTAGAAATATGGCAACAGCCAACTATATCTACAAAACATTACAGTCCCAGTGATTTATACGTATCCAGGAGTCGCTGCTCATAGTTTCTTACAGAAGAAAAGCAAGAATATCAGCAGAAAAATGCAAGCGAAGGCGAGAGCAAGCAGCAAAAGCATCTGCACTGTGCGAAAGCAGGAAGCATATCCTGCTTTAAAGTAACTGAAAAGTAAAATAATTAGTAATCTGATTACTTTTCAGAGAGAAATCAGTAAAATAATCTAATTACAATTTAGAGAAAGTGATCAGTTCCTTTTCTTGATTACTTTTGTTAAATGGCAGTGCTCGTTTTTGACAACCTGGACCTTATTTACAACATATTATAAGAAGTTTGACTCACCGAGATCACTTTGGTGTAGTTCGGAGGCATGTAGAAGAAATTTAAAATCCAGCGCGAGCCAGTATATCCATGTAATGGCGGTGATCGGGGCACCGAGAATGCAGTTTCTCAAAATCTATTTTCGGCCGCTAAACGGTTGTTTTCATCAATCAGATTGGATGAATCGACAGTTGAGATTCCTCAACGTGAGGCATTGTTGTGGTTTTCAAATACGGGGTCTTAAGCCTCTGTAATATGATCTTTACACGCCTTTCCCCACTTGCTCTAGCACGCATGCGCACAGGCCAGCGCGCAGACTGGCTATTCTCCGGCTCACATTCTCTGTGCTACGATCGGATTGTTGCTGACGAATGACGACGACAATATTCTCGTATTTGAAAACCACAACAATGCTTCGCGTTGAGGAATCTCAACTGTCGATTCATCCAATCTGATTGATGAAAACAACCGTTTAGCGGCCGAAAATAGATTTTGAGAAACTGCATTCTCGGTGCCCCGATCACCGTCATTACATGGATATACTGGCTCGCGCTGGATTTTAAATTTCTTCTACATGCCTCCGAACTACACCAAAGTGATCTCGGTGAGTCAAACTTCTTATAATATGTCGTAAATAAGGTCCAGGTTGTCAAAAACGAGCATTGCCCTTTAAGTAACTTGTCCAACGCTGGGACAGTGGGACTGAGGGGACACCCTCCACAGGTGTCATTCAGGGTGTTGTATCAAAACTGGCACCCCCCACGTATGTCGTATCTACACAGGGAGGGAGTTACAGTAGAAGCCATTCAGAAGATTTCCTGTGTAAAGGTATGAAATAAGTCATGATGTAAGTAGGGCTATCATGTTCAACAGAGGACAGTCCAGAGAGACATTAGATTCCCACCTGAGTGATTTGTAAAACTGCTGTCGGAAAATAAGATGAGTCTTATTTTTCCAAAATGCTAAAATTAGCCATTATGAGAGACGTCATGGAGAGAGCCAGCAGGAAGTGGCTCTGAGCCAAGCGTGTCCCTGTATGAGTCACCTGACTGGGGCTGTGTGGCTGACTACCCTCCCACCCCTGAGGGATCCATCATCCTCCACACCTCCAGACTGAGGGGCTGGGAGGTTCAGCCCAGGCCAGCCCACCTGGCCCCTTCCTGGGCACCGGTGTACTGCACATACCCCTCCATCTGCCAACATCCTGGCGCCACGGTTCCGGGCCCACCTACTCGCAGATGGCACTGTTTACAGAAACATACACACACACACACACACACACACACGTCTGCTTTGAAAACACCCACCCACACTCTCAGACACAAACATACTCAGACAGACAACAAACTCAGAAATGCTTTTACACACACACACACACCAAACAAATATTTACTTAAACAAATAACTATTTAGACATTATCAATTGCACATAGCCCCCCCCCACACACACACGTCTTTTCATCTTATTTTGCAGACTGACTGTTTGAAGATTATGACCACGTGAGGAAACAGCAGCTTCAGAAAATGATTCTAATGAATTCACCAGATAATGTTTGTTTCTCCAGGACCTGTCTGTTGACGGCCCTTTCAGCTGTGACTTCGTACTGTATTTCCCTCTAACCATGACTTTATCCACCTCTAACCATGACTTGATCCACCTCTAACCATGACTTTGTAAACCTCTAACCATGACTTTGTAAACCATTGCATACGGACGTCCCCTGGGGCTAAACAAATTAAAAATTAGATGCAAAACACTAATTATACTTGAGATTCCATAGGCTGACAGTGTGTGTGTGTGTACAATACTGTATGCGTGTGCGTGTGTGTGTGTGTGTGTGTGTGTGCTTGTGTGTATGCGCATGTGTGTGCGTGTTCCATTTGTGCACGAGATACTGCAGACTCAGCTTGCTCCTGTTCTACCCATCTGATTGCCGACACCATTTAACAGATTGTATTGGGATTCAGGGCTACAGTAAGACGCACACAACCTTCTCTCTCTCGATCTATATATATATACCTCTCTATATCTCTCTCTCACACATCACACACACACACACACACACACACACACACACACGTTCATAACATCTCTTGGGCACCTGCGATGTCAGATACAGGAACGAGCTCTCAGACAATTTCTCTCCCTCCAATCTCAACCATCACAACGAACCAAAAGGCTGTTTCCCACAAATGTTTCAGAATCATTTTCCACAAGCCAACAGTAACGCTCAAAGCCCTCGCTTTGATGACGAGCTTGTTTCTACAATGTATATCTGTAGATATAGTGTGTATAATATCCATTTCTGTACTGTATTCTCGGAGGTGATGTAGGTTCTGTGCTGGTAGGGGAGAGCCAGAGCCCACGTAGAGATGGACAGGCAACGGATGTTAGGATGACACACATGCGCACACACACACACACACACACACACACAGGCAACCAGATACACACACACACACACACAGGCAACCAGACACGCAGGCATACACACACCCAGGCACACGCACACCAAGGTTATAATAGTTTTGCTTTTTTCATTAGTTTTTATTTTTATATCGTTTTAACTTTTTGTTTTCTTTTTTCATTTGTTTTTATTTTTCTATCGTTTTAACTTTTTGTTTTCAATTTCAGTTTAGTTTTGATTAGTTTTAAAGCAGGTTTGCTAGTTGTTGTTTTTTTTTTTTTTTTAAATGCTTAGTTTTAGTTTAGTTTTTATTAGTTTCAGTATTAGTTTTAGTTTTTTTTTCTTCTGCGCTACCCTCGTGAGACCATCCTGATCTCACAAGCTCATGTTGTTTCACTCCGTGTGAAACAAACCATCTGGCGCACGTCAGGTCACGCTCACAGACACGCACACACACACACACACACACACACGCAGGCACACACACAGACACACACACACGCAGGCACACACACAGACACACACGCAGGCACACACACAGACACACACACACACAGACACGCACACACACACAGACACACACGCAGGCACACACGCAGACAAACACACACACAGACACACACACAGACACCCACACACACAGACACACACACAGACACACACACAGACACGCACACACACACAGACACACACACACACAGACACACACGCAGGCACACACACAGACAAACACACACACAGACACACACACAGACACCCACACACACAGACACACACACAGACACACACACAGACACGCACACACACACAGACACACACACACACAGACACACACGCAGGCACACACACAGACACACACACAGACACACACACGCTACTGTACAGTAGGTCATTTTCAAAGTCAGTATCATCTCTGGTTAATTAGAAGATAAGATGGACGCCCACAATACTGCAATTCAAATCAATAGTTTACATTACAATTATCCTGTTTTACACAGAGTACAGTTTGAGGGCATTCAGTAAATAGATATGGCAACACTATGGGACATACAACAGTGCTACAACCGACTACAAACGTGTTTTAAGTGTTTAAACATTGCATGTCAGTGAGGTGTGTGTATCTGTGTGTGGAGATTAGGAGAACGTCTTCCTCTGGAGGTCTTTAGAAAAGTCATAATTTTAGGACACGCATATGCACGTTGAAAAATGGATTCCTCCCCGTCACGTGAAGAGCTGTCATATTCTAAGCACGTTGGATTTGTGCAATTACTCATGCCTTAGAGTTAGCTGCTAGCTGTATACATTCATGAAACGCTTATTCGTGGAATCACAGAGCATTAGGGTAAGCAAGGAATTCTCTCTCTCTCCCCCTCTCTCTCTCTCTCCCCCCTCTCTCCCTCTATCTCTCTCCCCCTTCTCTTCCCCTCCCTCTCCCCCCTCTCTCCCTCTAACTCTCTTCCCCTCTCCCTTAGGGCTGTAGGATTGTATCGATACAACGATGCATCGCGGTACGTAGTCTCGCGATACTGTATCGATCTTTCAGCCCGGAGTATCGATACAGCCGGGCGCTGTAAAATTTAAAAAATAAAAATATTTTTTTATTTTTTTATTTTTTTTATTTAAATTTTTAAATCCAGTTTAAAAAGCATATTCTACAATATTAAGTTAAAAAAGCATACATATAAATAATTTTGAAAAACCCTAAATACTACAATGTTGACAGTTTAAAAAGCATGGATATCAAATGTTAAATATTTATTAGCTAGCTCTCTGTCCAGTCATTGAGTTTGAGTTATCTATATAGTGCATTTGAGCCATTCAGTTTTCAGTCTTGAACACTTAAAATCTTTCAGTAAATGATGTGTGTATCGCAATACGTATCGTATCGTATCGTATTGTATCGTGACCTCTGTATCGTGATACATATCGAATCGTGACCTGTGTATCGTGATGCGTATCGTATCGCGAAATCCAAGATGATATACAGCCCTACTCTCCCTCTCCCCCCTCTCTCCCTCTATCTCTCTCCCCCTTCCCTCTCCCTCTCCCCCCTCTCTCCCTCTATCTCTCTCCCCCTTCCCTCTCCCTCTCCCCCCTCTCTCCCTCTATCTCTCTCCCCCTCTCCCTCTCCCCCCTCTCTCCCTCTATCTCTCTCCCCCTCTCTCTCTCCCCCCTCTCTCCCTCTATATCTCTCTCCCTATCTCTCCCTCTCCCCCCTCTCTCCCTCTCTCTCTCCCCCCTCTATCTCTCTCCCCCCTCTATCTCTCTCCCTATCTCTCTCCCCCCTCTCTCCCTCTATCTCTCTTCCCCTCTCCCCTCTCTCTCTGTCAGATGTCTCCCTCTTTTTCCT